>NC_070619.1:5634958-5953708 GCF_027172205.1 Podarcis raffonei | reverse complement strand
CCTCGGACCCCTGACTTTGTGACTCCTTGCTTCCTGATCTGCGGAACCCTGACTTTGTGACTCCTTGCTTCTTGATCTGCGGAACCCTGACTTTGTGACTCCTTGCTTCCTGACCCCCAGACCCCTGACTTTGTGACTCCTTGCTTCTTGATCCTTGGACCCCTGACTTCATGAATCCTTGCTTCCTGACCCTTGGCTTCATAACTCCCGGCTCTCTGACCCTCAGACTCTTGGCTCCTGGCTCCTGGACCCCCGTTCCTGCTTCCACCCGGCCATCTTGCCCCCGGTCCTGACGTCCCCTGCTGGGACTTGGATCGCCCGTGAACTGGACCGGGAGACAAGGTAAGGCTAGCTCACCATTCTAACTAGGCAGCGACACCACCAAGAAAACAGTACTGAAAGTGGGGTTGGCTGTGTGTCGTGTGACTACCTTGAGCACAAACCATCGTGAATGTGCAATGGAACAGATGCTTGGAAGGGCCCTCCTTTGTTTTTTTCTGCAAGCAGACGTAGCTCTATTCTTGCTTATTCCAAATCTAGACTTGGATTAATACGTCACAGGACATGTCACTTTCTATTAAGCTAAAAGGGGATCAGATAACAACCGTGCTCTGGTGTGATCCTCCGTGGAGATTACCAGGGAGCGAAAGAGAGAGTCTTTCCTTTGCATTCCTTCTACCTCTCCAGACAGGTTCTAAGCAGGGAGATATGATTCCTCCAGGACAAAAGGTGCCTCAATGATGCCCCATGGGCTCCAGGATCCTGCCCTTGACGCTGCGCTCTCTGGTTCATCTTGGTGAAGCTCTGAAAGCTAAGGCACCATGTGGGAGCAGTTGAAGAAAGCACTCTTTTGCCCGTTCTCCATCAGCCTTGTGGGGCTCCGGAAGTGGATACGGGCCTTCTGGAGCAAAAATGGCCTCTTGACACTTTCCATGCTTTCTGTGATGACTGGATGCCTTGTGGGGTTTCTGCTTAGGACACTGGAATTGTCTGATTTGGTAAGTGACTGGTTTTTATGGAAGAGCAACAGGACAGGCCTTTCTGAAGCAAGACATGCAATAGGCAGAGACTGGATTTCTACGGCAGAGGCCATAGCTTGCTTGGAAATGGCATACTCCGGCATGACCCCAACATGGTGGGGATCGGCTGTGTTTACTCCAGTATAGTGCATATGCTCGGGCGCGCTTAACATCCCATGCAGATACTGCAGGAAGCTTCTTTCCAGAGAAAGGAACTGAGCAGTGGGATTTTGTTACCCCAGAAGCAGCCAGTTTCAAATCTGAGTGGCCCTGGAAGAATGGAGAGTGTGTGTTTTGGTTGTTGCTTTGTTTAGTGAGGCGATTGAGTTTGGGATTCTTCACTTTTTTTCTGGCAGAGGGATTGGTATCTAGAGAGGCAGAGTTTCTGCAGGTGAAGCTTTTTGCTGCCATGGTGATCCATGGATCAAAGGTGGAGGAGCAATTCTATTTGCAGTTTAATGAGAAACTGTCTGTTTTCCACTTCTTGAACTAATACAGAAACACAGCTGTCCTTCGAAACTCACACCTCTCTGACTTTTGCAGTGCAGTGTTCCAGTCAAGTAATGTATACAAAAATACATGTTTTGGTGAAGGTAACATACAAAAAGGCATTATATTAGAGGGAATTGCTTCCCAAAATGTGCTTATTAGGAGAAATCTGTACCAAAATGTTGGTACCTTACTTGGCTGGAAAACCCAGAAGTGTGAATTCCGCAGGACAGCTGTCTTTCAGATCGCATATTGTTTCAGAAAGCTTGAATTAGCTATGTTCGCCTTTAAATGTGATTCAAATCAAACTCACCCTGCATCCCCAATGACAGGGGTACCTTATTTCAGAGGTTGTGGCTACCTGAAAACTCAGGAGGAATCACCAGAGAATAAGCTGTTACTCCTTCCCCACCCACCTTGGCCGGCTCCTCTTTCGACATGGCCTTGTGCCATCTCTGACAGGGTTTAGAGAAGCCATTTCAGTTACGGGTGCTTGGTGTCATAGCTCAAAGTGCCAAGCTAAGCTGGTTACTTAACTGCAGCAAGACTCTTCTCTCCTTCCCCATTGTTGTGGCTATGATTCCCACTGAACGCAGTGCTGAATTGAATAAATTGACATTGGAAAAGTATTGGTGCCAGGGACAGATCTGCTATGAAACTAATGAAGTTTAACCTTCAGGGCCCCTAATCCCAGAGGGGCCCCAGAAGTAACAGTCTACATTGATTTAAAAATTTGGGTCTAGTAGACCCAATTTGAGTCACATGACTCAAAATTGATTATTTTTTTGTTTATGTTTCAACAATCGCAAAGTGTTGAGTGTCAGCAGCACAAATGTTGTAAAGGTGGTGTCACAGTACAGCAATTTTAAGCCAAATCTTAGCTGTAGTAGTTATTTTTTAAATAACAAGTGTGGTGATCTGTCATGGAACAACCCCATTGGAGAAGATAACAGTGGTTACCCAGACCTCGTTGCTGGTTGCAAAGCCCCGCCCCCCCAACAGTTCAAGCTTCAGGGTCCAAAAATGTATGTCTGGCACTGATACCTTCACCTCTTAAGCCAGGGGTGGTAAACCAGTGATCCTCCAGGTGTTGGACTAGAACCCCGTCCCTGACCATAGGTCATGCTGGCTGTTGGTGCTGAGGAGAGTCCAACAATGTCTGGAGGGCCTAACGTTCCTCAGCCCGTTCTTAAGCCTACCTGTCCAGGTTTGCAGCCAGTTGACCCACTGAAAAAGATGAACAAGACTAAACAGGTCCAGTAGTTTTCATAGGTCTACTCTGCGCAGAGTAGAGCTTGATTCAACCCCTTCTTCCTAATTCTATAAACTCTGCTGGGGAGTTCGAAGGATAAGCCTGCAATCTTTACATAGGCTTTCTACTGTTCTGTTGAGCTCTGTGGGACACCCTCCTCAGAAAGTGAGCATGCATTTGGGCCGTGAAATACTCCTCTCCATTTTCAAGCTTAGTAGCAAAGGATCAACTCTTGTTTCCTCTCCTTTTTGGCACTCAGAATGGGGGCTTCCCAATAGTTGCTTCCCCTGGCCACATGCGCACCACGCATTTAAACCACACGCCTTCCCCTAAAGAATCCTGGCAATAACGTAGGAACACAGGAAGCTGCCTTATACTGGATCAGACCATAAGTCCATCTGGCACATGGTTGTCTATGCTGAGTTGCAGGGTTTCTCTCCAGGGTTTCAGGTAAAGGGCATTCACATCCCTACCAGGAGATGCTGGGATCTGAACCAGGGATATCAAGAATAAGAATAAGAATTTATTATTTATATCCCACCCATCTGGCTGGGTTTCCCCAGCCATTCTGGGCTGCTCCCAACAGAATATTAAAAACACAATAAAACATCAAACATTAAAAACTTCCCTAAACAGGGCTGCCTTCAGATGTCTTCTAAAAGTCAGTTAGTTCTTTATTTCCTTGACGTCTGATGGGAGGGTGTTCCACAGGGAGGGCGCCACGACCGAGAAGGCCCTCTGCCTGGTTCCCTGTAACTTGGCTTCTCACAGTGAGGGAACCGCCAGAAGACCCTCGAAGCTGGACCTCAGCGTCCGGGCAGAATGATGGGGGTGGAGACACTCCTTCAGATATACTGGACCAAGGCCGTTTAGGGCTTTAAAGGTCAGCACCAACACTTTGAATTGTGCTCGGAAACGTACTGGGAGCCAATGTAGGTCTTTCAAGATCGGTGTAATGTGGTCTCGGCAGCCGCTCCCAGTCACCAGTCTAGCTGCGGCATTCTGGATTAATTGTAGTTTCCGGGTCACCTTCAAAGGTAGCCCCACGTAGAGCGCATTGCAGTAGTCCAAGCGGGAGATAACCAGAGCATGCACCACTCTGGTATCCAGCATACAAAGCAGATGCTCTACTACCAAGCTACTGTCCTTCTCTATGTGAGAGGGTGGGGTAACTGCACCCACCACCACAAAGCAGTCCTTGGAGAGCTGGCCACCTTTGCCCTATGGAAATGTCTCCATTCGTGATTCTGGATGTGAGGGCTAAGCCTGCACAATCTTGTCACCAATGGGAAGTGTGGAGGATGGCAACATGAGAATGGGCCTTTTCAGTGGTGGCCGGATGGGCGAGGTATAAATACTACTACTACTACTACTACTACTACTACTACTACTACTACTTCTTCTTCTTCTTCTTTTCTTCTTCTTCTTCTTCTTCTTCTTCTTCTTCTTATTCTTATTCTTCTTATTATTATTATTACTATTATATGCTCTCTTGGGGAGGCTAGAGTGGTACCATCGTTACATATCCTTAGCTGCCAGGTGAAAACATCCATCAGGCCTTTAGCTTTTAACTAACTTCGGCCTTTTCGTGTGAGTGGGATGCTTTAATGTAGATTTTTAGGTGTGTGGTTTTTTGGTTTGTTTTGCTGGCTTTATTGCTTAAAATATTTTAAGTCGCTTTGAGTTGCTGTGGCAAAAAAAAGGGACATCATCATCACCATCATCCTACCCACGTGTAAATTTATAGGAGGGAAAATGTGCTTAAAAAGAACATCGTTAATTCCTTGCCATTGAATGATGGCTGCTACTTGGTCACATCCACACCAGCACATAGCTTCCCTCAAAGAATCCCGGGAACTGTAGTTTACCCTTCACAAAGCTTCAGTTCCCAGCCCCCTTAACTAACTACAGTTCCCAGAGTTCATTGGGAGAAGCCACACACTTTAAATGTATGGCGTGAATGTGAGATTGTTTTCAACCTAGGTTCCAGCTGTGTGTGCGATGACTTTCTTTTTTTGCTGCAAGTTCTGTGTTTCTCTGCTCCTCCCAAGTTCTCCTCTGTGGCCTAACGCTTTTGCCTTTCCCCCTCCCCTACAGGAGAAGCAGTATTTCTCATTCCCTGGAGAACTCCTGATGAGGATGTTGAAGATGCTGATATTACCACTGATCACCTCCAGGTAAGAGCAAGAAGGCCAGGAAGCGGCAGGTGGAGAGGGAGTCGCAATATTGTTTAGAACGGCTCTTTTGCGCCTGGAAGAGAAGAGTTTGCTTTCCTGGGGGGTGCAGTTCAGACCTCCCTCCAGAGTTGCCATGGGCAATGTGCCAGGAGAAGTGCAATTAGTTCTTCCAAAAAAGAAATAGTCAGCTTTGTTTTTGAGCCACTCCAACCTCTCTCAACCCCAGGGAAGAAAACATTCGAATCTCATGGGCCTCTGCATTTATTTACGCATGGAATCGGGCTCAACAACATAATGTCTAGGCGTGCTTTTCCCCCTTTTTAATAACAAGAATACAAAGCTGAAAATGAATGAACGGCAGCTAAAATACTACGTTCATTTTTCACATCATCTGGTCCTTCCTCTGCCCCCCCCCCAATATTCTTAAGAGGGTCTCTTCTCCTGTCTTCAGAGAATAGCTGGAAGTGGGGAGGCAGAAAAAGGTCCTCCTTTCCTTCCACTCTGCAGTTTTAATCTGAAATCTTAGGCGCAGTACTGCACCCAGAACTCAGTAACTGCTTGCACTAATCAAATTCCCTGTCGCAAAATGCACCTAGAACAACAGTGGGAGTTTCGAACACTGCCAGGGCAGGAGCGGTTCTGTTGCTTCCCTTGATCTGGACACCAAACTTCTGTTGATGCAGACTAGGATAGCATTCATTTTCTTTGCTGCTGCATCACACTTCCTTTCATTTTTCTACTACTGGCAGGATGGTGTTATACCACAGGCCCAGTTCTGTGTGCTGGCTTGAACCTGCCTGAGACCCATATACATTATTGACCCCTCCCACCATATAACAATGTGTGTTTGTCGTCAGCAGTCCACCAAGCGAATATGATTGGTGTTTGCTCACATTGCTGCCGTGTTATTTTATAAGTCCATAAACCAAACTTAATTAATCATGGGGTTTTTTTGTTTATGTTGAAATGAATTTAAGTATGTTATACAAGTTATGTAACTTACATTAAACAATGGACAGCAGAATCATGGACTTCTGGAGTTGGAAAGGACCCCAAGTGTCACTTCGTCCAACCCCCTGCAATGTGTCAGGAGCTGGAGAAAGGAGTAAAGGTAAAGGGACCCCTGACCATTAGGTCCAGTCGCGGACAACTCTGGGGTTGTGGCGCTCATCTCGCTTTATTGGCCAAATTGGCCAGCATGACAGCCACTTCTGGCGCAGCGGAACACCGAAACCAGAGCAGCGCACGGAAACGCCGTTTACCTTCCCGCCGGAGTGGTACCTATTTATCTACTTGCACTTCGTGCTTTTGAACTGCTAGGTTGGCAGGAGCAGGGACTGAGCAACGGGAGCTCACCCTGTCATGGGGATTTGAACCGCTGACCTTCTGATCGGCAAGCCCTAGGCTCTGGTTTAACCCACAGCGCCACCCGCATCCCTGGAGAAAGGAGTAGGTCAGCAATAAAACAGCCGGTGTTTACTCAAAGATACCAAAGCAGCACAGAGCTAGTGATCACAGCAATTCTTCCCAGTTGGTCTTGCCCCAATGAGGCAGTTGCGAGGACTGAATGCCCCCACCTTCCAACCACACTCTAAGGCAGGCATAGGCAAACTCGGCCCTCCAGATGTTTTGGGACTACATCTCCCATCATCCTTAGCTAACAGTGGTCAGGGATGATGGGAGTTGTAGTCCCAAAACATCTGGAGGGCCAAGTTTGCCTTTGCCTGGGTTAGAGCAAACTTGGATCTCCAGCTGTTTTGGGACTACAGTTCCCACCATCCCTGGCAACTGGTCCTGTTAGCTAGGGATGATGGGAGTTGTAGTCCCAAAACACCTGGAGGGCCGAGTTTGCTATTCCTGCTCTAAGGCTCCTCCCCTGTTCCTTCCCCAGCAGCCTAAGGCTCTGACATCTCTCTTTGCTCCACCCTCTTCATACTGTACTTCTTTGGGTTCTGGGACACCAGGGGGAGGGGAGCTGGTCACAGCAGGAAGGGGAGACCCTCCTGGCTTCTTCAGCCTCCTGCCTCATCTCTGTCTCCTGGTCCCCGTCTTCTCCTGCCCCTGAGTCGGGACTGCTCTCTGCCATAGCCTCTTCCTACTCACTAAACGCTGTTACCTCTTCAGCTTCCGACCCCTCATCCTCCCGGTCTTCTCCCTCTGACCGCTCACCGTTGTCCCACCAGCACTCCCTGGGCTCTGAGCCGTTTTCCCCTGGGGGTTCCCCAGCTGGTGCCTCCCACCACTCCTTGCATCCAGCCAGCCCACGACACAATGCAGGAACCACAGCTAAAAAATCCCTGGTAGGTGGCCATCCAGGGACACGGGTGGCGCCGTGGGTAAAAGCCTCAGCGCCTAGGGCTTGCCGATCGAAAGGTCGGCGGTTCGAATCCCCGCGGCGGGGTGCGCTCCCGTTGCTCGGTCCCAGCGCCTGCCAACCTAGCAGTTCGAAAGCACGTCAAAGTGCAAGTAGATAAATAGGGACCGCTTTCTAGCGGGAAGGTAAACGGCGTTTCCGTGTGCGGCTCCGGCTCGCCAGATGCAGCTTGTCACGCTGGCCACGTGACCCGGAAGTGTCTTCGGACAGCGCTGGCCCCCGGCCTCTTGAGTGAGATGGGCGCACAACCCCTGAGTCTGGCAAGACCGGCCCGTACGGGCAGGGGTACCTTTACCTTTACCTTTTAGGTGGCCATCCAGTGAGACGAACAACATAGAATTTGACAGAAACTGAACTGCAGCAGAACGGAAGCCTTGCTGATTCCGACAAACAAGAGGTCAGAACAGACACCGCTGCCTTTTTAACAATCCTGGTGTCGGATCATGCCCTTCTCTGCTTTCCATATGCGCAATACAAACATTGGCCACTAGGCTTAGGGCCTTTGCAGCGATGGCAGCTGGACAGGGGTGGCGTGTCCTGCTTTGCCACTTAAGGCGAAATTGGCACATGACTCCCCACCACTGAAGCCGCCTGTATGTGTGTTGAAAGGTGGCACCTGCAAAGCGTTGGCAACAGCGCTGGCTTCTGGCAACATCTCGCTAAATACTGGTGCCAGTGCCAGTGCCACTCCTCTGCTGCCCGTGGGGTGGGGTCTGTGGGAGTGCCACCCCATGGACTCCCACTGCTTGCCTCATGGGACGTCTGGCCCTGCACCTGAGGCTCCCTGGAATGGGGGAATTCTCCCTGTTTGCATTCCAGAAGGGTCAAAACCTCTCCTTTTTCGTCAGACGTTTTCTTAACTGGCTGATAACATTTCCTGGGTAGTTCTATTCTGTTTTATTGATCTTGTATATGATGGTAGTGTGAATGGCTCCGTTTCTGAGAACAGCTCTTGGAGCCCATTAAGTGCCTCTGCAATCCCCTTGGGAGCTAAATATCTCCCAGGCTTGACCCTGGATAAGGGAGCGTTGCCTCATTACAAAGGTCAGAGCTTTTGCTATCCCCACTCTCTGCTTCAGTAAATCTGGCTCCACGACATCCCACTCTCCCTTGGTCAGTCATCAGTCCTTGCAACTAGGAACAGTGAATGAACTTAGTTTTGTTTTGTTTTGCATTTTAATGAGAAACTACCTAATTGCCACCTAATTCAAACCAATATGCAAACACAGAAACACCTTTGACCTTTGCGCTTCTCCAAGTTTCACAGTGCCACTTCTCCAGCCAGTTTGTGCAGCAGTACACATCAGAGGATGGTGTACATAGGAAGGCACTTGCCACTGAAAGTAACACGCAAAAATGCCTTATATTTGTCGAAACCGCATTTATTGGGAATAACCTGCACTAAAACGCTGACGAATTTTCTTGAATATTTTTGTTAAATGCAAAAATTTCAGTACAGTGTGGAAAACCGAATGCAAGGCTAATAAAATGAGAAACTGAGAAAAGCAGAATGGATTCATCCATTTGCAACACACGTTCCTAGCTTCGTCTCTCCACTGCCTTCTTCTGAGTTGACTCTCCCACATTTATATAGCACCTGGCTTGGTTGTGCTTCCTGTCTCTTTTCACCAGCTCCTGGAATGCTTAGATTGGGTTTTAGTGAAGCAACGTCACAGCCAAGTCCTTCAAAGTCTCCATCCTCACACTTCTATTTCTCTCTCTCTTTTGTTTCAAGCTGTTCTGGACACATGCTTGAAAAGCAGAATGTGACAAATAGACAGATTAATAGATGTGGAAGAATTGTCTGTTCTGCACCCTGTACCTGTAGACAGAGGCAGGGGGTGTGAAGGGAGGAAGAGAGAGTCACAGGTTGTAGGTAGATGGATGGACTGCTGGATCAGGACCTCGGGGTCCCTGCAGCTCAGCATCCTGTTCCCCACAGTGGTCAACCAAGATTCCTCCAGAAAGCTCAAAGCAGAACGCAAGCACGTCCCTACATCTTCTCCCCTCCTCCATGGTTGCCTCACAGCAAATTGTATTTAGGGTCATATTGCCTCTGAATTTGAATATATATATATATATATAGAATTGTAGAGTTAGGAAGGGACAAACAAGATGAATTTTAACAGGGAGAAATGTAAAGTATTGCACTTGGGCAAAAAAAATGAGAGGCACAAATACAAGACGGGTGACACCTGGCTTGAGAGCACTACATGTGAAAAGGATCTAGGAGTCTTGGTTGACCACAAACTTGACATGAGCCAACAGTGTGACGCGGCAGCTAAAAAAGCCAATGCAATTCTGGGCTGCGTCAATAGGAGTATAGCATCTAGATCAAGGGAAGTAATAGTGCCACTGTATTCTGCTCTGGTCAGACCTCACCTGGAGTACTGTGTCCAGTTCTGGGCACCACAGTTCAAGAAGGACACTGACAAACTGGAACGTGTCCAGAGGAGGGCAACCAAAATGGTCAAAGGCCTGGAAACGATGCCTTATGAGGAACGGCTAAGGGAGCTGGGCATGTTTAGCCTGGAGAAGAGGAGGAGGCTAAGGGGTGATATGATAGCCATGTTCAAATATATAAAAGGATGTCACATAGAGGAGGGAGAAAGGTTGTTTTCTGCTGCTCCAGAGAAGCGGACACGGAGCAATGGATCCAAACTACAAGAAAGAAGATTCCACCTAAACATTAGGAAGAACTTCCTGACAGTAAGAGCTGTTCGACTCCCATGGATCATCTAGTCCAACCCCCCACCAAAGGAATCTCAGCTAAAGAATCTCTTAAGTGATTCCTGTCTGTTTGAAAACCTCGAACAAAAGGAGAGCCCACCACCTTCCAAGATCATCTATTCCATTGTCAAAGCAGCTTCTCCCACCAGAAAGTTCATCCTAACGTTAAGCATTTTAGTGCCAATTTCTTCTAATACAGCCGGGATGACCCTGGTCAGTCCTGGTTTGCCCTCCCCCCAAAACAAAACAACCCTCAAGAACTTTAACCCAACGAAACTTTGATGAAGCTTTCTCAAAAAAAGCTCAACAACTCTGGCCAATCCTTTTTTTATATAAAGATATTTATTAAGTTTCCAATTTTACACAAACAAAAAGCAAAAAAACACACATACAGTTCTCAATACTTAATTTTCAATGACATATTTCCCTGACCACCTCATACCTCCCCTTCTTGTATTCCAATTCAAATTATTTACTCAGCAAATCCTTATCTCAAAACATTACAGCTGGAAACCCCTTAGTTTCAATCCAACATCATTCAACATTCTTTAATTTTACAATATTTCTGTAAATAGTCCTTAAATTTCTTCCAGTCTTCTTCCGCCGACTCTTCTCCCTGGTCACGGATTCTGCCAGTCATTTCTGCCAATCCCATACAGTCGATCATCTTGGCCAATCCAATGAGTAGATCACTGCCAGTTTTTTTTAATAGTGTGAGTAGATCGTGGTCTCTTGGAAGTTGGACGTTCCTGTTCTAATATAAACATTTCTGCAAAGCAATTTACCCAGTATGTTATTTTTGCTAACTTATGTCTTCTTATGCAAACTTTATTATTGTCATTTATTAAATTTGCATACCACCCTTCATCCTTAGATCTCAGAGCAGTTTAAATATTATTATTATTATTATTATTATTATTATTATTATTATTATTATTATTTTATTTATTTATTTGTACCCCACCCATCTGGCTGGGTTTCCCCAGCCACTCTGGGCAGCTCACAATAGAATATTAAAAACATGATACAACATCAAACATTAAAAACTTCCCTAAACAGGGTAGCCTTTAGATGTCTTCTAAAAGTCAGATAGTTGTTTATTCCCTTGACATCTGATGGGAGGGTGTTCCACAGGGCCGGTGCCACAACCAAGAAGGCCCTCTGCCTGGTTCCCTGTAACCTCACTTCTCGCAGGGAGGGAACCTCCAGAAGGCCCTTGGAGCTGGACCTCAGTGTCTGGGCTGAACGATGGGGGTGGAGTTTAATGCATAAACTTTACCCTAGTTATATGTTGGTTTTTTGGTACACACAACTTGGTGGGAAGAGCCGCACTGCCAAATTTGAAGCGCAAATTTCCCAGGATGGCTGTGCGTTTCGGTTTGTGCATTATTTGGGGAAATTGCAGATTTGGTAGGTTTGCCTTTAAATGCAGACTGAATCCAGTTTCTCCCTCCACTGCTAGATGCAGGTGAGCCATCTGTGCCAGGAGTCCATTCATGCGGAGGGTTGCGTTTCTTGTTTTCCAACCCCCACCTCAGCATCTCTTCCTGCTTCCTTTAATCAGCCGCCCTGTCCATTTTCCCTTAATGGGATCCATCACATGGCCCAGAAACGTGCAGCTGGGAGCTTAGGCTAAATTGCTGCAGATTACCTGACATGGCAGGGATCTCACATGTCGCCTGTCTTAGTTCCCAAAGCTGCCCGTCCAGTCTGGCTGCCGCCACACCATTTTAGCAACTTGAGAGCGAGCTTTCGGAGCGTTCTGAAGATCGCGGCAGGAAGTGCCGGGGTTTAAAGGGGGCACCTTGCAAGACTGGGCGGCACAGAAAGGGCAGTATTAGCACCCATGCCAGATATCTGCAAATCCGTGTTTGGGTTTCACTCCTGCCAGCTCAGCATTTAGAGCCCTTGCAGCCGTTTTGTGAAGTTATAATTTTAAAAACATCAGCTTCCAAACCAGCACCCAAAATTACAGATGCTAATTGAAAATGAGCTACTTAAAACAGTGCATTTAAGGAGCTGGCATGACTCCATAGAGAGATGAGCTCCTAAGGGAGTCCTGCTGCCGCAGAGATCTGAGATGTTGCTCTGCTGATGGGATGGCAGGGCAGGGCCCTGCTATCGGAAATCAGATCTGGAATCTCGTTGAAACCTCTACCGTTTACCAAATGCTATCTCAGTCAAATGATTTAAACACTCAGGAAACATTACAGGGGAGTCCAAATTCATACTGTGTATGGGACATGGGTGGCGCTGTGGGTTAAACCACAGAGCCTAAGACTTGCCGATCAGAAGGTCGGTGGTTCAAATCCCCGCGACGGGGTGAGCTCCCGTTGCTCGGTCCCTGCTCCTGCTAACCTAGCAGTTCGAAAGCACATCAAAGTGCAAGTAGATAAATAGGGACCGCTCCGGCGGGAAGGTAAACTCTTTCCATGCACTGCTCTGGTTCGCCAGAAGCGGCTTAGTCATTCTGGCCACATGACCCGGAAGTTGTACGCCGGCTCCCTCGGCCAATAAAGCAAGATGAGTGCCGCAACCCCAGAGTTGGCCACAACTGGACCTAATGGTCATAGAATCATAGAATCATAGAGTTGGAAGAGACCACAAGGGCCATCGAGTCCAACCCCCTGCCAAGCAGGAAACACCATCAGAGCACTCCTGACATATGGTTGTCAAGCCTCTGCTTAAAGACCTCCAAAGAAGGAGACTCCACCACACTCCTTGGCAGCAAATTCCACTGTCAAACAGCTCTTACTGTCAGGAAGTTCTTCCTAATGTTTAGGCGGAATCTTCTTTCTTGTAGTTTGGATCCATTGCTCCGTGTCCGCTTCTCTGGAGCAGCAGAATGTTGGAATGTTGGAAGGATCCGGGGGGTGGGTGTTTCATCCAGTCTAACCCCCCTGCAACGCAGGAATCGCAGCTAAGTCTTTTCCTTCCAGTAGCACCTTAAAGACCAACTACGTTAGTTCTTGGTATGAGCTTTCGTGTGCATGCACACTTCTTCAGAGGAGGTTGATGGACTTCCATTTTATGCGGCTCAATGTGGTGCCTTCCATAGTTCCAGTTACAGATAGGTAGCCGTGTTGGTCTGCCATAGTCAAAACAAAAAATTTTTTTCCTTCCAGTAGCACCTTAAAGACCAACTACGTTAGTTCTTGGTATGAGCTTTCGTGTGCATGCAAAAATTTTTTGTTTTGACTATGGCAGACCAACACGGCTACCTATCTGTAGCTAAGTCTTTGTAATGATGTACACAGTTAACCAGATCACCACTATCCTCCTCCTCTCCCTTCAGCTTGATGTCTGGCTTGGCCACCATGGACTCCAAAGCCTGTGGAAGGATGGGGATCATTACCATCACCTATTACCTCTGGACAACCTTCCTGGCAGTTACCACCGGGATCGTCTTAGTCATCAGCATCCACCCGGGGGCCGCTGCCCAAAAGGAGGAGTACACTGTCGGCAAAGTGGTGCTCAGTTCCGCGGATGCTTTGCTGGACCTCATCAGGTACAATCTGCTTCTCTGCATGTTTCTCAAAAGCTCGCGGTGTGTTTGAACAGTTTAAAAGGAGGGGCGGGGGGCCTCAGCCTTGGGGGGCCAGATGTGGACTTCCAGCTATCTTCATCCGGCCCATGGAAGCCACATTATAGCCCACACTCTACCTAACAGCAAAAGTTTCATTCTGCAAATTTCTTTTAATATCTTCCCAGGTTTTTAAATAGTTATCTTTATACAGATTTGTACTTTTTCACATTACTTTTTAAAAAACTGGGCCAAGTAGACGGGGGTGGCGCTGTGGGTTAAACCACAGAGCCTAGGATTTGCCGATCAGAAGGTCGGCGGTTCAAATCCCCGCAATGACTGGGTGAGCTCCCGTTGCTCAGTCCCAGCTCCTGCCCACCTAGCAGTTCGAAAGCATGTCAAAGTGCAAGTAGATAAATAGGTACCACTCCAGCGGGAAGGTAAACGGCGTTTCCGTGTGCTGCTCTGGTTCGCCAGAGGTGGCTTAGTCCTGCTGGCCACATGACCTGGAAGCTGTACGCCGGCTCCCTCGGCCAATAAAGCGAGATGAGCACCGCAACCCCAGAGTCAGCCACAACTGGACCTAATGGTCAGGGGTCCCTTTACCTTTACCTTTATGTATGTATGTATAAATAAATAAATGTTGGTATTATTATTATTATTATTATATTGTACATCTCAGAAAGACCTGCAGTCAGTGTAAGGGCCATAGATCTAATGCCCTGAAGAGTCACCCTCTGACAAGTGCAGTCTTTCCCAGAATGATTATTAAAGGTAAAGGTAAAGGTACGGGATTTTGTTGTAGTTGTCGTCTAAGACTGCGGCTGGCGTCATTTGGAAAAACAGCTCAGTAAAGGCATTTCTTAAGGAATCTTGGTGGGAGTTTGGTCAGATAACTAGGTCTAAAATGCTCTCAAGAGTGGATACCCAGGGGGAAATCTGGTGTTTCTAATTAGTTGTGGGTCCCTTCTAAGCCAATCCTTTAGTTGTCACTTAAAGGTAAGGTAAAGGTACCCCTGCCTGTACGGGCCAGTCGTGACCGATTCTGGGGTTGCGTGCTCATCTCGCTTAAGAGGCCGGGAGCCAGCGCTGTCTGAAGACACTTCCGGGTCACGTGGCCAGCGTGACGAAGCTGCTCTGGCGAGCCAGCACCAGCGCAGCACACGGAAACGCCGTTACCTTCCCGCTATACAGCGGTCCCTATTTATCTACTTGCACTTAGGGGTGCTTTCGAACTGCTAGGTGGGCAGGAGCTGGGACCGAACGACGGGAGCTCACCCCGCCGCGGGGATTCGAACCGCCGACCATACGATCGGCAGGTCCTAGGCGCTGAGGTTTTACCCACAGCGCCACCCGCGTCCCTTATTATTATTATTACTATTATTTTATTTATTCCTTTTTTTAGTTTATTTATACCTCTCCCATCTGGCTGGGTTTCCCCAGCCACTCTGGGTGGCTCCCAACAATAGATTAATTTAAAAAGCAATCAAACATCAAACATTTAAAACTTCCCTAATAGGGCTGCCTTCAGATGTCTTCTAAAAGTCAGATAGTTGTTTATTCCCTTGACATCTGATGGGAGGGCGTTCCACAGGGCGGGTGCCACCACCGAGAAGGCCCTCTGCCTGGTTCCCTGTAATTTCACTTCTGGCCATGAGGGAATCGCCAGAAGACCCTTGGAGCTGGACCTCAGTGTCCGGGCAGAATGATGGGGGTGGAGACGCTCCTTCAGGTATACCGGACCGAGGCCGTTTAGGGCTTTAAAGGTCAGCACCATCACTTTGACTTTTGCTCGGAAACATACTGGGAGCCAATGTAGGTCTTTCAGGACCAGTGTTATATGGTCTCGGCGGCCGCTCCCATTCCTCAGTCTAGCTGCCGCATTCTGGATTAGTTGTTGTTTCTGGGTCACTTTCAAAGGTAGCCCCACGTAGAGCGCATTGCAGTAGTCCAAGCGAGAGATAACCAGAGCATGCACCACTCTGGCAAGACAATCCATGGGCAGGGAGGGTCTCATCCTGCGTACCAGATGGAACTGGTAGACAGCCGCCCTGGACACGGAATTAACCTGCGCCTCTATGGACAGCTTTGAGTCCAAAATGACTTCCAGGCTGCGCACCTGGTCCTTCAGGGACACGGTTACCCCATTCAGGAGCAACTTCCCGTATATGTTCTTTCTTCAGGCCAGTACGGGTTAACATTGTGGTTTTAATATGCAAATGCAGAAACTCTCCGGGGATTATTTACTTCAGTGAATAATCCATACTGTGACTTGCAGGGATTTTTTTTTTCCAATTTGCATTTGTAATTTGGACCCTCACATCCCATGTCTCCTATATGAATCCGACTCTCTTTCTTAAAGATCGTTGGGGGGCTGCCTCCCTCGGCCACCCACGACTCGAGAGCAGGAGGTGGAGAAATTGTGAGCCTCTGGCACAGATGCCATAGCATCTGATAGAACATTGCTGCTCAAACTTTCTGATGTGGTGCACTGACAATTCCGCCCCCACCCTCTCGATATGCCAGGACAGGTGCCATCCTTAGTCTGGGAAGCGTCCCACCCAACCTGGGCTGTGGATAAACTACAGTTCCCATGAGTCTTTGAGGGTGGGAAGGGAGCCATGACTGTTAATATGCTACAAATGTGCTTTAAATGTATGGTGTGGGTGTGACCAAAAATAAATGAGTAAACCTCCATACATGTGGCTGAGGTCTAAAGTGGCCTTCTCAATACTGTTTTGTTCTGTCTCCTGCAGAAATATGTTTCCTTCCAACCTCATCGAGGCTTCGTTCCAGCAGGTGAGCCCTTGATATAGTTCTCTTCTCAGCCCTTGTGTGCAGATCAAGCCGTCCAGCCAGCCCAGGGGCAGCCTCTCTCTGCTCTCAGCTCCTACTCACCTAGGCCATGGGGGATAGGCACATTCAGAAGCTCTTGAGACCTCAGGATACGCTGACCCCAGCCTGTCCACTTTTGAGAGCTTCCAGAAGTATATGGCCTGCTGGCCCAAGACATTTTGGCACCCGAGGCGGTTTCCAAAATAGTTCCTCCCAGTGCCAGGGAAGGAGAAGGGGTGTGGGAATAGCTACATCAGGAGGGAGCTACATCATCAAGGGGGAAAGAAATATCTACATTGGAATCTGCTGCCTCTGTGGATAATGATAATAATAATAATAATAATAATAATAATAATAATAATAATAATAATAATTTATATCCTGCCCATCTGGCTGGGTTTCCCCAGCCACTGTATTAAAATACAATGATTAATCAAATATTAAAAACTTCCCTAAACAGGGCTGCCTTCAGATGTCTTCTAAAAGTCAGATAGTTGTTTATTTCCTTGATGTCTGGTGGGAGGGTGTTCCACAGGGCGGGCGCCACCACCGAGAAGGCCCTCTGCCTGGTTCCCTGTAACTTGGCTTCTCGCAGTGAGGGAACCACCAGAAGGCCCTCAGCACTGGAGCCTGCCACCTGAGGCACTTGCCTCACCTTGCCTCATAGGTGGGCTGGCCCAGTGTTTGTGAGATGCAAAGGTGTTCCCCTAACACGCATATTTTTGACAAGCCATCCCCCCTGGCATTCTTGCATGTTATTTCCACTAATATATGCACTTTAGTATATTCATGTTTGTAACTGACTGGAGAACTGCATTGCAAAATTCAGAGAAGTGGGAATTTGTAGGATGGCTGTTGTTTCGGTTTGCATATCGTTTCAGAAAGTGTGGATTTGGCTGATTAATCAGATTTCTCTCCTCCCCCCCAGCAAAAAACACACAGGGCCCCTCCAGATATCTGTTTTATTGCGCTTTCATGATGATTTCTGCTCACGGTGGTATTGGTGTGGTTATATACAGTCCCACTTACACTGCGATTTCCCCTGCAAAAGTCCCAGGGAAGTCTGACTGCTTCCTCTGTAATTGATGCAAGTCCTGTAGTTCCCTTTTAAAGCCCAATAGCTTTCAATACCGCGAATGCTTTGATGGCGAGGGAGCAAATCTTTCAGTGGAGAGGGAGGTTGTTCTGCTTTTGTTGAGCTGTCCCACGAGAGCTTCCCTCCAGATCTCAATAACGATGCATCACAGAAGAACTAATAAAGCAAAAGGATGTGTGGTCAGTCCACAATCCATAACTGACCGCTAATGTGCTATTTGCCTGTTGCAGAATGCACCCACAAGGGGGGGAACCCTCTTAAGCTCTTTATTTCCCTCAGCGAGCCAGGAGGGTTGTGTTCTCACCCATCCATACCAGGTAAAGGTAAAGGTACCCCTGCCCATACGGGCCAGTCTTGACAGACTCTGGGGTTGTGCGCCCATCTCACTTAAGAGGCCGGGGGCCAGCGCTGTCCGGAGACACTTCCGGGTCACGTGGCCAGCGTGACAAAGCTGCATCTGGCGAGCCAGCGCAGCACACGGAACGCCGTTTACCTTCCCGCTAGTAAGCGGTCCCTATTTATCTACTTGCACCCGGAGGTGCTCTCGAACTGCTAGGTTGGCAGGCGCTGGGACCGAGCAACGGGAGCGCACCCCGCCGCGGGGATTCGAACCGCCGACCTTTCGATCGGCAAGCCCTAGGCGCTGAGGCTTTTACCCACAGCGCCACCCGCGTCCATACCAGGTACTATGAGCTGAAAAGACTACATGGTCTCAGCACCATGGATAGCGCCAGTGAAAGGTGAAGGTGGATTGAGACCATCAGAGCTTGGATGGCCTCCAGTCAGGGATTCTTGAGCTGTGATTCCTGCATTGCAGGGGGTTGGACTAGATCAGGGACGTCCAACTTCCAAGAGACTGCGATCTGGTCCCTGCGATCGACCGGTAGATGGCGATCGACCTGTTGGACAGCCCTGGACTAGATGACGCTGCAGTTTTATGAAGCCTCAGTCACATCCACACTGGGGTGATTTCAACAGTCTCCTCTGAATGAAACTTACCGTATTTTTCGTCCCATAGGATGCTCCGTCCCATACGATGCACCTACTTTTTTGGGGGGGAAATAAAGGAAAAAAATTTCCCCTTTATTTCCCCCCCAAAACCAGGTCGGGGAACAGTGGGATGGCGGCGCTGCGCCTCCCCGCTGTCCCCCGAGCTTGTGGGGCTGGCCGATGTCTGCCCGGTGCGAGGGGCGCTCTGCTTCGGGGCGCCCTACGTGCCGGGCGGCAGGCTTGTGGACACCTGCGCGAAGCATGGGGCGTCCTCCGGAGGGCGCCCCGTGCTCCGCGCTGCAGGCTGCCGCCCGCAAGCCTTGCGCTCCCGGGGGAGATCCCCCGGGTGCGCAAGGCTTGCCGACACCTGCGTGAAGCACGGGGCGTCCTCCGGAGGGCGCCCCGTGCTCCGCGCTGCAGGCTGCCGCCCGCAAGCCATGCGCGCCCGGGGGGAGTTCCCCCGGGCGCGCAAGGCTTGCAGACACCTGCGCGAAGCACGGGACGTCCTCCGGAGGGCGCCCCATGCTCCGCGCTGCAGGCTGCCGCCCGCAAGCCTTGCGCTCCCGGGGGGATCTCCCCCCAGGTGCGCAAGGCTTGCCGACACCTGCGCGAAGCACGGGGTGCCCTCCGGGGGACGCCCCGTGCTCCGCGCTGCAGACTGCCACCCGCAAGCCGTGCGCGCCCGGGGGGATCTCCCCCCAGGTGCGCAAGGCTTGCTGACACTTGCGCGAAGCATGGGGCGTCCTCCGGAGGGCACCCCGTGCTCCGCGCTGCAGGCTGCCGCCCGCAAGCCTTGCGCTCCCGGGGGGAGATCCCCCAGGTGCGCAAGGCTTGCCGACACCTGCGCGAAGCACGGGGCGTCCTCCGAAGGGCGCCCCGTGCTCCGCGCTGCAGGCTGCCGACCGCAAGCCGTGCGCACCCGGGGGAACTCCCCCCGGGCATGCAAGGCTTGCGGATAGCTGCCTAAAGCCTGGAGAGCGAGAGGGGTTGGTGCGCACCGACGCCTCTCGCTCTCCAGGCTTCAGCGAAAGCCTGCATTCGCCCCATAGGACGCACACACATTTCCCCTTCATTTTTGGAGGGGAAAAAGTGCGTCCTATAGGGCGAAAAATACGGTAGTTGAATACCACCCCGTACATTTAAAGCACACGGCTTACCCAAAACCACCCTGGGAACTGTAGGTTGTTAAGGGTGCTGGGAATGGTAGTTTGATGAGGGGCAAATGACCATTCCCAGGATACTTTGTGGGGAAGCCACAAACTTTAAATCTATGGTGTGGATGTAATCTGCCTTATTGGCCTGAATATAAGCTGCACCCGCAAATAAACTGCACCTTTAAAATTGGGGGGGAGGGAGAAAAAAGACAATACCGGGTCGCTTCCTGGGGGGGAGCTGCACAGCTATGCTGGTGGCGTAAGGTCGTGAATATAAGCCGCGCTTTAACTTTTCACTGTTGGAATTGGGGGGGAAAGTGTGGCTTATATGAGGGCCAATACAGTATATGGCTTACATGAACCCTCCTTTTCTATTTCTTTTTAAGCTTGAAAAAACAAAGAAATGACAGTGTGCAGAAATAAAACATCTGACATCAAGCACTTTTTAACATAAAGATTAAAAGAAAATAGATAAAGAGAAACGACAAAAACTTCTGATTCTCTGTCTACCAGCTTACGGAAAATTCTTACTTCATAATAACATTCAGTTCTCCACTTTCCATAAACCAACCTTTCTTTTTTCAGTCTTCAAACCCTGACACCACAAGTTCATTTTCCTTGTTGTGTGGGGAGTTTTCGGTTGTTAATAAGTGTCAACAGTGATTTTTCTCAAATTAAACACGTCAACTTTGCCATCTCGGCTAAAACTATCGTTTTAATAACTGTTCTTCTATAGTAGGTAATAATAAGTCCTTTCATCTTTCTGCATATAACAGTCCTGTGGCTGTGATCATATATTGCAGTAATCGTTCATACTCTTTTTCTAGTTGTATATTCAGGAACCCCTAGCAGAAAAAGCTATGAGCCCTCTTTTTCTAAGATTTAAAACAAAGCAGCCCAACCCAAATTGTGTAAAAAACCATTTCTCCAGGATCCACCCATCTGACATGTCATCTGACATTTTGCTTCTAGTACCGAACAGTTCTTCTGCCCGTGGTGAAGTCATCTGGGATCCCGAAGAAATCGACAAAGTCACTAAGTTTCATCTACTTTGTGCCGGATGCTGAGAACTCTGAGATCCAGCGGCCGGTGCTCCTTGAGATCACGCCAGCGCCAGAAATGACCTACCGGACCCTCCCTGGCAGCAATAACGAGATGAACGTGCTAGGAATAGTTATCTTCTCAGCCACAATCGGTATGCATATCAAATCCCAACTTGGGGGGGGGGGTTCGCCCCAACGTGTGTGAACAGATGAATTTGGTGAAGTCAGGATTTGGAGACATTGTTTTATCTCTGCGCAGAAAGGGATTCTTTGGGTGCCTCAGTTTTTGGGGTTGCGTGCAGTATAGCACTAAGTTAAAGTAAGCTAAAGTACAAGGGACACGGATGGCACTGTGGGTTAAACCACAGAGCCTAGGACTTGCCGATCAGAAGGTCGGCGGTTCGAATCCCCGCAATGACGGGGTGAGCTCCCGTTGCGCGGTCCCTGCTCCTGCCAACCTAGCAGTTCGAAAGCACGTCAAAGTGCAAGTAGATAAATAGGTACCTCTCTGGCGGGAAGTTAAACGGCGTTTCCGTGCGCTGCTCTGGTTTGCCAGAAGCAGCTTAGTTATGCTGGCCACATGACCCAGAAGCTGTATGCCGGCTCCCTCGGCCAATAAAGCGAGATGAGCGCCACAACCCCAGAGTCGGTCACGACTGGACCTAATGGTCAGGGGTCCCTTTACCTTTACCTTTAAAGTACACTTGCTCTGCTGGCAAAACCCTTTGTGCCAGAGGAACGTTGTCATGTAAGAGAATGCATAAGAGGATGCTGGTAACTTGGTTGCACAATAGGTTGAACAATCTGTCGCCCAGTGAATTTCCGCCAGTGCAACTGCTGTACGAGATTCCTCTTGTGCACAGCATAAGAACTCACTTGTCTACTAGCACAAAAGCCCTTTGTATTTCTAAGATGTCTTGATTTTAAGAAACAAAAATTCCTTCCAGTAGCACCTTAGAGACCAACTAAGTTTGTTCTTGGTATGAGCTTTCATGTGCATGTGTATCTGAAGAAGTGTGCATGCACACGAAAGCTCATACCAAGAACTAACTTAGTTGGTCTCTAAGGTGCCACTGGAAGGAATTTTTTAAATTTGTTTCAACTACAGCTGACCAACAAGGCTACCTGCCTGTAACTTGATTTTAAGAAGGTTTTGTTAATGCACATTTCCCCCTGCCCCAAAGTCAACAATTTAATACATGCTCTCATTCATTAATAATGTAAAAAGGGGGAAGAAAGAACATCACAAGATTGATAGCGCATGTTAGCATAGATTTTCATCATGGTGATCCCTATTCCAGTAACAGCCATTCAACAGTGGAATGGGCACATTTAGAAGGTGGAGGACTCTCCTTCACTGGAGGTTTTTAAGCATAGAAGAAGAGTTTGGATGTGATATCCCGCTTTATCACTACCCAAAGGAGTCTCAAAGCGGCTAACATTCTCCTTTCCCTTCCTCCCCCACAACAAACACTCTGTGAGGTGAGTGGGGCTGAGAGACTTCAGAGAAGTGTGACTAGCCCAAGGTCACCCAGCAGCTGCATGTGGAGGAGCGGGGAAGCGAACCCGGTTCACCAGATTACGAGTCCACCGCTCTTAACCACTACACCACACTGGCTGGGTGGCTGTCTGCCAGGGATTCTTTAGCTGTGATTCCTGCATTGCAGGGGGTTGGACTAGATAATCCTTGAGGTCCCTTCCAACTCTAAAGTTCTATGACTATGGAATTAGCAAACTGAATTTAACATTCGCAAGTTGTCCTGTTACGATTTGTGCACAAAATATAAACATACGTACGGTGGTCCCTTGGTTCTCAAACGACTCAGAACCCAAACACTGCAAACCCGGAAGTGAGTGTTCCGGTTTGCAAACGTTTTTCAGAAGCCAAACGTGTACCGGTTTGAGTGTTACGCTTCTGATTTGAGTGCCACACTTCCGTTTTAGTGCCACTCTGAGATCTGTCTGTTTTTGCTGTCTATTTTGCATTTTTGTTTTTGTGGCTCTTTTCTTTTTGTGACTGTGTGGAATCCAGTTCAGCTACTGATTGATTGTGTGATTGTGCTACATTATTTATTGCTTTCATTTTATGGATCAATGGTCTCGTTAGATAGTAAAATTCATGTTAAATTGCTGTTTTAGGGGTTTTTTTTCAAAAGTCTGGAACGGATTAATCCATTTTGCATTACTTTCTATGGGAAAGTGTTCCTTGGTTTTGGAACGCTTTGGTTTTGGAACAGACTTCTGGAACGGATTAAGTTTGAGAACCAAGGTACCACTATACACGCTACTAAGCAGATAAAATTTCAAGCTCAATTAGAATTTTAAAAAACCCATACAATTTAAAACACGGGGCATGATTGTGGCGGTTGCTAAGAATTTTTCAGACTCTGCTGCCACCAGCTTCATCTGCAAAGAGAAAAGTCACATAATAATTGGCTGAATTGTCCTGGCTGGAAAGGAGCATCTTGTCTTACACCCCTTGAAGATGAGATTATATTTCTTATTATTTACTTTTATTGATCACATTTGCATCCCACCTTCCCTTCAAAGAGCTCAAGGTAGTGCACTCTTTCCTTATAACAACAGCTCTGTGGGGCCGGTTAGGCTGGGAGACTAGCCGGCCTGAGAGTCACACGCAAGCTTCATAGCTGGGTGGGGATTTGAACCCTGGTCTCCCAGGTCTTAGTCCGACATGCTGACCACTACACCACACTGGCTCACACCAGTTGGTAAAGGACTCTGTCCAATGCCCGGCCTACTCAAGAGTAGTCCCATTGAAGTTAACTGGGCATGGCTAAGTTGAGTTCATTCATTTCAGTGCGTCTCTCCTGAGTAGGGCTGGCATTGTTTACAACCCGCTGCAACCGCGAGTAACGTTGGACACTGCATTGCACACTGTTATTATTATGCAAGTGGGGCCTTCATTTATACACCAGCAACTGTTTGTCGGCAGGCCTCCTTCTGGGAAAGATGGGCGAGCGAGGGGCTCCTCTGGTAAACGTCTGCCAGTGCCTGAACGAGGCAGTGATGAAGATTGTGGCCATGGCAGTCTGGTAAGTCAAATGCCGACCCGGTGGGCCAGCAATTCAGGCAGAGATGGGGAAGCTTTTTGGCTTCGTGGGCCAGGTCCTTTCCAGGATCAAATTTGACAGATAATAATAAGGGACGCGGGTGGCGCTGTGGGTAAAACCACAGTGCCTAGGACTTGCCGATCGTATGGTCGGCGGTTCGAATCCCCGCGGCGGGGTGCGCTCCCGTTGTTCAGTCCCAGCGCCTGCCAACCTAGCAGTTCGAAAGCATGTCAAAGTGCAAGTAGATAAATTGGTACCACTTTATAGCTCGCCAGATGCAGCTTGTCACGCTGGCCACGTGACCCGGAAGTGTCTGCGGACAGCGCTGGCTCCCGGCCTCTAGAGTGAGATGAGCGCACAACCCTAGAGTCTGGCAAGACTGGCCCGTACGGGCAGGGGTACCTTTACCTTTACCTTAATAATAATAATAATGATTTTTATTTATACCCCGCCCTCCCCAGCCAAGGCCGGGCTCAGAGCGGCTTACAAGCACTAATAAAAACAAGTTGAATAATTACAACTTAAAAACAAAATTAAAATACAACATTAAAATATTGAAACATTAAAATATTAAAATGTAGCCTCATCGCAGGAGGAGAAGGAAAGGAAAAAAGAAAGAGAGGGAGGGAATCAAATTGGCTCCAAGCCAAAGGCCAGGCGGAACAACTCTGTCTTACAGGCCCTGCGGAAAGAAATCAGATCCCACAAGGCCCTGGTCTCATGAGGCAGAGCGTTCCACCAAGCCGGAGCCAGTGTTGAAAAGGCCCTGGCTCTGGTTGATGCTAATCTAACTTCCTTAGGGCCTGGGACCACTAGGGTGTTGTTATTTATGGACCTTGAGGCTCTCTGTGGGGCATACCGGGAGAGGCGGTCCCGTAGGTACGAGGGTCCTAGGCTGTGAAAGGCTTTAAAGGTCAAAAGCAGCACCTTAAATCTGACCCTGTACTCCACCGGGAGCCAGTGCAGTTTGAAAAGCACTGGGTGAATATGCTCCCATGGCAGAGACCCCGTGAGGAGCCTCGCTGCAGCATTCTGCACCTGCTGGAGTTTCTGGGACAGCTTCAAGGGCAGCCCCGCGTAGAGCGAATTACAGTAGTCAAGCCTGGAGGTGACCATTGCATGGATCACTGTGGCCAGGTCGGGGCGGGAAAGGTAAGGGACCAACTGCTTGATGCGGTGAAGGTGGAAAATGTCGCCTTGGCTGTTGTTGTAACCTGCCCCTCCATGGAAAGGGAGGCGTCAAGGATTACACCCAAACTCTTAACGGAAGGCAATGGCACTAATTGGGCCCCCGCAAGAGAAGGGAGTTGGTCCCTCATCTCCATGCCATCCCGACCCAGCCATAGGACCTCTGTCTTCGAAGGATTTAGTTTCAATCGGCCCCCACGAAACCATCCAGCCACAGCTTCCAAGCATCTGGTCAGTGTGTTCGGGGCTGAGTCGGTGTGGCCATCCATCAGCAGATAGAGCTGAGTGTCATCAGCATATTGGTGACAGCCCAGCCCAAAGCTCCGGATAATCTGGGCAAGGGGGCGCATAAAGATGTTAAAAAGCATTGGGGATACATGTGTGTCTTGCCTTTTTAGTTTGTAAACCTGGTGGCAAAGCCTGCCTTTCTTTCTTTTACTAATGTGAGACACTTTGGGAGCCAATAATTGTCTGAAAAGCAAGATTAGAATATTTAAATAAGCCCTGGTGGCTGCATTCTTCCTCCACTGGAACGAGCTAGTTTGGTTTAACGGTCCTAAGAGACCTGCATTGGCTCCCAGTACATTTCCGAGCACAATTCAAAGTGCTGGTGCTGACCTTTAAAGCCCAAATGGCTTTGGTCCTGTATACCTGAAGGAGCGTCTCCATTCTCATCGCTCAGCCTGGACACTGAGGTCCACTTCTGAGGGCCTTCTGGCGGTTCCCTCATTGCGAGAAGTGAGGTTACAGGGAACCAGGCAAAGGGCCTTCTTGGTAGTGGTGCTCACCCTATGGAATCCCCTCCTATCAGATGTCAGAGATAAATAACTATACAATCTTCCGTAGGCATCTGAAGGCAGACCAGTATCAGGAAGTTTTTAATGCGTTGTGGTTTGTTGTGTCTTTATATATTTGTTGGAAGCCACCCAGAGTGGCTGGGGCAAACCAGTCAGATGGGCAGGGTACAAAAAACAAATGATGGTATTGATGATGAAGTTCACTGAGTAAGTTTCAAAACTTCCAAAGTCGTTCCAGTTGCTGAGCGAATAGAACGTGAACTAAATTTGTTTCAGAGTAGAATGATTTCTAGCTCACATTCAAGCTCATTCCCTTACATTTTGCTTTGTTTACGCTGTAGGCTCTCTGGGCCTTTAGATTTAAATTGTTGGGGGAAATAAACGAAGCAGTTCACGTTCCTCTGTGTGTGTGTGTTTTGACGCCCTCGCCGCAGGCTCCACGATCATAGCTGTCAACTTACAGATTTGAAAATAAGGGACCAGCAGCCTTGAAAATAAGGGACCAGCAGCCAAAATAAGGGACCAGCAGCCTCACCTCTTCCAGGCACTCCAGTCTTCCTGTCCTCCTGCAGTCTGGTCAAACTCATGCTGGGTAGCTTTGAGAATACTGTCCAACCAACTTTGTAACCAGAGGTTCAACTGAATAGAATCTGAATCACATGTACCACAAGGCCTATGCAGCCTCAACTTAAGATGGCTCCCCGGCCTGGCTTTGCACTGCAAAGTTTGCAGCAGCACATGCAACAAAATGCATTCAAAACCCCCCTCAGCTTGCATTAACTAGCCACACACAAGGCGTGCAAGCTCCACCCCCCAGTCGTTCTTAGACTTCTTATTGGGTGAGCAACACAGCCAAGCAACACAGTTGGAGCCTCCCTCCTCCCTGGCCGGCAGGGAGGGAGGGAGAGGAGCTGCTTCCTTTGAAATTTAAGGGACATCATTTAAGGGACATCCATCAATAAGGGACAGCAGCGGGACATGGCGCTGGAATAAGGGACTGTCCCTTCAAATAAGGGACGCTTGACAGCTATGCCGCCGATCCTGAGCTTGCCCGTTTTGTGCTGTTGCAGGTACTTCCCGTTCGGCATCGTCTTCTTGATAGCCGGGAAGATCTTGGAGATGGAAGACCCCTCCACGATTGGGAAGAAGCTCGGCCTCTATGCCATGACTGTCGTGACTGGCTTGGCCATCCATGGCCTCTGCTTCCTGCCTCTGCTGTTTGTGCTCATCACCAAGAAGAACCCTTTCTCCTTCATCCGGGGGATCCTCCAAGCCCTGCTCATCGCTCTGGCAACGTCGTCCAGGTAAGAGGCGCAGGAGACTCTTAAGGCCTAATGTGGTGTCAGGGCTGGAGTCAGGCGGAGGTCAGCAACACCTGAGGCCAGTGAAGTTAAATCTTTACTCAAGGAAGTCAACCACGGAACTCAGGCCTAGTGGTCTGTCTTTCCAGGAGGTCTTGCCCCAATGAAGCAGCTGCGTGGACTGAAGGTCCCCGCCTTCCCACCCCTCTCTCTAAGGCTTCTCCCCTCAAAGGTTTTCCCCATTCAGTCTCAACAGTGTCTGCACACAACTAACCTCTGTTCTGCTCTTTTCATTTCTCTGCATGTTCTGGGAGACCAGAGGGGGAGGGAGCTGGGTTCTTCTTCCTCACCCTGAAATAATCCTTGGAACTGCAGTTTACCCCTTGCAGAGCTATCATTCCCAGCACCCTTTAAAAACTACAATTCCCAGGATTCCTGGGGGGGGGGGGACACACACACACGCCATGTGTGTATGGTGTACGCACAGCTGGTTTTAAAAATCTGTTTGCCCCTTCTTGGGTGGGCGGCTTTGCGGATGGGCCCCGGGTCTCTTCTATTGCAAGCCAGATCGTCCTCCTGCCAACAGATTTGCCAACGGCAGTAGGGATCAGAGGGTGGGCGCAGAGCCAACTGACCAGTAGTAGCGCTTGGCCCCACGCCCAGTGCAAGGCAAAATTCCCAGCTTGCAGGGCCTTTCGGCCTCTCTCTCACTGAAAGGCGGATAGGCGTTGGGGAAGCCTAGTCTTGGTTGGGGGAGGGGGGGTTGTAGCCTCCGCCTGCTTCTCCATGGGTAAGGGTATTGTAAAAGGAATTGGGGGTTGCTTGTGCGTAAAGGGTGCTGCAGCTCTAGGCAACGTTGCCTGGCTAAACCTTTCCCTGGCTGGACAGCCCTTTCTCCATGGCTGTGTCAGTCGCTGGCAGAATCCGTCAGTGGGCGTTTTCTGAACTTCTTCCAACATAAAAATTCTTTGACCCCAAGTCTCCTCCTAGCCTCTCTGCGCGGAAGTCTCTTGCGCAGAGTGGGCGTGCCCAACGGAGGTCCTGGGCTCTCCCCGCTGCTCTCTGTGGAAGAGTCTTGGAGCCCTCTCTCCGCAGTTCCCCCTTGCTTCCTGGTGTCCCTCCTATTTCCTTCCTCAAAGGAAGTGTTCTCTCTCTCCCTGCTGGTCCCTTCTCCTGCATCGTTGGGGAGCCTTACCTCCACTCTAGGCTCCGATGGCAGTTCCCTGACAGGTATCCTGTTAAAAGGATCCAGGAGGAGTGGCTCCTGTCCCAGACAGGGGCTAGGGCCATACTGTTCCTCCAACGGTGACCATTTGGGGGACACCCCTATCTGATGTAGGTCATAGGGCGTCCTTCCCCCCACTGGCTTCACCCTTAGTAACACTCCCAGCAGACGATCGGGAGTGACATACGCAGTTGCTTGCCACAACGCCTATGGCCAAACCTTCACAGCTGTAACCAATAACTTTGTGGCCTTATTTGATCCCAAACCAATATGCCTAGTGTTGTCTAGTTATTTGCACCTTAGGGAACAGGGAGGTTGCAGGGCCTCACTACGGAAACACCTGTGTCTTGCTAACTAGCGTGGGTTTTCCCTCACAGCTCAGCCACGCTGCCCATCACCCTGAAGTGTCTTTTAGAAAACAACGGGATTGACAGGCGGATAGCCAGGTTTGTCCTCCCGGTCGGGGCAACCATCAACATGGACGGGACTGCGCTTTATGAGGCAGTGGCAGCCATATTTATCGCGCAGGTCAACGAATACGACCTGGACTTTGGGCAGATCATAACCATCAGGTAAATCCACTTCCTTCTTTCATATCCCCCCTCTGGCCTTTGTAACTGAAGCAGAAGAAAGAAAGAAAGAAAGAAAGAAAGAGAGAGAGAGAGAGAGAGAGAGAGAGAGAGAGAGAGAAAGAAAGAAAGAAAGAAGGAAAGAAAGTTTAGACATTGTGATTGAGACCATGCATTTTTCATGACAAGTGTCGAGAAAAGGCAAGAGTGTGGCTTTCTTGCCATATTTGTTATGTTTTGCCAGTCTTCTTTATTTTATATGGTGATGACCCAGTGCTTAGAAAGTCCTTTAAAAAAAAAAGACCTAACTCAAGTTCATCCTTTCCAAAAATGAACTACGTTGTTCCTGTTAACAGTTCGTCCTTTTACAAAGCAAGATAGTTTAGTTCAAGTTAATCCAAATGAACTTTCTCAGGTTAGAAAAAAATTCATCCTTGCCCCCTTCCCCCCCCCAAAAAAATGTTCCAATGTGTAGTATAAAATAATAATGTTCCAGTGTGCAGTATAAAATATAGTTAGGTAGACTGAGAAAACATGAAATGTGAATGGCTTCGTTTATTTTCGCAATCTTGAAGCTTAAAGGCCCAAAGAATCTAAAGCAGAAAAAAACATATGTAAGAGGACTATGAAAACCTCAAAATGCACACACAATAGAATATGAATTGCTGATTCCCCACAACACTTAGAATCTTGTTCTGAACTTCAACTTCAACTAGAAATCATGTGAAGTTCTGCCAGAAGATGAACTTAATTCACCTTTAGTTTGCTTGGCAAAATTTGATGCGTCGATAAATGTTGAAACTGATGAACCTGTAGCCAGTTAAAACCAGGGTCCAGGCAGCTAGTGTTCGTTGATGGCTGTATTGCCCGCCAGTATTAGAGACTGCATGCCTCTGAATGTCCGTTCCTGGAATTTGCAGATGGGAGACATTGTTCTTGGGCCTTACAAGCCGGGTGGCTACCGTGAGAACTGAATGCTGGGCTGGATGGGCCTTTGCCCTGATGCAGCAGACCAGTTTTAATGGACCTTTCTAGTGGCTTAGGCCCAGGGCCAGCCCAAGAAAATTTTGGCACCTGAGTCAGACCCCAAAATGGCATCCCCTTCCCTGCCACCCTGCCTAGGAAGAAGAGGCGAGGGAAGATCTACATCAGGAACAAGTAAGGGAAAGAAAGATTGACACCGGGAACTCCTGCCCCGGCAGATCCTACCGCCTGAGGCAGTCAACTCGCCTTGCCTCTTGGGTGGGCCGGCCCTGAATAACAATCTACATTGAGATCTGCTGCCCCTGAGGATTCTGCCGCCTGAGGCAGTCTCAGCTTGCCTCATGGGCGGGCCGGCCCTGCTTAGGCCAGCTGCTGCCTTTCAGACTTAACTTCCCCCCAATGCCATCTGTAAAATGGGGGCAATACTACTTGGCCGGTTTAGCTGTAAGGATTGCTGAGATTATGCAGAAAGCACTAAGTGGAAATCACCGGGGGCTACTGAAAGGTTCTGACCATTCGTCTATATCAGTGATGGCCAAACTCGGCCCTCCAGCTATTTTTGGGACTACAATCCCCATCATCCCTGACCACTGGTCCTGTTAGCTAGGGATGATGGGAGTTGTAGTCCCAAAACACCTGGAGGGCCAAGTTTGGCCGTCACTGGTCTATATGGCATCTGCAATGGTTGGGAAAGCCGCCCTGTCCCCAGAGCAACAGCACTCTGCTTCTCCTCTTCTCGCAGCATCACGGCCACAGCGGCAAGCATCGGGGCAGCCGGGATCCCCCAGTCGGGCCTTGTTACCATGGTCATCGTGTTGACCTCTGTCGGCCTCCCCACGGAAGACATCACCCTGATCATCGCGGTTGACTGGGCCTTGTGAGTTGCTCTTTACTCCGTTGGTGTGTCATGTTTGAATGCAGACTGATTAGACAAATCCATGGGGAAGAGGGCCATCGATGGTGTCCGTTAAGAGTTTGGGTGTAATCTTCGACACCTCCCTTTCCATGGAGGCGCAGATTGCAGCTATAACAAAGGCGGCATTTTTCCATCTCCGCCAAGCTAAGCAGCTGGCTCCTCACCTCTCTCGCCCTGACCTAGCCACTGTGATCCACGCGACGGTCACCTCCAGACTGGATTATTGTAACTTGCTCTATGTGGGGCTGCCCTTGAGACTGACCCAGAAACTCCAGCGGGTGCAGAATGCTGCGGCGAGACTCCTTACAGGGTCCTCGCTGCGAGATCACATTCACCCGGTGCTATACCAGCTGCACTGGCTCCCGGTGGAGTACAGGATCAGGTTTAAGGTACTGATTTTAACCTTTAAAGCCCTATATGGCCTAGGACCCTCGTATCTCCTGGTATGTCCCACAGAGGAACTTGCGATCTTCAAATAAAAACATCCTGAAGGTCCCAGGCCACAGAGAGCTTAGGCTGGCCTCAACCAGAGCCAGGGCTTTTTCGGCTGCGGCTCCGATCTGGTGGAATGTTCTGGCACAAGAGACTAGGGCCCTGCGGGACTTGACATCTTTCCGCAGGGCCTGCAAGACAGAGCTGTTCCACCAGGCCTTTGGCCAGGGCACAGCCTGACTCCCGCCTTTGGCAATCTTCACGGAGCTCTGGCCCAATGGTTGCCATTGGTTTGATTTGAATTAATTTTATAATGAATGATTTTAGAGTGTTGTTTTGTGTTGTACTGTTGAACTGTTTTATTGTTGTTAGCCGCCCTGAGCCCGGCTTCAGCTGGGGAGGGCGGGATATAAATAAAATTTATTATTATTAACCCTAAAAAGCTTGGATGGAGTTGCATTCCCTTGCCATTCCTGTTGCATGCTGAAGACATGCTCCCTTACCCTGACTGTTGACACTTGAGATATACATTTTTAGGCTCCACCCCCTTACTGTGATTGCCGCTTGCTTTAAACCGTTTTCAATACTGCATTTCAAATTGTTGTGGCGCAACCTGGGGCCTCAAGGTGAAGGCCAGGTAATAAATCAGAATAAGCACAGTAAGCACAACTCAACCAAGGAAAAGGAACAAAAGAGATGGGATTGTACCCACTGTTAGTCCTACGGAGAGGAGTCCCACTGGTTTTAAATAACATGAATGGACTGCAGCCCAATCACCTTCTAAATCTGGCATAGCTGTCAACTTACAGATTTGAAAATAAGGGACCAGCAGCTTTGAAAATAAGGGATCAGCAGCCAAAATAAGGGATTTTAGTTAACCAGCTGAAATACGAAGTTAAAAGGGACCAGATAATTTGGGAGAGCAGCGCCGGTTTTTAGCCCTTCGTTTCCAGAGGTTGCTGCTCAAGACACCAGCCGATGAAACACTGCAATTAAATAACTACAAGCAGCAACCACTTTTTGCGCAAAACGAAGTCCAAGCTACGAAGATGCTGCTGCAGTTCTGTATCTTTTCTCTCGTGCTCCATCTGCAGCTCTCAGTTCCATCAGGTGGGGCAGGAGGAGGGCGGGGGGAGATAGCGCCCGAAGTAAACCTGCAGATCAAACCATCTATGCTAGTCTACCACTACAAATCTATGGGAGAAGCGCTTGCAGTCCTTCCTCTGCTTTCCCCCTCTATGGTTAGCCTTTGGAAGACCTGCCCGTGCCTCCACCTCCTCCTCATCTCTCTGAACTGCTTTCTCTATGGTTGCCCTCGCTCTCCTCTCAAGGCTCCTCAGCAATTCATAGGCCGCGCCAGGCTGCCCATCTCATCTGGGTCCTTCGGCGGCACAGCTGCAGTACGACCTAGCGGGAGCAGTGGGCAGAGGGGAGGTCCCAGGCAGAGAAGCTCAGTTCGGCGGCCGCGAGGAGGATAGCGGCGGAAGGGCCCGAGGGGCTCCCGGGGGCCGAGGCTGGTGAGAGGAGGCCAGAGGGGGGCGGGGCGGGCAGCCAAACAACACAGTTGGAGCCTCCCTCTTCCTGGCCGGCAGGCAGGGAGGGAGAGGAGCTGCTTCCTTTGAAACCCGGGAAATTTAAGGGACATCATCAATAAGGGACAGCAGCGGGACACAGCGCTGGGATAAGGGAGTTTCCCACCAAACAAGGGACGGTTGACAGCTATGAAATCTGGCCTGTGGATGGTCTGGGAATCAGCATGTTTTTACATGAGTAGAATGTGTCCTTTTATTTAAAATGCCTCTCTGGGTTATTTGTGGAGCCTGTCTGGTGTTTTTACATGAGTAGAATGTGTGCCTTTATTTAAAATGCACCTCTGGGTTATTTGTGGGGCCTGCCTGGTGTTTTTACATGAGTAGAATGTGTGCTTTTATTTAAAATGCATCTCTGGGTTATTTGTGGGGCATAGGAATTTGTTCATTTTCCCCCCTTCAAAACATAGTCCGGTCCCCCACAAGGTCTGAGGGACAGTGGACCGGCCCCCTGCTGAAAAAGTTTGCTGACCTCTGTCTTTGAACATAAAGCTGCGGAGAAATGGGAAGGGCAGCCTGACTGACCATCTGAACCTCTTCTTTGAAATGGTTTCCAACCCTGTTCTGTTTGTCTCCCACATCTTCTAGGGACCGATTACGCACAATGACCAACGTCTTGGGAGATGCGCTGGCAGCAGGAATCATAGCCCACGTCTGTCGGAAAGATTTTGCTCCGAAACCAGGCAAAGTATGTGTGGGTGTCACTTGAGAAGCGGTTACCGTGTTACCTCAGGTTACAAACATTTCAGGTTACAAACTCCGCTAACCCGGAAGTATAGTACCTCAGGTTAAGAACTTTGCCCCAGGATAAGAACAGAAATCGTGTGCTGGCTGCAGCATGAGGCCCCATTAGCTAAAGTGGTACCTCAGGTTAAGAATGGTTTCAGGTTAAGAACGGACCTCCAGAATGAATTAAGTTCGTAACTAGAGGTACCACTGTACATCCAAACATATCATAAAGTCAGTTAAGGAGTCGGGTGAGAGGGAGGGGTAAGGAAGGACAAATCGATCAGGTTTGTTTTTCAAAAATTCTCATTTTTCCAATCTTAAATTCAGTTCTCCACATTTCCACAATAATTTGCGGTTTGCTTAAAAAGTCCTCATGGCCATTCGTCAGCTTCTTAGCGCAAAACATACTTTTAAAAAATAGGGTTTTGACTAATAAAAGTTTTTGCAGAATGATTTCCCCCAGATTTGTATGATATTTTCACAAAGATGTGCATTTATATGCACGCGTTGCCTTTGTTTGTACATTTCTGTACCGATTACTTGGCTGAAGGAGTGCAGAATTTTAAAGGATGTCTGCATTTCGGTTTGCACATTGTTTTGAAAGATAAAGATTTGGCTTGTACGCTTTAAAAATGTGGACTGAATTGAATTCAGAGCTGGTTCGTCTCAGCACCTGCATTTTGCTTCCCACTTCCCTACAGGATCCCGAGAACAACGAAGAAAAACCAGCCTTGAGGGGGACGTCTGCCTCCAACGACCACGTGATGGAAGTGATCGGAGAGGTTTTAGCTGAGCAAAAAAACTACAACATCTGTCAGGTGTGACACCTGCAGCCCACCTGCTCCTGGGGAGGGAAGGCAGGTCAGTGCGAAGAAGGTGCCTGTTACAGCTGCTTGACCCTCTGAGTGTCCCACCGGACAAGGGCCTCATCGCGCACAAACACAGCAGAGAGATATGCACTGTGAAGAAGAAGCTCCGAACGACACAAAAGTGCCACGGCGTGAAGACCTCCTCTTGCACGGATAAGAACATGAGAAGAGCCTGCTGGGCCAGGCTAGCGGCCCGTCTAGTCTCACAGCAGCCAGCCAGCTGCCTGTGGGAAGCCAGCAAACAGGATTTCCTGTTTCCCAGCCTATTAGGAGAAGCCGGGGGGCGAACCTGAGACCTTTGTGCATGCAAAGCAAGATGCTGTGCCGCTAAGCTACAGACCTTCCCCTGCAGACGCCCAAATTAGAAGTCCGTCAGCAAGAAAGAAGTGCAGTAAGACTGCTTTCCCCCCACCCCACCTCAAGCCTGGGACATGGGCCTTCCATGAAGAAGACGTAAAAGGAGCCAGGTGGTCCATCCATTGCAGCATCCTTTTTTCACAGCGGCCAACCAGACGCCTGCGGGGAAATCCGCAAGCGGGATTCGAGCGTGAGAGCAACCTTCCCCTCCTGTGTTTTCCAACAACACTTATTCAAAAGCATAGCCGCTTCCAAGTGTGGCAGCAGTAGCCTTAGATAGCTCCATGAATTTCTCGAAATCCTCTTTTAAAGCCATAGAGGTTTTTGACCATCACTGCCTCCTATGACAGCAGGTTTCAGAGTTTAACGATGCACCCTTTAAAGGATAACGGGTGTAAGGAAGCCTGTTGACAACTGCTTTCAGCTCTGCCCAGACACAAACAGACAGACAGCAGGATGGAATTTCCCCAAGCCACATCTTGCTAGCGTCTCTAACTAGGTTACGCGGGTGGCGCTGTGGTCTAAACCACTGAGCCTCTTCGCCTTGCCGATCGGAAGGTCGGCGGTTTGAATTCCCGCAACACGGTGAACTCCCATTGCTCCGTCCCAGTTCCTGCCAACCTAGCAGTTCAAAAGCACATCAAAGTGCACTTACAGTGGTGCCTCGCAAGACGAAATTAATCCGTTCCGCGAGTCTCTTCGTCTTGCGGTTTTTTCGTATTGCGAAGCACGGCTATTAGCGGCTATTAGCGGCTATTAACGGCTTAGCGGCTTTAAGAAAAAGGAAACAAACTCGCAAGAACTCGCAAGACGTTTCATCTTGCGAAGCAAGCCCATAGGGAAATTCGTCTTGCGGAACGACTCTTCATAGAATCTTCATAGAATCATAGAATCATAGAGTTGGAAGAGACCACAAGGGCCATCGAGTCCAACCCCCTGCCAAGCAGGAAACACCATCAGAGCACTCCTGACATATGCTTGTCAAGCCTCTGCTTAAAGACCTCCAAAGGAGGAGACTCCACCACACTCCTTGGCAGCAAATTCCACTGTCAAACAGCTCTTACTGTCAGGAAGTTCTTCCTAATGTTTAGGTGGAATCTTCTTTCTGGCATTTCCGTGCGCTCTGGTTTCCGTCACGGTGTCCTGTTGCGCCAGAAGCGGTTGAGTCCTGCTGGCCGCATGACCTAGAAAGCTGTCTGCGGACAAACGCCGGCTCCCTCGGCCTGAAAGCGAGATGAGCACCGCAACCCCACAGTCGCCTTTGACTGGACTTAACCGTCCAGGGGTCCTTTACCTTTTAGTAGGTTATAATTTCCTTAGGATAAAAGAGACCAAGTGCTTATCTAGCTAAGGAGGTTTGGAAGTCATATTGACTTTAAAAGGTTGCGGCTGCTATTATATAATGTGAGAGGAAGCTCTCAGAGCCTTGTCTGTTCCCCGTGTTCATGTTTTCTTTTTACTTGGAACTTTTAATTTTTAAGAAGTTAGATCTGAGCAAAACTGAGGGCCCCTTTGGGACACGGGGAGTAATCCAGAGCAGTTCATTGGCAAAAACGTCTAATACTTAGCGAGTCTGTGGAATGAGCCAGTTGTGTGGCCTCCGCCCTTGTAAGGAGACAAAAGGAAGAGTGAAAAAGCTGGGCTTTTGCTGCTTCGGGACAAAAATGTACATTAAAAACCTGCATGCGGGCCATGCAAAGGGAGAGGGGAATTGTACAAAGACGCTTTTGAAACAAAATAAAATGTTTTTTTCCAAATGTAGTCGTTGTCTTTATGGATCTGTTTTCTTCTAGAGAGATAAAACGTCTTCTCCCTGTTGAGTTGAGGTTTTTCACTTCGCTCTAAGGATTCTCCTGTGCTTGGCCAACAAGGGCCAGAGTTTCCTCGAAGAACCCGAAAGGCTGGATGATTTTTATTGCGATATGTTTGTGGAGAGGGGGTCAGAGCGCCCTGCTTCAGAGCGGGATAAGGATGTCAGGAGTCAAGAGTCCACTTACAGGATGGCCCAGAGAGCGAGTTCAGGTCATGTTGGTTTGGGTCAATGAAGCCCACTTACAGGGCCAAGGTCATGCAAATGTGGAAATCAGGTTTCCAGCCAGGCGTATGGAAATTGTTCCGGCAGCTTTCCCCAGGACTAAAGGTTTTTATTGATAGGTACAGCTGATTGGCCACCAGAGCTATCTGAGTTGTGTCTCCTCACGAGGAAGCACCTCTTCACAAGTAGCCCTTGATGAGGCCCTGGCTTTCAGACGGGCGACTTTTTAGACAAGAAATCTGAGAATCAACGCTCTGCAATAAGGGAGTCTCTGAAGCATCCTTAACAACCAACATTTCCCAGGATTCCTTGCAGGAAGCCATGACAGCTCAGAATGGTAGGATGTGCTTTTTAACAGTACAGTGCTTTGGGGCCTGAGTATGCAAACACAGAAGGTATGTTTTGGGGGTTTTTGTTTTGTTTTAAGAGGAGGGGCCAAATGGTTCAGGAGTGCCTAAAACAAAACTGGTGTTGAACTTGACTACGTAGTTGGAAGAAGCCCCGGATAAAATGAAATGTAAGCTAAGAAAATATATTTGTTTACTGAAAACTGGCTCAAAGAGTTGGATTGTAGAAGCTTTTCAGCTCTAATTCTACAGTAGAAAAGAGTGTAACCAGGGATGTGTGACCTTGCTGTGATTCTGCAAAGGTGCACACAAAAGCTGGAGAATGCAGCCACAGAATTCAGCTCCCTAAGAACCTCAGGGTTCACTGGGAAGGTCACAGAATTCTGCCAGAAGCGGAAACGGACATTTCCGCAATTTGCGTGTTCTTCGGAGGTCAGGAACGGAAAACCACACAAGCTAATACAAGTGGTATTTTGCTCTTTTTAAATAATTTTTATTAAGTTTTCTATTTTACAATTTAAAATATTCATTAAACAACTTCCCTTCTTCTCTTTCCATGGTTCATTTTGCATATCATAAATCCCTGCATTTTTACAGAAACCATACCATTCAGTATCCCATTATTATATCCATTAAAACTTATTTACACTGTTGAATTTATCTTAATGCTGCCAGCATTTTCAAGCGTTTCCCCCCCCCTATATTCAATAAACTTTTTCCAATCTTCTCTAAACGCATGTTCTTCTTGTTCTCTTATTCTATATGTTAAGTCCGCAATTTGCACATATTATGTCAGCTTAAGTTGCCATTCTTTAGTTGTGACCTCGCTCGTTTTCCATTTTTGGGCTAACAAAACACGGGCCGCAGTAGTGGCATACAAATATAGTCTTTTTTGACACCTGAGAATTTCCATCTGAATTATCCCCAACAAAAAGGACTCTGGGTTTTTTTTGGGAAATGTACTTTTAAACATTTTTTTCCAATTCATTATAAATTTTTTCCCATACAAGTGGTATTTGCAATGATTTTTTTTTTTTTTAGTCCACAAACATTACATAAATAATTATCTTCTGATGCTTCCCTTCCGTTGAGATTAATTACACAATTCATTACATTACTTCCAGGCTACAGCAAACAGCGAAAGAAGGTGTGTTTTTTCCAGAAGCTGAACTGTAGCAGAACAGGAACACCACTGTTTGAGACGGACCCAGGACAGGACAAAAATCACTGCCTTTCCCTGCCCAACCGAGCTTTCATTTGGGAGTTTCTAGCCCTCGTGACTGCAAAGAAATATACTTGAAAACGTGTGGGCAGTGTCGGACAAAACCTCTAATTTTTTCCACCTTCGCCACATTAAGCAGTTGGTCCCTTACCTTTCCCGCCCCGACCTGGCCACAGTGATTCCATGTGATGGTCACCTCCAGGCTTGACTACTGTAATTTGCTCTACCCTTGAAACTGTCCCAGAAACTCCAGCGGGTGCAGAATGCTGCAGCGAGGCTCCTTACAGGGTCTCTGCCGTGGGAGCATATTCACCCAGTGCTTTACCAGTTGCACTGGCTCCCGGTGGAATACAGGGTCAGATTTAAGGTGCTGGTTTTGACCTTGAAAGCCCTATACGGCTTAGGGCCCTTGTACTTGCGGGACCGCCTCTCCTGGTATGCCCCGCAGAGGACCTTAAGGTCCACAAACAACCATAGTTTAGAGGTCCCGGGCCCTAAAGAAGTCAGATTATCCTCCACCAGGGCCAGGGTCTTTTCAGTGGTAGCTCCGACCTGGTGGAATGCTCTGTCCCATGAGACCAGGGCCCTGTGGGATTCAACTTACTTCCGTCGAGCCTGTAAGACAGAGCTATTCCGCCCATTCAATTTGAACTTAGCCTGATCTTTTATTCCCCTTCCTTCCCTCCCCTTTTTATGAAGATTACCCGCTCTGGGATCCCACAGCTCATTCTCCCCTGGTCTCCTCGCTGGCCCAAATAGGACTAATTCAGCCAGCCAGCCCTGGTGATCACCTAATGTTTATTGGGTGGATTTTCCCCCAAATTGATTTTCGAATTCTGAATTTATTGTTATTCACGTTTTATACTGTATTTTATGCTGTTTTTGGTTGCATCAATGAAGTGTTTTAAATCTGTTGTTCGCCGCCCTGAGCCCGGTTTTCTGAACCGGGAAGGGCAGGGTATAAATAAAAAATTATTATTATTATTAAAGCAGAGGAGGAATTGCTGAGAGATGTCCAGCCGGCAGAGGAAGGATGGACTCAACAAACCTTTGACTAAGGCCCGCTGCTGACCGCAGGTACTGGGGGGAGGGAGTTGAGCTTTTCTGAAGCTTATCACAGAGAGGGCGAGAAGAAAGGGGGCCACCCTCTTTACACTTTTCACTTGCTCTCTTGCAAACGGCACCTCCATGCCTTTCCACCCTCCCTGCTCAGTGGGAAAGAAGCAGTTTGGTCTACACACATCCAGCCCTGTCCCCCATCACCACCCCCTATTAAGTCCCCAAATGCCGTACAGGGGAAAGCAGCGGGGAGAGAGGGTCACAACTCTTCGGCCTGCTCCAAGGCCCCCTTGCTGGGCTGGCCAGACTCTGCCCAGGCCGTGGGTGCCAAGCTGTGCCCGACGTGTTCCCCGGGGCCTTCAAGTCCCTCCAAGTGCGAGTAGGCGACTTCGTGCAAAGGCTCGGTGCCGTTGCTCACCACGGCCTCTCCTGCGTCGTGGTGCCTTGACAAGACGTGGTGCCTTACAACCAGGTTTTTGAGGGTTCCATCCTGCTCTGTGTGGCCTTTGTGGGCGTATTGGGTCCAGAGGGGTCTCTCGGGCTCTTTGGAGCTCTGTTCGGCTTCCTTTGCCATGGGATAGGCTACCCTAGAAGAAGCGTCGTTGTTCAGGGACCTGGAAAAAACTGGGAAGAGGAGGAGAAAGGCAAGGCATGAGCGCCACGAGGGGCACATGGGCTCAAATATTCAGCGGGGCTCAGAGATTGAGGGGTCTGCCTTACAGAGAAGCATAGAATCGTATGATCTACTCCTGGGGCGTTCTAAAGCAAAGGAAGGATTAAAAGTACAGTGGTGCCTCGCAAGACGAAATTAATTCGTTCCGCGAGTTTTGTCGTCCTGCAATTTTTTTCGTCTTGCAAAGCACGGTGTCGGGAAAGTTTTGGAAAAGCTTCAAAAATCACCAAAGTCTTTCAAAACCTCAAAAAAGGCTACCACACCGCGTTCTATGAGTTGCTCCTCGAAGTCAAGTCGCAACTGTATTAACGGTGTTAAGAAAAAAGAAACTTGCAAGACGTTTCCGTCTTGCGAAGCAAGCCCATAGGGAAAATCGTCTTGCGAAGCAGCTCAAAAAACAAAAAACCCTTTCGTCTTGCGAGTTTTCCGTCTTGCGAGGCATTCGTCTTGCGAGGTACCACTGTAAAGGTACCCCTGATCATTAGGTCCAGCCGTGGCCGACTCTGGGGTTGCGGCGCTCATCTCGCTGTCTTGGCCGAGGGATCTGGCGTACAGCTTCCAGGTCATGTGGCCAGCATGACTAAGCCGCTTCTGGCGAACCAGAGCAGCGCACGGAAACGCCGTTTACCTTCCCGCTGGAGTGGTACCTATTTATCTACTTGCACTTTGACGTGCTTTCGAACTGCTAGGTTGGCAGGAGCAGGGACCGAGCAATGGGAGCTCACCCCGTCACGGGGATTCGAACCGCCGACCTTCTGATCGGCAAGTCCTAGGCTCTGTGGTTTAACCCACAGCGCCACCTGCGTCCCTTCCTGGCCCTTAAGATCTATCAAACTCCATCAAGAAGCTACCTACTATCTTTTATTGCTCAAGATGCCTGATGAAGCCACTGGCCTGTGTTTAGAATGCTGATACGTGCCTGTCAGGCGTAGAAAATGAACAGTAGAGAAAATGGCCAGAAGTGCAGAGGCTTGTGGGATTTGATCAGCAATTATTGTCAATGAATCGAACCCAGTCAACGTCATGTTTTCATAACGGACACAATGACTTGATGCACACAGTGGTACCTCGGGTTAAATACTTAATTTGTTCCAGAGGTCCGTTCTTAACCTGAAACTGTTCTTAACCTGAAGCACCACTTTAGCTAATGGGGCCTCCTGCTGCTGCCACTGCACCACTAGAGCCCGATTTCTGTTCTCATCCTGAAGCAAAGTTCTTAACCCGAGGTAGTATTTCTGGATTAGCGGAGTCTGTAACCTGAGGCATATGCAACCTGAAGCGTATGTAACCCGAGGTACCACTGTAATCCTATTTGGGCCAGCAAGGAGACCAGGGGAAAATTAGCTGTGGGATCCCAGAGCGGGTAATCTTCATAAAAAGGGGAGGGGGGTACCACTGTATTTTATAATTCCTCATAGTATTCCCAGAATCCTATTTGGGCCAGCGAGGAGACCAGGGGAAAATTAGCTGTGGGATCCCAGAGCGGGTAATCTTCATAAAAAGGGGAGGGGGGTACCACTGTATTTTATAATTCCTCATAGTATTCCCACCTGATCCCCACACTCTGGATATTTGCACTCCTACAACTCCAAGCCCCCTGCAATGTGGGAATCTCAACGAAAGCATCCCTGACACATGGCCACCCAACCTCTGCTTAAAAACCTCCGAAGAAGGAGAGTTCACCACCTCCCAAGGGAGTCCATCGCCCTGCCAAAGCTCTTCCCATCAGGTAGGTGGCTATCCTGTCACCTCTCACGTCTTCTGTTTCCCAGGCTAAACATACCTGACTCCCTCAACCATGCCTCATAAGGCTTGGTTTCCAATCCCTGTATCGCCGTATTTTTCGCTCTATAAGACGCGCCCAACCATAAGACGCACCTAGTTTTTAGAGGAGGAAAACAAGAAAGCAATGCAAAGCCTCTTGAGCGAAGAGGCAGGAGCGCTCCCGCTGTGCTTAAGAGGCTTTGCGTGGCTATCCCTGAACAGTGAGAGGGAGCGCTGCGCAGCGATCCCTCGCTGTTCTGGCTTCTGGGATAGCTGCGCAGCCTGCATTCGCTCCATAAGACGCACACACCTTTCCCCTTACTTTTTAGGAGGGAAAAGGTGCGTCTTATAGAGCGAAATATATGGTACATTCAACTAATCTGTAATCATTTGTAAAATGTCTAAAGAAATTTTTCTGTTGGTCTTGGACATGGGTAGTCAAACTAAGTACCGGGGGCCGGATGTGGCCCAATCGCCTTCTAAATCTGGCCCACAGACGGTCCAGGAATCAGTGAGTTTTTACATGAGTAGAATGTGTGCTTTTTAATAAAATGCATTTCTGGGTTATTTGTGGGGCCTGCCTGGTGTTTTTACAGGAGTAGAATGCGTGCTTTTTAATAAAATCATCTCTGGGTTATTTGTGGGGCATAGGAATTTGTTCATGTACCCGTATTTTTTGCTCTATAAGACGCACCAGACCACAAGACGCACCTAGTTTTTGGAGGACGAAAACAAGGAAAAAAATATTCTGAATCTCAGAAGCCAGAACAACAAGAGGGATCTCTGCGCAGTGAAAGCAGCAACCCCTCTTGCTGTTCTGGCTTCTGGGATAGCTGCGCAGCCTGCATTCGCTCCATAAGACGCACACACATTTCCCCTTACTTTTTTAGGAGGGAAAAGGTGCGTCTAATAGAGCGAAATATACGATGCATTCAACTAATCTGTAATCATTTGTAAAATGTCTAAAGAAATAATTGGCATTGGAATGGAGTCAGAGGAAGCTGCGCTGATAAAAAGACAGTTGGAAAAATATATACTAACGAAGCCGTATTCGACGGATGAAAGTACACAATGTTTGACATGATTGAGAATTGTGGACTCGGGGGCGGAGAATTACAAAGCGTCAAAATCGAGATGTGGAAAATAGGGAAACAACGAGACTGAGATGCAGAGATATGCTTCAGAGATCCAGACCGTTGGGAGCTCCGAAAAATTAATAATTATAATTTGGTCTTTTTTATTTTAGTTTTTTATTTAAATTGGAGTATTATGATTGGATATATTAATTAATATCACCTTGCCCATCTGGCTGGGTTTCCCACCCATCCTCTACTGAAAAACCTCCACTTATTTGGAAGCGCCAAATTAATGTATTTTTCGCCCTATAGGACGCACCGTCCCATAAGGCGCACCTAGTTTTTTGGGGAGGAAATAAAGAAAAAAATATGTATTTCCGCCCCCCCCCCAGGCGCGGGGCTGGGGCGGGGGAAGCCCGAGCTTCTCCCGACCCCAGCCCCCAGAACAGGCAACTCTCCGCAAGCCGCGGGAGCCCAGCGCCAGGCTCCCGTGCCTTGCAGAGAGCTGCGCGAAGCCTGGAGAGTAAGAGGGGTCGGTGCGCACTGACCCCTCTCGCTCTCCAGGCTTCAGCGAAAGCCTGCATTCGCCCCACAGGACAAACACACATTTCCCCTTCATTTTTGGAGAGGGAAAAGTGCGTCCTATGGGGCAAAAAATACAGTAGGTATATTTGCCATTAAATATGTTCTAAATAATTCCCTCCCCAATCCCGTGCATCAAATATTCAGTACCTCTGGCAATTTACTGTGTGTATGTGTGTGCTTGTCAGCCACTTATTTTCACCCAACCCATCGCTCACCTCTCACAGGTATGAAGTCTCCTTCCAACTCGGCTTTGTTGCGAGTGAAAGGTCTGATGGAGGGGAAGACGATCAGGGCAAAGGAAAGCAGCAGGACCTGAAAGGGGGGGGCAGAAAGTAGAGTCAGGTGTCTGTCTTAAAAGGTAAAGGACCCCTGACAGTTAAGTCCAGTCGCAGACGACTCTGGGGTTACAGAGCTCATCTCGCTTTCAGGCCGAGGGAGACTGCGTTTGTCCGCAGACAGCTTTCCGGGTCATGTGGCCAGCAGGACTAAACTGCTTCTGGCGCAATGCGACACCATGACGGAAACCAGAGCGCACAGAAACACCATTTACCTTCCCGCCAGAGCGGTACCTATTTATCTACTTGCACTGGTGTGCTTTCAAACTGCTAGGTTGGCAGGAGCTGGGACAGAGAAACAGGAGCTCACCCTGTTGTGGGGATTCGAACCGCCGACCTTCCGATTGGCAAGCCCAAGAGGCTCAGTGGTTTAGTCTTAGTCTTAGTCATGCCCATTAACTTCCACAGGCCTACTCTTGAGTAGGACTTGGAGCCCAGCAACCTCTGAAGGGCCACGGGGTCTCTCTCCATCATTGGCCCGAGCTGCACAGGGTCATTCAAGCCTAGACTCATCCCAAAACCTCTCTTGAAAAGAGGCAGCGGGGAGGGAGAATAGACAAGCTTCTTCCACACCCACATGACACCCCACACACACACACAATACCACGTACCGCAACACAAGTGCCTGTTTGGGCTGCCTTGCCGCTTGACTGCATCACCAGTCCCTGAAGTTTCTTCAGTTGCTGCAGGAGGGACCTGGGAAGAAATTAGGTGGTGTTATGTACTGAGTTGAATAGGATCCAAATTGCAGCAGTCTGATTGGTCCTAGAACAATAGGATCCAGAAGGCAGCAGTCTGATTGGTCCTAGAACAATAGGATCCAGAAGGCAGCAGTCTGATTGGTCCTAGAACAATAGGATCCAGAAGGCAGCAGTCTGATTGGTCCTAGAACAATAGGATCCAGAATGCAGCAGTCTGATTGGTCCTAGAACAATAGGATCCAGAATGCAGCAGTCTGATTGGTCCTAGAACAATAGGATCAAGAAGGCAACAGTCAGATTGGTCCTAGAACAATAGGATCCAGAAGGCAGCAGTCTGATTGGTCCTAGAACAATAGGATCCAGAATGCAGCAGTCTGATTGGTCCTAGAACAATAGGATCCAAAATGCAGCAGTCTGATTGGTCCTAGAACAATAGGATCCAGAAGGCAGCAGTCTGACTGGTCCTAGAACAATAGGATCCAAATTGCAGCAGTCTGATTGGTCCTAGAACAATAGGATCCAGAAGGCAGCAGTCTGATTGGTCCTAGAACAATAGGATCCAGAAGGCAGCAGTCTGATTGGTCCGCAGGAGCCACCCAATCGGACTCCTGTGGGAATGTTCAGGGATTCAGGAGAGGATATATTGACTGATTATATCCTTATCCAACTTGTGCTAACAAGTTCCCAAAATACCAGCAGAGTAAGACGTTCCCCTTTTAAGTTCGCAACGGTAACGTGTGCTCAGGTTCACTAGAACCTCTATAATAATTACTCTGGTAATTTCCCCTTTGTTCCCTCTTAAAATACAAGACACAACACAGTCTTTTATAAAAGTATATAAAAAAAGAGTTTACTCACATTCTGTTTACAATCGGATCCCAGAAGGCAGACGGCTTAATAAGGTAATATACATTTAGATTCTATCTTATAAGAAGATAGTCCCTTTGTCCTCTCTTGGCTGGGAGCCAAGAGAGCATCTTTAGCAGATGTTGCTTCTTCAAAGGAAGATAAGAGGCAAGAGCAAGAGAATAAGAGAGAGATGGCTGCCCCTGCCCTGTGCTTTTATCATTACCTGCACAGGTGAGGCCACACCCACCTCTGGTCACATGCGGAGGAAGTGTGTCCCAGGAAGTTTACCTGCTGGCTGGACAAACATCCCTCCCCATGTCTCAACATGTACACTCTAGGAATGTTGTAATTGACTGCTCCTGTGTTTTACATCCCACAACTCCAGATGGAAGTGAATCCACAACCTGATTGGCCTACAGGAGAATCCTGGGACTAGCCAATCACGTGGGGCCCATTGTGTAAATAATGTATATAAAGCAGACATTTCGGGGGAACTTCCATTCCTCACCACTATGAGCTGAGTAAAGAGCATGAAATCCGCACTCGACTCCGAGTATATTTCAGGTGGATAACCAGGGATGGGTGCGTTTCTGTCCATTTTGGCGTCCTCGCGTTTCTATTCTTAAATTCAGTCCTCCACACGTCCTACATCTGCGCAGGTACAGATGTCTCGCGGTCGCTCTTCATCCACCCCCCCTGCGAGTAATTGCTTCCCGGTTAAAAAGCAAAACTAAAAGACCACCACGGAAGCAGGAAAACGACTTACAAGTTCTGCTTCTCCAAGTGAACGACCTTCCTTTGCAGCTCCTGGTTCTGAGCCGTGCAGGCAGACATCCTGGAGGACGGCAAAGAGGGTGAGTAGGAAAGGATAGCAAGTGTGATAGGAATTTTATGGTCTTAGATATATGGTAATGTTCATAACTGCACATACATAGATCAACACAGGAAGACCAACCTGGAACCATTTTGATTCCTAAACTGACCAAATGTTTTCTCTGCAAGGTCAAACTGGAAGTCTCCCCATTGTCTCTTTCCTCACAAATCCTGTCTTAAGGGCACATTTAAGATATGAATAAGGTGTGAGAAGTATTTTACCACTACAAAAGAATGGCCAGGCTCCCCGGGAAATCCAATCAAGTAACTTGCCAGACAGGAGATAAACTGTGACAGGAGAAAAACAATATTTAAATTTCTGTGATGTAGGTATGATGTATCTGAGGGGTGGTCTTAGGTTACACCCCTTCTGTGATGTATGTGTAATGTTTCTGGGGGTGGTCTTGATCTAGAGGATGGGAATTTCAAAACTCTTTATAAGCCCTTGCACAGCATTTTTATGAGCCTCCTCCTCTCCTGCGTGTGAGGGGAGCACCCTGTTGCAACAGATCAATAAAGATCAAGCTTACTAGCTGCTTTGCTTCTCAATATTCTCTGGTTGACCTCTGTTATTTTCTCCTACCAATAGGGAACCTATGTAAGGACTCTATATGGGCTCTTGGATACCCCATAAGGGAAAAGGGCATATTTTTATTTACAACACAAGAAGCCCGGCCACCCCTTAAAGGTTCCTTGAAACTTAAAACATCCTGTTGGCTGAGAAAACGAGGCGGCAAGATCTATGCACGAGGAGCAGAGAGAACAGAGCGTAAAGCTTTCATTGGTGCCAGCGGCAAATTCCCTTTCCAATGTGTTGTAAAGAAAAATTGCCCTTTCCCCTTTCCAAGAGCCCATATAGAGTCCTTACATAGGTTCCCTATTGGTAGGAGGGAATAACAGAGGCCAACCAGAGAATATTGAGAAGCAAAGCAGCTAGTTAGCCTGATCTTTATTGATCTGTTGCAACAGGGTGCTCCCCTCACACGCAGGAGAGGAAGAGGAACCCAGAAAAATGGCGCGCAAGGCCTTATAAAGACTTTTGAAATTGCCACCCTGGAGTCCAAGACCACCCCCAGAAACATCATACATACATCACAGAAGGAGTGTAAAACAACATTTGCATGTTGTTTTTCTCCTGTCGCTTTTTATCTCCTGTCTGGCAGGTTACTTGATTGGATTGCCTGGGGAGCCTGGCCAGTCTTTTGTAATGATAAATACTTAGTTCCTGGGCCAGGTCACAGGCTCACACCCTATTCAGACACAGACATACCCTTAAGACAGGATTTGTGAAGGAAAAGACAATGGGGAGGTTTCCCACTTTGACCTTGCAGAGAAAACATTTGGTCAGTTTAGGAATCAAAATGGTTCCAGATCGGTCTTCCTGTGCTGATCTATGTATGTGCGGTTATGAACATTACTATATATCTAAGACCATAAAATTCCTATCACAGTAGGAAAGGATAGCAAGAAGCTCGGCCACCCCTTAAAAGTTTCTTAAAACTTAAAACACCCTGGTGGCTATCACCATTTGAAGCTTCGTTACTCAAACTGCTTGGCAAAAAGGGGAAGCGGCCTACATATAAAGACTTTTTGAGGATTCAAGAAGGGAAATGGGAATTAAAAGATTATGAGGAAATTAAAGATCATTTTCAGAGTTGGTTACACTACAGACAATTGCATGAGATGCATAAGGAAAATAACAAGAAAGGGTTCGGTTATATAACTTCCAGATTTCAAAAGAAAGTTATAGAAGCAGTGGTGAAGCTGCTGAAGAAAGCATATAGTATTCTGCTAGAACGGGAAGCAAAAGACGAGAAGGTCAAATAGGTCATGATCAAATGGGCACAAGATATAGGACATAATATACAATTTGAGGACTGGGGGAAATTGTGGAAAGTAGATCTGAAATTTACAGATTGTTCTCTTTTGAAAGAAAACTATATGAAAAGGATGTACAGATGGTATATCGCACCAGTACAAATAGCAAAAATGTACAAAACCGGATCAAACGTATGTTGGAAATGTAAAGAAAAATAAGGCTGAGAAAACGAGGCGGCAAGATCTATACGCGAGGAGCAGAGAGCGTAAAGCTTCCATTGGTGCCAGCGGCAGATTCCCTTTCCAATGCAAGCGACAACTTTGCAGAGCTTGCGCATGCACAGAAGAGCTAAATCACGTTTTGCGCATGCACAGAAGCGCCGAATCGCAAACCGCGTGTGCACAGATGCGGCACTGCGGGTTGCAGACACGTTCGCAACACGCGTGTCCACTGTTTTAGGGGGGGAGGGAGAAAGAAATTTAAGAAACTGCAGAAAGAGGGGGAAGGAAGTCAAATTTTAGGATGTCAGCTTGATTGTAAAACTAACGAAATTTATAAATTGAAAAGGATAAATAAATAAATCAAACTGAACTGAACACTAAACTCAAAAATTTCAGCTTTCACATCTACTTTCCCCCTTCCTTCTCAGACTATGAATAAATTCTGCAGGAAGAGGGCGCAGAAAGATGACTTACCGGCTCTCCAGTCCGTCAATATACTCTTTCTTCTTCTTCCGACTTTCCTGCGCCGACTGCTTATTCCGGATCTTTCGGCGAATCTTCTTGAGGACTCTCTCCTCATACTGCAAGGCGCAAAGGAAACAGCTTAACAGCTGGATTCTAGCCATGGGGCTACTAACTATTTTATTTTTTCTGCAGCCGGCTTAAGGTAGGCATGGGAAAATATGTCCATTTCAATTTCTCGTTTCCCCCCGCTTTTCTGTACTGCATTTCTATTTGGGTTTGTGAATTAACTCGTGGAAATTCACAAACGGTGGGAGAGGGATGCAAAAGCCCTTCCTCTCCCAGTTCTAGCTTGGCATGGTACTCAGGTGTAATGATCTCAGGCAGGCAAGCAAACTCCGATAATAAATTAACGAGTCTCTGGCAGTTTTGTGTACGTTTATTTACAACGTGCGGGGATGCGGGTGGCGCTGTGGGTTAAACCACAGAGCCTAGGACTTGCCAATCAGAAGGTCGGCGGTTTGAATCCCCGCAACCGTAGTGAGCTCCCATTGCTCGGTCCCAGCTCCTGCCAACTTAGCAGTTCGAAAGCACGTCAAAGTGCAAGTAGATAAATAGGTACCACTCTGGCGGAAAGGTAAACGGCGTTTCCGTGCGCTGCTCTGGTTCACCAGAAGCAGCTTAGTCCTGCTGGCCACATGACCCGGAAGCTGTACGCCGGCTCCCTTGGCTAGTAAAGCGAGATGAGCGCCGCAACCCCAGAGTCGGCCACGACTGGACCTAATGGTCAGGGGTCCCTTTACCTATTTACAATTTACATCATGGGTAGGCAAACTAAGGCCCGGGAGCCAGATCCGGCCCAATCGCCTTCTAAATCCGGCCTCCGAACCGTCCGGGAATCAGTGTGCTTTTACATGAGTAGAATGTGTCCTTTTTTAAAAAAATGCATACCTGGGTTATTTGTGGGGCACAGGAATTCATTCATTTTTGTTTTTCTTTTCAAAATATAGTCCGGCCCCCCACAAGGTCTGAGGGACAGTGGACCGGCCCCCTGCTGAAAAAGTTTGCTGACCCCAAGTTTACATCCTGATTTACATCCGGGCCTGCCGCCCTTAGCTATGAGTTGGTCACTCTGAGTTTCCGCCCCGTCACAGCACGAAGGGCGCCAAAGTCCAGTCCTTCCTCTCTTACACTTCCGTTGCATTTTAACCCTTTCAGATCTTCTGGTTCGAGAAGGCGGGTTAACCACACACACACACACACACACACTATCAAACGAAGATCCCTCTACACCAGGAGTAGTCAACCTTTTTATACCTACCACCCACTGATGGAAGGAGGATTCAGCTTGTGCTGTAGAACCCCACACCGCCCACCTAGAATCCTGAAACGCCCACTAGTGGGCGGTAGGGACCAGGTTGACAACTCCTGCTCTAAACATTGCCTGCCTCCTGGTTGCATAGCATCCCCCTCAATGTCATCTATCTCCTCCCCTCCTGCCTGTGAGCTTTCCGAGTCTGGGAACTCTTGGTGAATAGGGGCCAAACTAGCCCACTACTGCTCTGGCTGTGGCTGCAATTCCTTGTCTCCAGAGTCTCCCTTTGTACAGGCATTCCTTCACTCCAGAGTCGTACTCTTCCCAGGCATTCGATTCAGCCACATCCCTGACATCAGGTAAGGCAGGCAGGTGGGACGAGGAGTGCCTCTGGTCGGGATGGCAGCTGCAGAGGTGCCCCCATATATATATATATTTGTGCCCATGGCAATTGCCTTGGTAGCCCCCCTTGTCAGGAGTGCGTGCAGGAGCCAGGCCCTGTGACCAATAGGACTTTGCAGGACTGGGGCCTTCCTAAGTTTGTTCTGAAGAGGCAAGGCGCGGCCACACAGGTAAGGCCGATTGGTAACTCCCAGCGCCTGGTAGCAAGAGCTGGCAAGGGATATAAGGTCAGCATTTTCCTTCGGCAACACGTTCCCTGCCTTGCTGCGTTTGGCTCCTTGACTCCTTGCTCCTCGGACCCCTGACTTCGTGACTCCTTGCTTCCTGACCCTCGGACCCCTGACTTCGTGACTCCTTGCTTCTTGATCCTCGGACCCCTAACTTCGTGACTCCTTGCTTCTTGATCCTCGGACCCCTAACTTCGTGACTCCTTGCTTCTTGATCCTCGGACCCCTGACTTCGTGACTCCTTGCTTCTTGACCCTCGGACCCCTGACTTCGTGACTCCTTGCTTCTTGCTCCTCGGACCCCTAACTTCGTGACTCCTTGCTTCTTGCTCCTCGGACCCCTAACTTCGTGACTCCTTGCTTCCTGATCCTCGGACCCCTGACTTTGTGACTCCTGGCTTCCTGACCCTCGGACCCCTGACTTCGTGACTCCTTGCTTCTTGACCCTCGGACCCCTGACTTCGTGACTCCTTGCTTCCTGACCCTCGGACCCCTGACTTTGTGACTCCTGGCTTCCTGACCCTCAGACTCTTGGCTCCTGACTTCTGGACCCCCGTTCCTGCTCCCTCCCCGCCATCTTGCCCCCGGTCCTGACGTCCCCTCCCGGGACTTCGATCGCCCGTGAACCGGACCGTGACACCCCTCCCCCACTACGCCCCTGGGCCAATGGCCCATCTAAGCCACCATCCTGTCCTCACAGTGGCTGCCCAGACGCCTGTGCGAATCCTGCAAGCACAAGAGCCCTCTCTCCTCCTGCAGTTTCCAGAAATTGAGGCATTCTCATTGAGGCATCTGGTTGGCCAATGCAAGAAGAGGATGATGGACCAGATGGTCCAGCCTTTGTCCTGGTGTGGCATTGGTTCTGAAGTTTGCCTCACCTTGGTGAGAGGCAGCTGGGTGGGTAGAGTCACTCCTTCCTTGGCCAATAGCTTCTTCTCATCCTCGGTCAGGACCAGTTCCTGGCAGGTCCCGGGGGTTTGTCTCAACAGCGATGGGTTCATGCCTTGCTGGTGCTGCGACATGAGAAAGGGGCACATTAATCAAAGCTGAAGATGGCCGCTTACTAGGTGCTTCAACAGAAGACAATACATGTACAGTGGCACCTCGGGATGCGAACGGGATCCGTTCTGGAGCCCCGTTCGCATCCCGAATGGAACTGTTATGTACTGAGTTGAATAGGATCCAAAATGCAGCAGTCTGATTGGTCCTAGAACAATAGGATCCAAAATGCAGCAGTCTGATTGGTCCTAGAACAATAGGATTCAGAATGCAGCAGTCTGATTGGTCCTAGAACAATAGGATCCAAAATGCAGCAGTCTGATTGGTCCTAGAACAATAGGATTCAGAATGCAGCAGTCAGATTGGTCCGCAGGAGCCACCCAATCCAGCTCCAGATGGAAGTGAATCCACAACCTGATTGGCCTACAGGAGAATCCCGGAATTAGCCAATCACGTGCAGCCCATTGTGTAAATAATGTATATAAAGCAGATACTTTGAGGGGACATTCATTCCTCCTCACCACTATGAGCTGAATAAAGAGCATGAAATCCACTCTCGACTCTGAGTATATTTCAGGAACGCAAGACGCGTCGGCGCATGCACGGGTTGCGTTTCGCCACTTCCGCACATGCGTGTGACGTCATTCTGAGCGTCTGTGCATGCGCGAGTGGCGAAACCTGGAAGTAACGCGCTCCGTTACTTCAGGGTTGCCGCGGAGCGCAACTCGAACGCGCTCAACCCGAAGCACATTCAACTCGAGGTATGACTGTACTGTAAAAGCAAACCAGGATTTATCGGAAGCCTCCTGAGAGCTTTAGCCTGATTATAATAATAATAATAATAATAATATAATTTATTATTTATACCCCGCCCATCTGGCTGGGTTTTCCCGGCCCCTCAGGGCGGCTTCCAACCGAATATTAAAAACAATACAGCGTCAGACATTAAAAGCTTCCCTAAACAGGGCCACCTTTAGTTGTCTTTTAAAAGTAAAATAGTTGTTTATTGCCTTGACATCTGCTGGGAGGGCGTTCCACAGGGCGGGCGCCACTACCGAGAAGGCCCTCTGCCTGGTTCCCTGTAATCTCACTCCTCACAGGGAGGGAACCACCAGAAGGCCCTCGGAGCTAGACCTCAGTGTCCGGGCTGAACAATGGGGGTGGAGATGCTCCTTCAGGTATACGGGACTGAGGCTGTTTAAGGCTTTAAAGGTCAGCACCATTGAGAGAATCATAGAATCATAGAGTTGGAAGAGACCACAAGGGCCATCGAGTCCAACCCTCTGCCAAGCAGGAAACACCATCAGAGCACTCCTGACATATGGTTGTCAAGCCTCTGCTTAAAGACCTCCAGAGAAGGAGACTGCACCACACTCCTTGGCAGCAAATTCCACTGTTGAACAGCTCTTACTGTCAGGAAGTTCTTCCTAATGTTTAGGTGGAATCTTCTTTCTTGTAGTTTGGATCCATTGCTCCGTGTCCGCTTCTCTGGAGCAGCAGAAAGCAACCTTTCTCCCTCCTCTATGTGACATCCTTTTATATATTTGAACATGGCTATCATATCACCCCTTAACCTCCTCTTCTCCAGGCTAAACATGCCCAGCTCCCTTAGCCGTTCCTCATAAGGCATCGTTTCCAGGCCTTTGACCATTTTGGTTGCCCTCCTCTGGACACGTTCCAGTTTGTCAGTGTCCTTCTTGAACTGTGGTGCCCAGAACTGGACACAGTACTACAGGTGAGGTCTGACCAGAGCAGAATACAGTGGCACTATTACTTCCACCATCTCACCATCTCACAGCTGTTTGACAGCAGAAGGTCCTTTATGGTCAGGGTGCACGAATTCAGCTGGGGGGCGGCTTGCTCCTGCCTCTCCTCCGGGTAAAATCCTGCCTCCCACATATCTGCAAAAGAGGAAAGAAAATGCTCAGAGCTGCTGCATTTTAAAAAAAACGGGGGGGCATATAAGAAGCTTTTGGCATTACAGTATCACAATGTGGGATCTTTGGAATTTTAAAAAAATTAATTAATTTTATTCCCGCCCCCCCCCCAACCAAATAATCATATATACAACAAGTCTGGTGAAGGGCTTGAAGAGGCCCCACCCCCCAAGAAATGTTTTTGGCATCATGGTATCACAGCGGGTGGCCTATGAGAGTACAGTGGTACCTCGGGTTACATACGCTTCAGGTTACAGACGCCGCTAACCCAGAAATATTACCTCGGGTTAAGAACTTTGCTTCAGGATGAGAACAGAAATCGCCTGGCAGCAGCGGGAGGCCCCATTAGCTAAAGTGGTGCTTCGGGTTAAGAACAGTTTCAGGTTAAGAACGGACCCCCGGAACGAATTAAGTACTTACCCCGAGGTACCACTGTAACGCGGGTGGCACTGTGGGTTAAACCACAGAGCCTAGGACTTGCTGATCAAAAGGTCGGCGGTTTGAATCCCTGTGACGGGGTGACCTCCCATTGCTCAGTCCCAGCTCCTGCCAACCTAGCAGTTCAAAAGCACGTCCAAGTGCAAGTAGATAAATAGGTACCGCTCTTGCGGGAAGGTAAACGGCGTTTCTGTGTGCTGTGCTGGTGCTGGCTTGCCAGCTGCGGCTTAGTTACGCTGGCCACGTGACCCGGAAGCTGTCTTCGGACAAATGCCGGCTCCCGGCCACTAGAGCGAGATGAGCAAGCAACCCTAGAGTCGGACACGACTGGCCCGTACGGGCAGGGGTACCTTTACCTTTAAAATGTTTTTGGAAAAAATGAAAATGGTAAAAAATAATAATAATCAGGGAGCAAGCAGTTCGGCAGGAGATCAATAGAAGAAACAGATTTTTTTTTTAAGTGCATTAAGATTATTTTAAAATGACCGATTTTGGGAGGAGAGGCCACAGGTGAGCCATGCGTGTTCAGCATACATAACTCTTTTTTCTTTTTTTTTAATACATTTTTATTCAAATTTTGTAAATAAACAGTTTCTTATAGATGTAATGTACACAAATAAACATGCCAATAAATATTACAATATATATATAAATGTACATATCTTTCATTTACATAGTTTATTATATCCCTTCCCTAAACAAACAAACAAAAACCTTTGGACTCCCCTCTACCCTTTTGGTAAGTATCGAATAAAATTCTATAATCACGTACTTTGTTTTTAATCTTATATATTAACTGCTGTTAGTGTTACTCCATTCCCGCTAATATCATCTACAAATTATTTCCAATATATTTCCAATATTTATTCCAATTTTTATGAAATTCCTGTTCATCTTGATCTCGTATTCTTCCTGTTATCCTGGCAAGCTCTGCATAATTTACCATTTTAAGCTGCCATTCATTTATATTAGGTATAACTTCCGTTTTCCAGTTTTGAGCCAACATAATTCTTGCGGCTGTAGTGGCATAGAGGAATATTATCTTATCTTCTTTTTTAATTTCTTTACCCAAAATTCCTAACAAAAAGGCTTCGGGTCTTTTGGGAAAAGTATATTTGAAAATTTTTTTAAGCTCATTATAAATTTGTTCCCAAAAGCCTTTCACTTTATTACATGACCACCATAGATGATAGAGATCGCCCTCCGCCTCACCACATTTCCAGCAGCTTTTGTTCTTTAATCTATACATTTTGGCCAATTTCACCGGTGTATGGTACCACCTATATATCATTTTCCATACGTTTTCCCTCAGTGCCGTACACGCTGTGAACTTTATATTTTTATTCCATAATTCCAGCCATCTTTCAAATTCAATATTATACCCGAAATCTATCGCCCATTTGGTCATTGCCTCCTTCACCTCCTCGTCTTTTGTATACCACTCAAGTAATATATCATATATTCTAGACAATATTTTACTCTTGCCTTCAACAACCTCCACATTAAACTTAGATTTTTTATCCTCAAAACCTGCCTTCTTTTTATCTTCTTTTAACAAATCATTCACCTGGTGGTATTGCAGCCAACCAGTAAGTGAGTCTTTTATTTCTTCATACGGTCTAAGTTTAATACCTTGTTCTGTTTTACTTATGAGATCTTCATAGGTGGCATTTTTTTCTTCCATATTAGATTTCTTGATAGTTAACACCTCTATTGGTGAGATCCACCAGGGAGTCTTCCTTTCCAGTAAATTTTTATTTCTCTCCCATACTTGAAATATTGGTCCCCTGAAAATGTGATTTAGAAAGCCCTTGTGCACCTTCACCTTTTCATACCATAGGTACGAGTGCCACCCGTACCTATTATCGAAACCCTCCAGATCCAATATATCTCAATTTTCCAATCTAATCCAATCTGTTAGCCACAGTAGACAAGCCGCTTCATAATATATGCTCAACTCCGGTAGAGCAAAGCCCCCTCTTTCCTTTCTATCAACCAAAATTTTCATTTTTATTCGCGGTCTTTTTCCCTGCCAAATGTATTTCCCCAGGGCTCTCTGCCATTCTTTGCATTGCCTTAAACCTTTGAGTACGGGTATAGTTTGAAATAAAAACAGCATTCTGGGCAGAACATTCATTTTCACCACTGCTATCCTCCCCAAGAAGGATAGCCTCATTTCTCCCCCAGATTTCAAGATCTTTCTTAATATTTCTCCAAGTGACCTCATAATTATCTTTATATAGATTAATATTCTTTGCCGTAATCCATACTCCAAGGTATTTCACTTTCTTAGCTGTCATAAGTCCCGTCCTTTGCTCTAGATCTAGCATTTCTTCCTTTGTCAAATTTTTAACCAGCATTTTAGTTTTGTTCTTATTAATCTTAAGTCCTGACACTGCACCAAACTCTTCAAATTTTTTTAACGCTTCTTTTACACTATGTTTTGGATCTTCCAGTGTTAATACGATATCATCGGCAAAAGCTTTTATTTTATGTTCCTTCTTTCCTACTCTGACTCCTTTAATCTTTAATACATAACTCTTGTGCTTTCCGCTGCTCCAGAGGGATGGAACTCGAAACAATGGGTTCAAATACTAGAAAGCAGATTCGGACTAAACATTAGGAAGAACTTTCTGACGGTAAGAGGTGTTTGACCGTGGGCTGGGCTGCTTCGGAAAGTGGTTGACGGGAGGTTTTTAAACAGAGCTTGGGTGGCCATCTGTCAGGGATTCTTTAGCTGGGTGGCCATCTGTCAGGGATTCTTTAGCTGTGATCCCTGCCTTGTAGGGGGTTGGACTAGATGACCCTCAGGGAACCCTTCTTGTTGTTGTTGTTATTTAGTCATTTAGTCGTGTCCGACTCTTCTTGACCCCCTGGACCAGAGCACGCCAGGCACTCCTGTCTTCCACTGCCTCCCGCAGTTTGGTCAGACTCATGTTTGTAGCTTCGCGAACACTATCCAACCATCTCGTCCTCTGTCATCCCCTTCTCCTTGTGCCCTCCATCTTTCCCACCATCAGGGTCTTTTCCAGGGAGTCTTCTCTTCTCATGAGGTGGCCAAAGTCTAGGAGCCTCAGCTTCAGGATCTGTCCTTCCAGTGAGCACTCAGGGCTGGTTTCATTCAGAATGGAGAGGTTTGATCTTCTTGCAGTCCATGGGACTCTCAAGAGTCTCCTCCAGCACCAGAATTCAAAAGCATCCATTCTTCGGCGATCAGCCTTCTTTATGGTCCAGCTCTCAATTCCATACATCACTACTGGGAAAACCATAGCTTTAACTATACGGACCTTTGTTGGCAAGGTGATGTCTCTGCTTTTTAAGATGCTGTCCAGGTTTGTCATTGCCTTTCTCCCAAGGAGCAGGCGTCTTTTAATTTCGTGGCTGCTGTCACCATCTGCAATGATCATTTCCAACCCTACAATTCTCTGATCGTAAGCAATGCGCTTAGCACCAGGTCCTGGAGACGGAGGGCTGTCCCCTGGCTGTCCCCGTATTTGGTGTGGGATTCAATCACATACTGACAAGATTCAGGTGATGCAATTAAAATTGGCTGCCAGGTCTTGGAGGAGGAACCTTCTCCCTTGAAAGGTCAGAGTTTTTAGAGATAAGGAAAGTGACATGGCCAGGGCAGCCGCTGCTCTGACGCAAAACGGCCATCTAATCTCCCTGCAAACAAATCAGGAGAAATAAGCCCTCTGGAAGCCCCTGCGATGTCCACTTTCCCTTCTGTTTTCCAATTTGTTTGCTCTGGTGCATTTTGCACGAAGACGAAAAGAAGGTAAAATAAGACAAGTTCACAGGGTACCCCTCAGCTTGGCTTTGCCCAAATGAAGAATGTGCAAGCCGGCAGGTCGTACGGAGGCTCAGCCCATCAGCCTTGCTTCCCACCAACCACTCACCCCAGTAACGTATGGGGGGATCTCCTGGCAGCAACACAGACGCCTGCAAACCGTTGCTGTGCAGAGACAACTACACCACCCAATGTTCAATATCAGGTTTTTTTCTTTCTGAGCTTAACTCGGGAGAGGAAGCCTATGCCGTGGAAAGGAGCGATTCATGCAGGTAAGGTAAAAAATATATATGGTAAAGGCGACTCTGGGGTTGCGACGCTCATCTCGCTTTCAGGCTGAGGGAGCCGGCGTTTGTCCACAGCCAGCTTGCCGGGTCATGTGGCCAGCAGGACTAAACTGCTTCTGGCGCAACAGGACGGAAACCAGAGCGCACGGAAGCACCGTTTACCTTCCCGCCAGAGCGGTACCTATTTATCTACTTGCGCCGGTGTGCTTTCGAACTGCTAGGTTGGCAGGAGCAGGGACCGAGCAACGGGAGCTCACCCCGTCGCGGGGATTCGAACCGCCGACCTTCTGATCGGCAAGCCCAAGAGGCTCAGTGGTTCAGACCACAGCGCTACCTCCTACTCTGAGCAAGGAACAATCGGGACGAAAGAAATAAGCAAGGTTTTTGATTGACCATAAGGAAATTGAATAAAGAAGGTTTGGAGGAGGAGGAGGAGGGAGAAGACATTTGATTAGTTAGATCTGCAACAATTTTTTTACAATCACGCGATTTGTTATGAAACAAATAATTCAACGAAACTGATGGAGCTGATCCAGCGATACCAACTTTCCAATGACCACTCCCCACATCAAATGGGGGCGCCTTTTGCGTGGTCGCGCGCAGCCCCCCAGATCCCAGTGCGACTCCTGGTAGTTTGGGCTGGCTTCATCCTCCCCAGGCTGGATACCTGAAGGTCTCCGCCTACCTCAGCTAATCGCCCAGTCCCGCCTGGGGATTGGCCAGGTAAGCAGAGGGACCGTCCTGCCCACACAACAGAAGGTGAATCTTACCTGCAAAGTGGCAGTCGGCTCCAGAGCTTCTCCCACCCTCCCCTCCCTCAGTTTTTTTGCAGGTTAACCTCTTCTCCACAGGTATGCAGGCGCTGCTACATCAGGGTCAGGGCCGGAAAGGAATTTTGCTGCATTGGCAGGTTTTGCCTTTCCCGTAGCAAAACGTCACAACTTTGGCGGTTTCAGGCCTTGGGCGGAATCGTTTAGCCTATCATCCTAAATAGGGGGGGCGTGAAGCGGTGACCCATGCCCCCCTTGCGGTGGTGATACCAGGGTTCCCCATTAAAGGGGTCTTGAGGGGACGCATTGGCCATACGCCAAGAGGTTGTCTTTGCTCTCCCCTCCAACGGCAGCAAAACGGGGGGCGGACTCTCTGCTTGAACATATGTTCTCCAGAACCAGCCCAATCCCCACACATTCTGGATAACCCTGATGTCTCCCAGATTCCCGGCTGGGGACCGGGAAGGATAAACGCCCAGTGCCTAAGCCAAGGTCTCCCTATATTTGAAACTTAATAAAGTTGTGGCCAGTTTTAATCCCATAGCATGTTGTCTTGTCGTTATTCCGCTCTGGGGTTGGGGGGACTCTGCCTGTCCATGCAAAGCTGTTTACACGCACTGTGGGAAAAGCTGGTCTAGCAAAAGGCGAAGGGGTCACTCACTGAAGTCTATAGACACCTCCGCTTCTCTAAGATCGGCACCCGGCCCTTTCAGAACCGGGAGGGCCCGGCAGGAGTCCTGGTAAGCAGGGTAACCCAGGTCACTGTGTGAACCTCCATCAGAGTAGGCCTCCGGGCTGCCTGTCGGCACGTAGTGAGGGGGGCTGTCCAGTTGATCAGAGCTGGGGTCCTCGGAGATGCCGCTGTCGCTGGCCGCCGGGGACCAGCTTGGGGAGTCGAGGGCGGCATCTGGGGCCCCCAAGATAGAATTGATGAAATCCTCGTTCTCTTGAGCTTTCAGCAAACGCTGTAAAAAGACAGGCAAGTTGTTTGTTTAGTCATTTAGTCGTGTCCGACTCTTTGTGACCCCCTGGACCAGAGCAAGCCAGGCACTCCTGTCCTCCACTGCCTCCCGCAGTTTGGTCAAACTCATGCTGGTAGCTTCGAGAACACTGTCCCACCATCTTTGACTGTGTCGGCCACAGCAACCTATGGCAGAAATGGGAGCGCCTGATCTGTCTCCTGAGAAATCTCTACGTGGGACAAGAAGCTACAGTTAGAATTGGATATGGAACAACTGACTGGTTCAAAATTGGGAAAGGAGTACGGCAAGGCTGTATATTGTCTCCCTGCTTATTTAACTTATATGCAGAATTCATCATGTGAAAGGCTGGGCTGGATGAATCCCAAAAAGGAATTAAGATTGCCGGAAGAAATATCAACAACCTCAGATATGCAGATGACACAACCTTGACGGCAGAAAGTGAGGAGGAATTAAAGAACCTTTTAATGAGGGTGAAAGAGGGGAGCGCAAATATGGTAAGGAGTCGGTGAAAAAGGATGCCTGACCTCCCTGTTGGTGAAAGAGCTTTGCCTGGGAACTGTAGTTTAAGGGTGCTGGGTGTTGAATGGAAAACTACAGTTCCCACTTTTTCCTTGGGTGGGGTGCCACAGCTGTTCAAATTCATGGTGCTACAGAACTGGGTGGGGTGTCCCCCTAAACACTAAAATCAATAAATGCTAGGATTTGGGGGTTATTTGTGATAGGAAGGGAGAATATAAGCTGCAAAGGTATTCCTGGGTAGCCTGGCCAAACTAGGGCTGTTAAGAGAGCCATCGTGGGTGGTAGACAATGGAACTTTTCGCACCAGTTGTGGACTGGAGATTTAGAAGGTTTCCTGGGTAAAACTGCTCTGGGGAAGGGCAAGGGGCTTCTGGGAAGAAGGAGGAGGAAAGGAAGAGAGATCCATCTTGGCAATGAAGGAGGAAGGACTGCCTGCAATGCTGTGGGTCACGTTGTAAGATCTGGACCCCCTCCATGCAGACCGATAGGCGAATAAATAGGTGAATAAACCCTAAAAGCACAAGAGTCTTCACAGTGTCTTATGCTCTCCAAAGGGGAGACCCTATGTTGGTGCCTGTTATGTACTGAGTTGAACAGGATCCAAAGTGCAGCAGTCTGATTGGTCCTAGAACAATAGGATCCAGAATGCAGCAGTCTGATTGGTCCTAGAACAATAGGATCCAGAATGCAGCAGTCTGATTGGTCCTAGAATAATAGCATCCAGAATGCAGCAGTCTGATTGGTCCTAGAACAATAGGATCCAGAATGCAGCAGTCTGATTGGTCCTAGAACAATAGGATTCAGAATGCAGCAGTCTGATTGGTCCTAGAACAATAGGATCCAGAATGCAGCAGTCTTATTGGTCCTAGAACAATAGGATCCAGAATGCAGCAGTCTGATTGGTCCTAGAACAATAGGATCCAGAATGCAGCAGTCTGATTGGTCCTAGAACAATAGGATCCAGAATGCAGCAGTCTGATTGGTCTGCAGGAGCCACCCAATCCAACTCCAGGTGGAAGTGAATCCATAACCTGATTGGCCTACAGGAGAATCCCGGAATTAGCCAATCACGTGGGGCCCATGGTGTAAATAATGTATATAAAGCAGACTTCCATTCCTCCTCACTACTATGAGCTGAATAAAGAGCATGAAATCCACACTCGACTCCCAGTATATTTCAGTGCCTGTGACCCCATGTGCTCTGGCCACTGCTTGGCAGAGAGAGGGGCCAGACATCGGGCTTTTGTGGTGTGGGTGTCTCCCACAAGAGTGATCCCTGCATTGCAGGGGGCTGGACTGCACCATAGCTGTCAAGCGTCCCTTATTTGGCGGGACAGTCCCTTATCCCAGCGCCATGTCCCGCTGCTGTCCCTTATTGATGATGTCCCTTAAATAAGCTACTGAAGGTAATGGGGTCATTTCTAGGTCCAGCTGTGCTTTGTCAACAACAAATTGTTGCTGTTTTTTGTGTTGAATATATGCTATATGGTAATTTATGGACCTAATAGGTATCTAAAGCCATTTGCACGCAACAAAAGATGTATTTTATCAAAGTAACTGTTGATCCCTTATTTTGGCTGCTGATCCCTTATTTTCGAGGCTGCCGGTCCCTTATTTTCGAATCTGTAAGTTGACAGCTATGGACTGGACTGAGCCTTGGAGATCCCTTCCAACCCTACTGTTCCATGATTCCATCTCTGCTTCTGTGTCACTACAAGCTCTTAAACTCACGCTGTCTTCCAGTCCCATCCAAGCTGTAGCCGTTGACCCAATCTCCACGCTGCGGAGGACTCCGTCCTGCCGGTCAAAGAGAAGGTCTAGCAGCTCCATGCTGTCAAGGCTGGTGGCAGTCATGTCTGCAAGTTAGAGAGAAAAAGAGGAGTCTGCAGCGGCCAGAAGCTCAGGACTCTGTGCCACATCCACAGCATTCATCACCAATAAATAACAATAACAACAATAATTTATTATTTATACCCCGCCCATCTGGCTGGGTTTTCCCAGCCACTCTGGGCGGCTTCCAACAAAATATTAAAAATACAATAAGACATCAGACATTAAAAACTTCCCTAAACAGGGCAGCCTTCAGATGTCTTCTAAAAGTCAGGTACCGTGGTACCTCGGTTTACAAACTTAATCCGTTCCAGAAGTCCGTTCTTAAACCGAAACCATTATTAAACCAAGGTGCCTTTTCCCTAATGAGGCCGCCTGCTGCCGGTGCCCTTCCACTATTCTGCTTCTGTTCTTAGACCGAGGTAAAGTTTGCAAACCGGGACGCTACTTCTGGTTTTGCAGAGTTCTCAAACCAAATAGTTCATAAACAAGGCTGTTCTTAAACTGAGGTGCCACTGTAGTTGTTGTATTTCCTTGACATCTGATGGGAGGGCGCCACTACCGAGACGGCCCTCTGCCTGGTTCCCTGTAACTTGGCTTCTCGCAGTGAGGGAATCACCAGAAGGCCCTCGGCACTGGACCTCAGTGTCCGGGCTGAACGATGGGGGTGGAGACGCTCCTTCAGGTACACAGGACCGAGGCCGTTTAGGGCTTTAAAGGTCAGCACCCACACTTTGAATTTTGCTCAGAAATATACTGGGAGCCAATGTAGGTGTGCTGGTTCCAGGGGAAAGGTTACCGTTGACGTAGTCGAAGTCCAGTCCTGGGTCACTGGCCTGGAAACAGTTCGCAAGGAGCGGGGCGAGGTCCGAAGCAGGAAGCCGAGCAGGGACAGGAACACTGGAGGGTCAGGTCTGGGTCCGGACAGGAGCAGGTACTCAACGACGACGTTGCTCCCGCAACCTGGGACCGGGCTGACTGGCCTTTATCTTCTCTGAGGCCAGGGGCGGTCCCGGCCCCCAGGAGACCCGCCTCTCCTGGCCTTAAGGCGAGCACTCCTCCTGGGAGAAACCAGTTCCCTCCGCCTCTCTGCCCTGAGCCTCTGCAGTTCAGGAGAGGCTGAAGGGTTACTGGGCCCAGGGGGAGACTCACCTGTAGGCACTGAGTCCTCAACTACCTCTGGAGCCAGAATGGGTTCACCTGGTGCCTGCTCCTGACTTCCAGATGTGTCCAGTCGACTACTTTGATCTGAGGAACTGGCGCAGGTGCCAGTAATAATTATTCTGCACTTGTAAAATACCAACATTTTAACGTGGCAGTGCCTACACTTCGGAACTCCCTGCTTATTGACATCAGGCAAGTGTCTTTGCTTTGCTCTTTTCAGTGCCTGCTTAAATTTTAATAATTTTTTTAAGGCAAGCCTACCCAGACATGCAGGGACGCGGGTGGTGCTGTGGGTTAAACCACAGAGCCTAGGACTTGCCGATCAGAAGGTTGGCAGTTCAAATCCCCGCAATGACGGGGTGAGCTCCCATTGCTCAATCCCAGCTCCTGCCAACCTAGCAGTTTGAAAGCACGTCAAAGTGCAAATAGATAAATAGGTACCGCTCCGGCGGGAAGGTAAACAGCATTTCCGTGCACTGCTCTGGTTTGCCAGAAGCGGCTTAGTCCTGCTGGCCGCATGACCTGGAAGCTGTACACCAGCTCACTCGGCCAGTAAAGCGAGATGAGCACTGCAACCCCAGAGTCGGCCGCGACTGGACCTAATGGTCAGGGGTCCCTTTACCTTTACCTACCCAAACATGCAGCATTTGAGATTAAGCACAAGTCTTTTTAGCCCATCATTGATTTTAATTATCTTTCAAATGTTTCCAAGACCGTTTTTTAACAGACTGAAAATGTTAATGTCCTATTTACCAGTAAATCTTATTTTTTGGTAAACAGTTCAGAAGTTTTATTACGATCCAGCAGTAAATATATTTTGGGGGTTTTTTACCCCAAACATGTTTAGTGCTTAGTTCGGTTTTACAGTGTGTGGTTTTGCAAAGCTGCTTTAAACAAATCCATTTAAGGAAAGGATGTAAAACATTTGAAATACGTGAAATAATCAATATTAAACCACCAGGTTTTAGCCTGAGCTTTGACACCAAGTACACATTCTGCTACTGTGGCTCAGGCACAAACTAATTCAGGCCCTGTGAGCAGAATTCATGCATGCACAATTTCCCAGTTCATGCCTACCTACAAAATCATGACTCTTCAGCAATTTTGAACATGTTCCCCCGCTTTGAAAAGGATAATTGCAAGCAAACGCAAATGCCACTGTAGCTGGGGCTATTAATCCAAGCAAGCTTGTACCATATGCTCACCTTACGCAGAGTAGACCCACCAAAGTTAATGAACGTGACGGATCAGGGCTGTGCCCAGCGTGAGCTGTTCTCGCCGCAGACCCACTGAAATTCACGAGCGTGACTAACTTAGGTCCAATAATTCCAGTACGTAGGTGTGTTCCAAGTGGAACTAAAATTGGAAGCAAGCCCTAGGTTTGTTGGTTTCAATGGGTCTACTCTGAGCAGGATCTGCAGGGTGTGGATCTGAGCCAGACGCAACCCAAACTGTTTGTTGTTTGCTTGCTCAAGTGGCTAACAGGCTTAACTCAATACACCACTCAATGTCCAATCTCCCCTCCACCCTCCCGTCGCCATCCTGACCTTCGTCCTCTTGTTTGCATTGCTCAGGTTTCCAGAGATGGCCCAAGTTGGGTCAAACGGTGGCGGATGCGGTGGGGGGTTTTGCACCAAATCCTGCCACAAACTAAACTGCACCAACTCACCCCAGCCGTGTGTGGGTGACTTCTGCCTCCTTCGACACGGCTTTTGCCAAGCGGCCTTTATTCCAACTCAACGGCGCTGCGTTTTTCTCTCCTCCTGTCTCCCTTAGGTCCCTCTGCCCCGAAACCTCCTTCCACTGCGTAGCAAAGTTTAAACTCCAACTAAACAAAACAAAAAAAGTCGGCGTCAGGGGTCTAGAAATCCCTCCCCTCGCCCAGTCTACCAATGGGACGAAAGACGGGTCGTTGATGGGCAAAAAGAAGGAATTGGCGTCGCTGGGTCAAATTGAGTAACCGTTATCTAAATAGCTTTTGACCGCCACCGCCCACACCTGCTCCTTTCCAGTTTGGGGTGGGCAGTGAGCCCATAGGGGCAAAGTCCTCTCCTGTGCTGTGTCGCACAGCGAACTTTTACCTAGATTTCAAGAATAGCTTCCTCTCCCTGAAAAAGAACAGCATGTTCAATAATTGCCTTCTAGGGTCAACCCTCCGGTGTGCCCTTTTTTATTGATATCAGGACGGTCAGACGCAATCTATCTTTCCAGGTTTTCAGCTTCGTTGGAAAAAACAGAAGGAAAGAAACAATAAAACCAAGGAATAGAGGGAAATGGATAGTAGCCGTGTTGTAAACAAAAATTGCCCTTTTCCCTTATGGGGTATCCAAGAGCCCATATAGAATCCTTACATAGGTTCCCTATTGGTAGGAGAAAATAACAGAGGCCAACCAGAGAATATTGAGAAGCAAAGCTGCTAGTGAGCTTGATCTTTATTGATCTGTTACAACAGGGTGCTCCCCTCACACGCAGGAGAGGAGGAAGAATCCAGAACAATGGCACGCAAGGCCTTATAAAGACTTTTGAAATTGCCCTCCTGTAGATCAAGACTGTTATGTACTGAATTTCTCACCCAGGGCCAACAGGGGGATACTGTAGATAGTTATGCAAATGAAGGATCGAAAGTGATGTTCAGTGATTGGATAGTTTGTATGCAAATGAAGGATCGAAAGTGACATTCAGTGATTGGCTAGTTACAGAAAATGGTTACTGTTGCATTCTAGTGGAGCTCTATATAAGCAGGCTGACTGAGCTCCTCAGTTCAGTTCTGTTCCAGCTTACATATAAAGAGCTGCTTTGGAAGAATCGCTGTGTCGTCTGATATGTTCGCCCACAACTTAACAAAGACCACCCCCAGAAACATCATACATACATCACAGAAGGGCTGTAACCTAAGACCACCCCCCAGATACATCATACCTACATCACAGAAAAGGCGGTCTAAAACAGAAATTTGAATGTTGTCTATCTCCTGTCTGGCAGGTTACTTGATTGGATTTCCTGGGGAGCCTTGCCAGTCTTTTGTAATGATAAATACTTAGTTCCTGGAACAAGTCACCCTATTCATATCTTAAATGTGCCATTAAGAAAGGATTTGTGAGGAAAGAGACAATGAGAGGTTTCCCACTTTGACCTTGCAGAGAACACATTTGCTCAGTTTGGGAATCAAAATGGTTTCAGGTCGGTCTTCCTGTGCTGATCTATGTACGTGCTTGGTTGGTACACTTATGAACATTACCATATATCTAAGACCTCAAAATTCCTATCACAGTCGTCACATACCCAAGAGATCCTGGGACCGCTCTTTTAATACTGTTTGAGGTTGCTAAGGTTTTGGGGCAGTCACACTATCTATTACTATCTAGTGCCGATTCTTTAATGTCTTGCTGAAATCTCATCGCTTTTTATGCCGCAAATGTTCCGGTTTGTTTTTGTCCCGCGTCTTTTGCACTATAACGATTTTAGCAATTGTCGCTTTCGCGAAAGGTTGCCCGGTTAGCTCCCAGGCGGAAACATTTCAAGGGAAGGGCTGTTGCTCAGTGGCAGAAAAACTAATAAATCACAGAACAACTAATGAAGGAATCACAGAACCACAAAGAAAGCAGAATAAACCATTAAGGTGTCAAGAACATGTTGCAGATTCAGCTCACCAGTGTGGAGGGACCCCGGATCAGGGCAGCACACCAGTCATAGCTTTGACATGACAAATTCAAAAGATGCCATGTAGACAGGTAAAGGTAAAGGATCCCTGACAGTTCAGTCCATTCACGAACGACTCTGGGGTTGGGGCGCTCATCTCGCTTTATTGGCCGAGGGAGCCGGCGTACAGCTTCTGGGTCATGTGGCCAGCATGACTAAGCCACTTCTGGCGAACCAGAGCAGCGCATGGAAACGCCGTTTACCTTCCCGCTGGAGTGGTACCTATTTATCTACTTGCACTTTGATGTGCTTTCGAACTGCTAGGTTGGCAGGAGCTGGGACCGAGCTCATCCCATCGCAGGGATTCGAACTGCCAACCTTCTGATTGGCAAGTCCTGGGCTCTGTGGTTTAACCCACAGCGCCACCCATGTCCCATACTGAATGGTATACAGTGGTACCTCAGGTTACATACGCTTCAGGTTACAGACTCCTCTAACCCAGAAATAGTGCTTCAGGTTAAGAACTTTGTTTCAGGATGAGAACAGAAATTGTGCTCCGGCGGCGCGGCAGCAGCAGCGGGAGGCCCCATTAGCTAAAGTGGTACCTCAGGTTAAGAACAGTTTCAGGTTAAGAACGGACCTCCGGAACGAATTAAGTACTTAACCTGAGGTACCACTGTAGTTTCTGTAAAATATGCAAGCACTTATGATATGTAAAATGAACCGTGGAAAGAGAAGAACGGAAGTCACTGATATCTTAAGGATGTAAAAATGAGTCCTTTAAATTGTAAAACCGAAAACCTAATAAAAATTTGAGAGAGAGAGAGAGAGAAATGAAAACTTGTGGGCTCAAAGACAGACCTGATAAAAGAGACAGATAGAAAAGAGACTGTCCTTGCCTCCCTGTCCTGCTGTGTATCTATTAAAAGAAAGAAAATAAGTGTTTAAACATCCGTGTTTTACCCTCTTGCCACAAAATCCATATTGACAGACTATTTTTACCGTCACCGCAACCCTGTAGAGGCTCAGTGGCTCCATCCACTGCTATTTACACCTCCTCTGGTGTTGTGCGGTCATTGGAAAAGCCCAATCCAGCGATAAGAAAAAGAAGCCTGTCTCCTTCCTGGAGTCTGTGGGTTTTATTTTTATTATAGTTGCATAACCAGGCGCTGACAACGCCGGATGCCCCTTGCACCCTCGCTCCTGCCCGTCACACCCTGATCACGAGCTGCTTTACGCAGACGTTCTCCAAGAGGAATCGAGATTACAGGGAGACTTGACCTTGGATCATGGCCGCAGGTGAGATGGGTGGGAAACAGCTGGGGAGAGAAGGGGCACCTGTGGAACCTGATGATCTGAAAAAGGGCAATCCGAGCCTGGAGGGTTTTTACGCATGTTAAGCTGACATTGCTTAAATATTAACAGCACGGCGATAACAAACATTTGAAAGACCTACGTCTCGTTGACTACAGCCGCTGGCTAAAAAAATGTGCTTGCGGTTAAGAACGTAAGAATAGCCCTCCTGGATTAGCTCAATGGCCCATCTACTCCAGCGTCCTGTTTTGTTTTGTTTTTAAATCATTTTTATTAAGTTTCCCATTTTAACAATCCAATCAAATCACATTGAATGTTCCAAATTACAGTGGTACCTCGGGTTATCCTGCCAACCTAGCAGTTTGAAAGCACGTCAAAGTGCAAGTAGATAAATAGGTACCGCTCTGGCGGGAAGGTAAACGGTGTTTCCGTGTGCTGCTCTGGTTCGCCAGAAGCGGCTTAGTCCTGCTAGCCACATGACCCGGAAGCTGTACGCCGGATCCCTTGGCCAGTAAAGTGAGATGAGCACCACAACCCCAGAGTTGTCTGTGACTGGACCTAACGGTCAGGGGTCCCTTTACCTTTACCTTGGGTTAAGTACTTAATTCGTTCCGGAGGTCCCTTCTTAACCTGAAACTGTTCTTAACCTGAAGCACCACTTTAGTTAATGGGGCTTCCTGCTGCCACCGCACAATTTCTGTTCTCATCCTGAAGCAAAGTTCTTAACCTGAAGCACTATTTCTGGGTTAGCAGAGTCTGCAACCTGAAGCGTATGTAACCTGAAGCATACATAACTGGAGGTACCACTGTATACAAATACATATCAAATAGTCCAAATTTGATAACAACAGGAAGATTTAAAGGAACTATCACCTCCTGGCAAATAGAAGGGGAAGAAATGGAGGCAGGGAGAGATTTTACTTTCTTGGGCTCCATGATCACTGCAGATGGTGACAGCAGCCACGAAATTAAAAGACGCCTGCTTCTTGGGAGAAAAGCAATGACAAACCTAGACAGCATCTGAAAAAGTAGAGACATCACCTTGCCGACAAAGGTCCGTATAGTTAAAGCTATGGTTTTCCCAGTAGTGATGTATGGAAGTGAGAGCTGGACCATCAAGAAGGCTGATCGCCAAAGAATGGATGCTTTTGAATTATGGTCCTGGAGGAGACTCTTGAGGGTCCCATGGACTGCAAGAAGATCAAACCTCTCCATTCGGAAGGAAATCAGCCCTGAGTGCTCACTGGAAGGACAGATCCTGAAGCTGAGGCTCCAAGACTTTGGCCACCTCATGAGAAGAGAAGACTCCCTAGAGAAGACCCTGATGTTGGGAAAGATGGAGGGCACAAGGAGAAGGGGACGACAGAGGACGAGATGGTTGGACAGTGTTCTCAAAGCTACAAACATGAGTCTGACCAAACTGCGGGAGGCAGTGGAAGACAGGAGTGCCTGGCATGCTCTGGTCCATGGGGTCACAAAGAGGCGGACACGACTAAACAACAACAACATCTCTCTCTCTTATACCGAGGGCACATTTGTGCATGCTCACCAGCTAGCCAATCTGTTAGCAAATCCAGCATTTTGCAGGGGACAAGTGCGAAATGTTCATTCTGTTCTTCCTATTTTTAGGCGGCTGAGAAGTTTTTGGCTGTCACGGGGACTGGGAGCCATGCACACGCCTTGGCAGATGGGCGAGGAGGTAAAAAACAAGAGGAAAGAACAGAATGCAGTGAGCACCATGCTTCCTATGGCAAATACACTGCAATTTCCCTCAGAATGCCTTGTTGGTCATTTAGGACTGTTGAATGGAGGCCAGAGCCGGCCCTATGATGAGGCAGAGGGAAGCAGCCGCCTCAGGCGGCAGATGCTGAGGTGCGGGGAGGGAACAGATTGACATGTGGCCTTCCTTGTGAAATAAAACAAATAAGGTCTTATATATATATATATATATACAGTGGTACCTCGCAAGACGAAATTAATTCGTTCTGCGAGTTTTTTTGTCTTGCGAATTTTTCGTCTTGCGAAGCACGGATTCCCTGGGTATTAACTGTTTTAAGAAAAAGGAAACAAACTCGCAAGACGTTTTCGTCTTGCGAAGCAAGCCCATAGGGAAATTCGTCTTGCGAAGCAACTCAAAAAACGAAAAACTCTTTCGTCTTGCGAGTTTTTCGTCTTACGAGGCATTCGTCTTGCGAGGTACCACTGTATAATAAATGTCCTAAATGTACCAAGCAAACACGTACATAAATATATAAAACACATGTCTGAAGCAGCACAGGAAAACAGCCCGGAAATCATTTTGACTCCCAAACTGACCAAATGATTTCTCTGCAAGGTCAAGAAAAATGGAAAAGCCTCCCCTTTGTCTTTTCATTCACAAATCCTGTCTTAAGGGTATGTCTGTGTATGAATAGGGTGAGTCTGTGACTAAGTACCGTATTTTTCGCTCCGTAAGACGTACCTGACCATAAGACACACCTAGTTTTTAGAGGAGGAAACCAAGAAAAAAAAATATTCTGAACGAAACAGTGGATGTATGATTTTTGTGGTTCATGCTGTGGCAGCCTCCTTTATCGCTAGAGTCCCTTATCTCCCCTCCTGAACGCTTGCTGATCAGCTGCTAAGCGGCTTTGTTTCAACACGCCATTCCCTCTTTCTAAAAAAAAAAAAAAGCACAATCTGCTTTTCACCCCTGGGCAATTGGGCTCCAGGGACCACGCATTCACTTCATAAGACGCACAGACATTTCCCCTTACTTTCTAGGAGGAAAAAAGTGCGTCATGGAGCGAAAAATACAGCATTTATCATTACAAAAGACTGGCCAGGCTCCCCAGGGTATCCAATCAAGTGACCATTAACAGGTAACCTGCCAGACAGGAGGTAAACAACAAATTTCTGGTAAACAGCACTCAGATTTCTGTTGTAGACCACCCCTTTTTGTGATGTATGTATGATGTTTCTGGGGGTGGTCTTGGACTCCAGGGTGGGCAATTTAAAATGTCTATATAAGGGTGGGCACACCTTGGTTCTGGGTCTTCCTCCTTCTCCTGCGTGTGAAGGGGTCACCCTGTTGCAACAGTTCAATAAAGATCAGGCTTACGAGCTGCTTTGCTTCTCAATATTCTCTGGTTGGCCTCTGTTATTTTCTCCGACCAATGGAGAACCTACAAAGGACTCTATAAGGGCTCTTGTGTCACCATAAGGGAATAAGGGCAGATTTTCGTTTATTACACCTGTGCCCTCTATTGCTAGCCTGCTGCCCCCAAGTACAGTGAAAGATAACTGCATATTCCTCCCAAAGTTTTTCAGCGCTTTGCAGCAAAAGCCCCACATTTTGCAGTGCCCCACAAAAGGAGTAATTGATGCATCAAACTGGGGTTCACAGCTAACACCCCAAAACCCAATGTTGCCTGATTCACTCGAAATCGGCGCCAAACTTTGACAAAGTTTTGCAGCTTTTTGCAGCAAAAGCCCCACATTTTGCAGTGCCCCACAAAAGGAGTCATTGACGCATCAAACTGGGGTTCATAGCTAACACCCCAAAACCCAACGTTGCCCGATTCACTCGAAACTGGCACCAAAGGTTGGCAAAAGTTTTGCAGCTTTTTGCAGCAAAAGCCCCACATTTTGCAGCGCCCCACAAAAGGAGCCATTGATGCATCAAACTGGGGTTCGTAGCTAACACCCCAAAACCCAGTGTCGCCTGATTCACTTGAAATTGGCTCCAAGCTTTGACAAAGGTTTTGCAGCTTTTTGCAGCAAAAGCCCTACATTTTGCAGCGCCCCACAAAAGGAGTCATTGATGCATCAAACTGGGGTTCATAGCTAACACCTGTCGCAGGAAACCTGCCCCCCAATCATTCACTTTGTACAAACTTCACACACACTCACACACTACATACGCTACGCTTCTGTTATAAATTCATAGAAAATCAACCATACATCGGATTTGCACTGTTCCGCTTTTATTTGACTCCATGAAGGAAGGACTACAAAATGGGGAAGGTTTGATACAGGGCAGCCATAATCCCTCCAGCATACCAGCACATACACAGGAGCCCTGCCCAGTTGCTATGCCAACCCTGATGATCCCAGACAGAAGACAATCAAGCTCACAAAGAACTTGCGTATGGGAGTGGATTCAGCATGGACTGGGACAAAGGACAATAATCAGCTCTTCCCTCTGGGGGCAGGAAACTGCAAACTCCCCTCTGTCACCTGGAAAGTACTCATGGGGAGGGGGAAAGGGGGAACCAGCCAGGTGACAGGACACTCAGGTTACCACCACAACCCCTCCCTCAACCCCTCCTTTCTGTGATGTATGTGTGATGTTTCTGGGGGTGGTCTTGATCTACAGGGTGGCAATTTCAAAAGTCTTTATAAGGTCTTGCACACCATTTTTCTGGATCCTTCCCCTCTCCTGCAAGTGAGGGTGAGGCATCTGATCAAGGCCTGTATTTTAAAATGAGCTTAAAGATATATTTGCAGATGTTTGTATGTTTCATGCCAGGCATAAAGCAGCTGGCTAAGTACTTTGGCAGTTGTTTATCTTCCTGCTCTCCTGGAAAGGGCCCCCCTGATTTATAGCAGTAGCAGGAGACAAATTTCTCAAAGTTGTAAAAGGGAATTACAGGCTGAGAGCAAAGGTTACACAGATTGTATTCTGTATATTACAGAATACAATCAAGCTGCAAAAACACTAATTAAGAGTTGGTAAATAGTAAGATTTATTGTTTAACAGAAAATAATACCATGTGCCTCCCATCAGACTCGAGCCATATTTTCCTAAGGTTAAAGGGCAAGAGCTAATGGGAAAAGCAGCTGGCTGGGAAAGGGGGTGTAAATTTAAGAGGCTGCTTTTGAAGCTGTTTTTACTGAGTTCCTTTTCTTCTAAAAAGCTATCTATGTTATGTACGAAATGTATTGGCTTAATGTAATTATGCAAAGGATTTAGGAAGTAAGAAATGATAGATTCTTATGTTAGATTCTTATTTCATTGATGGTGTGTGAGAATGTGAACCCAAGATCTCTGTTTAGATAGAATTTAAAACCCCGAGCCATCTGTTTTAGCCATTTGTTTTGGAGTGCAGGGGCAAAAGGGCAAAAGGTGATCTGGTAATTAAGGTGCCTGGTTGAGGCAAATGTAAGATATATGGCTACTTGTCTGCCATTTATGGATAGAAGGAAATATAGCTCTTTGTCTCCCATAAAAGGTAATAGGAAGTGGGTGTATCTTTTATGATTGGTTCTAGCAAACAGCCAATAGGAATTTCAACCAGGCTGATTGGACAGAGGCAGCCAAAGGAGGAGCAAGGGGGCTGGGCTGAGGGAATATAAGTGCTGACCATCAGGGCTGGAAGGGCAGAGCTTTGGTAACCATATACCACTGTGCCTATCATTTATTTGTCTGACAAATAAATTATTATTTTAATTTCTCTATTGCTGCGTTGAATACTGTATTTTTCGCACCATAGGGCGCACCGGACCATAGGGCGCACCCAGTTTTTTGGGGGGGAAATAAAGGGGGAAAAATTATTTTCCCCCCAGGCGCGGGGCTGGGGCGGGGGCGGGGGAAGCCCGAGCTTCCCCCGACCCCAGCCCCCAAACAGGCAGCTCTCTGCAAGCCGTGGGAGCACTCCCACGGCTTGCTGAGAGGTCCGCGAAGCCTGGACGCGCTGAGCTCAGCGCGCGCAGGCTTCAGCATGCAGGCAAGTCTCCGCAAGCAGCGGGAGCGCTCCCGCTGCTTGCGGAGAGGTCCGCGAAGCCTGGACGCGCTGAGCTCAGCGCGCGCAGGCTTCAGCATGCAGGCAAGGCTCCGCAAGCAGCGGGAGCGCTCCTGCTGCTTGCGGAGAGGTCCGCGAAGCCTGGACGCGCTGAGCTCAGCACACGCAGGCTTCAGCATGCAGGCAAGTCTCCGCAAGCAGCGGGAGCGCTCCTGCTGCTTGCGGAGAGGTCCGCGAAGCCTGGACGCGCTGAGCTCAGCGCACGCAGGCTTCAGCATGCAGGCAACTCTCCGCAAGCAGTGGGAGCGCTCCCGCTGCAGCAGCGCTGGGCTCCCGCTGCTTGCGGAGAGGTGTGCGAAGCCTGGAGAGCGTGAGGGGTCGGTGCGCACCCTCAAACCCAGGGGTATCATAGGGTCACCCCAAAATCCCAACATCGCCCAATTTGCTCCAAACCAGGGCCAAAATTTGGCAAAAGATTTCCATATTTTGGCAGCCAAAACCGCACATTTTGCTGTGCTCCACAAACGGAGCAATAGACCATTTACATTTGCACATAATTTCTCCCCATTCTCCTGGGAGAAAACCTTGGGAAATGTAGTTTGCTCCGGGTGCTGGGAATTGTAGCTCTGTGATGGATAAAATACATTTCCCAGGAGACTTTGGGGGAGGAGGGATGCCATGAGCTTAAAATATATTTATGACCTTAGTTATAATCAAAGCAAGCCTGAGAAATTTGTTATCTAAAAGTATGGTTTATGAATTTTATGTTTTTGTTTAATGTTTTTGTTTGTTTTGTTTGTTTGTTGTGTTTAAAAAATTGGAAAATTTTATAAATACTCTTTTTAAAAAAATGAAATTTGCCTCCATACTTTAAAAAAAAAGGCCTGCCCCAAGGAATCCTGGGAACTGTAGTCTGTCTAAGCTGCTGGGAGCTGTCAGTCTGTGTGGGGCAAACTACAGTTCCCACAATCCTTTGGGGGAAGACGCAGCCTCTTAAAGTTACCTCAGTGAAACTCATTGGTGAGGGGAAAATGCACTCTGCACAGCCTCAGAGGTGCTCTTATTTATTCATAGTAGGGCCTTTGATAAGTGCTTTGGGTGCTTGGACTTTGGCTGCTCCCCTGCCATTACCGAGATGAGATAATTCTCTTTCTGTCAATCTCCCCTACGGCCAATAATTTTCCCGCCCATTTTTCTTTCCCGCCCATCCACCACTCCCCTCCCCAAGCGCATGCGCCGCTCTTTCCCGTCTCGAAACCAATCTTTCTCCGGTCGGCTCTCGCGAGATTTCCTTTTCGCCGCCTTCCCCCAGGACCCTGCCGTACGTCCCATGTACCACTCGCCGGCGCGCACGCACGCATGCGTTCTAGGACTTCGGGTATAACCGTCTAACCAATCAAAGCAGGCTGTGGGCGGGGGAAAGAAAAAGGAAAAGGGTAGGCGTTGCGACCTCAAACGCAGCAGCCAATCCCGTTGGCCGGCACCGTCCTGCGCGTGCGCTGCCGAACCGAACCGACCAATGGGGCCCGGGGGCGCCCCAGCGCCGCCCAATCGGAGGAGAGGGCTCGCGGAGCTCGCCCAATGGGGCGTGGGCGTTGGTGGGGCGGCCGTCCCTCTCCTCCTCTCCCTTTGGCCACGCCCCTCCTCCTCCCCCTCCCACCCCAGCTCCGCGTTCCCCTGAAGGGCCGGGCTTGGGAACGCAGGTAGGCCTCACGCGCAGCCTCGGCCTCGCGTAGCTCGCCGAGCCGGGGGATGACGACGGCGACGCCGCGACTGAGGCGAGGCCCTCGCTGAGGAAGAAGGCCGCCGCCGCCGCCGCCATGCCGGCCAAGAGGAAGCTGGTGCCGCCGGCCCTCAACATCACCCCCACCATCGCCGAAGGGCCCAGCCCCACAGGCGGGGAGGGCGACGGCTCCGAGTGAGTGCGGGGCGGGGGCGGGGAGGGAAGCGGGAGGGGTCTCCGAGGGGCGGAGGCCTTTGGAAGTGGGGCTGGGAGGCGGAAGGGGGCGAGGGGAGGTCTAGGAAAGGGAAGGCAGGTGGGGGGGAGGGGTGTTAGAATGAATTATTATTATTATTATTATAATTAAGGCAGGGGGAGGAGGTGTTATACTGAATTATTATTATTGGGGGAGGGGGTGTTATACTGAATTATTATTATTATTAAGCCGGGGAGGAGGTGTTATACTGAATTATTATTATTGGGGGAGGGGGTGTTATACTGAATTATTATTATTATTATTAAGCCGGGGAGGAGGTGTTATACTGAATTATTATTATTGGGGGAGGGGGTGTTATACTGAATTATTATTATTATTAAGCCGGGGAGGAGGTGTTATACTGAATTATTATTATTATTATTAAGGCATTGGGAGGGGTGTTATACTGAATTATTATTATTATTATTGTTAAGCCGGGGGAGGAGGTGTTATACTGAATTATTATTATTATTATTATTATTAAGGCATTGGGAGGGGTGTTATACTGAATAATTATTATTAAGGCACGGTGTGTGGGGGGAGGGGGTGTAAGACTGAGTTATTATTAAGGCAGGGAGAGGGGGTGTTATACTGAATTATTATTATTACTAAAGCAGGGGAGGGGTGTTATACTGAATTATTGTTATTAAAGCAGGGGAAGGGGTGTTATACTGTTTTATTATTATTAAGGCAGGGGGGTGTTAGACTGATTTATTATTATTAAGGCAGGGGAAGGGGTGTTATACTGAATTATTATTATTAAGGCGGGGGAAGGGGTGTTATACTGAGTTATTATTATTAAGGCAGGGGGAGGGGGGATAAGACTGACTTCTTATTAGTAATAATAATAAAAATAGCTTGTGGGGTGCTCTTCCCAGAGAGGCTCTTTGCATATATTTAGGTGCCAGCCAAAAACATTCTTCTTCATTCCTGCATTGCAGGGGGTTGGGCTGGGTGACCCTTCCAACTCAACAATTCTAGGATTCTCCCACAACCTTTGGCTCATCAAATCATCTGTTTAAAGTGGTTGGGGGTTTTTTTTTGGGGGGGGGTGTAATTGTTTTTGTGATTTGCTAGGGTATGTGTTATATGTATATATTGCAAAGCGCCCCGTGGTCTAGGGTGAAGGCATAGAAATAATGTATAGTGTGGGGGATTCCCTGGTCCTGAATGGGGTCACTGTGCCCCTGAAGGACCAGGTGCATAGCCTGGGAGTCATTTTGGACTCACAGTTGTCCATGGAGGCACAGGTTAATTCTGTGTCCAGGGCAGCTGTCTACCAGCTCCACCTGGTACGCAGGCTAAGACCCTACCTGCCCACGGACTGTCTCACCAGAGTGGTGCATGCTCTGGTTATCTCCCGCTTGGACTACTGCAATGCGCTCTACGTGGGGCTACATTTGAAGGTGACCCGGAAACTGCAATTAATCCAGAATGCGGCAGCTAGACTGGTGACTGGGAGTGGCCGCCGGGACCACATAACACCGGTTCTGAGAGATCTGCATTGGCTCCCAGTACATTTCCAAGCACAATTCAAAGTGTTGGTGCTGACCTTGAAAGCCCTAAATGGCCTTGGTCCTGTATACCTGAAGAAGCGTCTCCACCCCCATCGTTCAGCCCAGACGCTGAGGTCCAGCTCCGAGGGCCTTCTGGCGGTTCCCTCATTGTGAGAAGCAAAGCTACAGGGAACCAGGCAGAGGGCCTTCTCGGTAGTGGCGCCTGCCCTGTGGAACGCCCTCCCAGCAGATGTCAAGGCAATAAACAACTATTTTACTTTTAAAAGACAACTGAAGGTGGCCCTGTTTAGGGAAGCTTTTAATGTCTGACGCTGTATTGTTTTTAATATTCGGTTGGAAGCCGCCCAGAGTGGCTGGGGAAACCCAGCCAGATGGGCGGGGTATAAATAATATATTATTATTATTATTATTATTATTATTATTATTATTGTTGTTGTTGTTATTGTTATTATTATTATTATTATTATTATTGCCCACCCTTCCCCCGTCAGGGCAGGTTGCAGCAACTGAAAAGCATAACGCTTCCATGAAAACACACAATGTTACACAAGGTGTTGTGTGTGGTTGTTTTTTTTTAAGTGGCTTGCGATCGTGGGAAGAAATACATATAAATACATATAAAATACATATAAAAGTAGGGTGTGGGGATGCAGAGGTGGGGAAGAGGAGGTCTAGAAAAGGGAATAAAGAGTGTGGGGGTGTTAGACTGAGGGAGGAAGGGTGGGCGCTTGTGGGAATAATTATTATTATTATCCGCCCTTCCCTTTAAAGTCCTGGGGCTGGTTACAGCAACTAAAAGACAGCACTAAGATGAAAAGCACAATGTTGCACAATGTTTTAAAACAACATAGCAATCTCAGAAAGAAGGCATGTCTTTATAAATACGTACCTCAGGTGCCAAAAGCTGGGTCAGAAGAGGTGAGGCTTCAGCATTTACCGAAAACTATATTGCTATGATTACTTAGAATCATAGAATCATAGAGTTGGAAGAGACCACAAGGGCCATCGAGTCCAACCCCCTGCCAAGCAGGAAACACCATCAGAGCACTCCTGACATATGGTTGTCAAGCCTCTGCTTAAAGACCTCCAAAGAAGGAGACTCCACCACACTCCTTGGCAGCAAATTCCACTGTCGAACAGCTCTTACTGTCAGGAAGTTCTTCCTAATGTTTAGGTGGAATATCCTTTCGAAAGGTCGCGGTTCGAATCCCCACGGCGGGGTGCGTTCCTGTTGCTCGGTCCCAGCGCCTGCCAACCTAGCAGTTCGAAAGCACTTCAAAGTGCAAGTAGATAAATAGGTACTGCTCCGGTGGAAGCTGTACGCCGGCTCCTTCGGCCAATAAAGCGAGATGAGCGCCACAACCCCAGAGTCGGTCACGACTGGACCTAATGGTCAGGGGTCCCTTTACCTTTTTATGATTCGCCCAGACCTGAAGGAGCCTTTGGGGTGGGAACCATTAGCTATTTCCTACTTCCTTCCTATACAGTTTGGATGCAGGTGGCGCTGTGGTCAAACCACTGAGCCTCTTGGGCTTGCCGATCAGGAGGTCGGCGGTTCGAATCCCCACGACCGGGTGAGCTCCCATTGCTCGGTCCCAGCTCCTGCCAACCTAGCAGTTCGAAAGCACCCCCGGGTGCAAGTAGATAAATAGGGACCGCTCTGGCGGGAAGGTAAACGGCGTTTCCGTGTGCGGCTCTGGCTCGCCAGATGCAGCTTTGTCACACTGGCCACGTGACTCGGAAGTGTCTGCGGACAGCGCTGGCCCCCCGGCCTATAGAGTGAGATGGGCGCACAACCCTAGAGTCTGTCAAGACTGGCCCGTACGGGCAGGGGTACCTTTACCTTTACTAGATGTTGAATAATGGAGCAAGAAGAGTAGCTGGGAGGTGGGGGCATTAACACATGTGAAGGGGGGTCCATGTGGGCAGGTGGTCTGGAAAGGGACATCAACGATTGGAGGGGCTTGAGATGGGATTGTTGTTATTAATGGTGTTGGGATGGCTGTGGAATGTAAGAGGAGACGATTAATGAGCAGGTGTAACTAGAAGAGACAGAGGGGGAAATATCTATATGTGGGGGTTGGAGGGAAACGTTTTGTGAGTAGCATTGATAATACAGTCATACCTCGGGTTACAGACACTTCAGGTTGTGTGTTTTCGGGTTGCGCACCGCGCCTAACCCGGAAGTACCGAAACGGGTTACTTCCGGGTTTTGGCGCAGAAGCTCTAAATCGTGCTTTGCGCATGCACAGAAGCGCCGAATTGCGTACGGCGCTGCGGGTTGCGAACCCGCCTCACACACGGATCACGTTCGCAACCGCCAAGCATCCACTGTAGGTTGAGATGGGTCTTAAAGTGTTACTGTACATGAGGGTGGGGAAAAGCAGCTGAGGCAATGAACCGGGGAGGGGCATCTGGGAGAGAGACGTTTGTGCTATATTCAGTTGGACTTATTCCCAAGTAAGTGTGTATAGGATCACAGCCTTAAAGAGGAATCCATATATGGAAGAGGCCAGGGTTTGGGTTGAATGATGATTGGCATTTAAAGGGCACCTATTCTTAGTGCCACTGGTGTTGAAATGGCATGTGTTTCTGAATAGTTTGGGGGGTGGGTTGCATGTTAACAGAACTGAGGCAGAAGGGAAGGCAGTGAATGGAAAGAGGGGAGCTGGAAGAGGTTTTCTTTATGAGAGTTTATCATTCCAGGCAAGCATCCACTCTGATCCAGGTCTCCCAGGTCACAATGGGTCAGGGCATCTGGCTGTTAAACCAGAAGGTTGGTGGTTTGTGCCCACCCAGGGACAGGATTCCTTTCATTGCATTAGACTGGAAGGCCCTTGGGGGTCCTGTCCAACGCTACAGTTCTCTGATTAAACGTTTGAAGGAGCAAATTCACACAAGGAAGAAAGTGTGGGGAAGAGAATGGAGTGGTTGTGTTGGCTAAGAGAGGGCAGGAGTTGCATCGCCAAGTAGGACAGTTCAGTCCCCAGCATCCCCAAGTGTGGCTGGGAATGTCCCCTGTCTGAAATTCTGGAGAGCCTCTGTCAGTGGCTGCAGGCAAAAACTGAGCAATGGTATGACCTAGTTGTAAGGTAGTTTCTTAGGAAAGGTTGTGGTTAAAAGGGTGTCATGGAGTTCATTTGTAGAGGTGTAGAGAGATGTGTGAGAGGCCCAGTATAGCCCTCTGGGAAGGGTGGCTCAGATTGAAGAGGGAGTGGTGTTAAAAGATCTGGATAGATGGGTACCTTGCAGGGATGGGGTTAGAAGGTAACACAGTGGGGAGTGCTGAGAATTAAGGTAATGTAACGATTAAACCAGCAAGTCTTTTATGTAAGTTGCAAGAGGACATGAAAAATGTACAGGAACAGATAACCTAAGAGCAAATGACTAGGATCCACTGGGAGGCTGGCTTGAAATGTACTGTCTACTTTCTCATTTCTCCATTCTTCCTTTGGCAGAGGGGGAAAGGGAGTTTTATTTTAATTTTAAGATGGATTTACTGCCTTTCTACTCTCTTAAAAGGCCACCAGGACATTTTGCATTAATGCTGTATCTATTTTACAGTTTTAACAGCCAGCAGTAGTGAAGCCAAAAGAATAGCATTGGTGAGAGCAACCAGATAAGGCACACACAGTTGCACCCTGCTCTGCCTTTTGGAACAGAAAGGCTTTCTTCACAGTGTAATTTCACACATTCTTTCTTAGAGGTGTGTCTCACACAGTGTTAGAAACTAGCCAAGCGCCAGGTGTGTTTTGTGACTGGCATGAGTCCAATTGCGACCACATGGAGATCTCTGGATGCCAGGTTGGCAGCTGGGGAAAGCAACATGTGCTTTAGAGAAGGCTCTGAAATATTTTCCTTGAGGCTTGTTGTATTTTGGGTGGTTTTATTTGATGTTTTACTGTGTCGTCAACCACTTTAAGATTTGTTCTGTAAACTATAAAGCGGTATAGAAATGAAATTAACAACAACAACAAATAACTTGATTGTAAAAGGGGGGGAAGGGACGCGGGTGGCGCTGTGGGTAAAACCTCAGTGCCTAGGACTTGCTGATCGCATGGTCGGCGGTTCGAATCCCCGCGGTGGGGTGAGCTCCCGTTTTTCGGTCCCAGCTTCTGCCCACCTAGCAGTTCGAAAGCACCCCTAAGTGCAAGTAGATAAATAGGTACCGCTTTATAGCGGGAAGGTAAACAGCGTTTCCGTGTGCTGCACTGGTACTGGCTCACCAGAGCAGCTTCGTCACGCTGGCCACGTGACCCGGAAGTGTCTCCGGACAGCGCTGGCCCCCGGCCTCTTAAGTGAGATGGGCGCACAACCCTAGAGTCGGACACGACTGGCCCGTCCGGGCGGGGGTACCTTTACCTTTTTAAAAGGAAAAAAAGCGACTAGACATTCCATTATGGTGACCGCCACCTAGGTTTAAGGTGCCATTTGGTGATTAGAGTCTATATCAAGTTTCTGACACTGGTCCCTCTGTATTTAGTGGTGTTTGCTCTGAGGACATGGTTCAGTGGTAGAGCGCATGCTTTGTATGTTGAGTATCCTGAGTACTACACCTGAACCTTCCAGGTAGAAATAGGAAATATTACCATGGAGAGCTGCTGCCAGTTGATGTAGAATACCTTGTAGAGCCTTATTTTATTTGTTTATTATTTCTTAAATTTCTATACCGCCCTTCATCCAAGGAGCAAAGGGCAGTTAAAAGGCCATAGGTGGTTTAGTTTATCAAAGGCCTGGGAGTAAAGGACTCTTTTTGCCTAGTGCCTAAAGATACGTAATCTTCCCTAGGAAGAGCATTCCACAAATGGGGAGCCCCCTTTTGTGGAGGGGTCACGTGACGAAGGGCCTCAGATGGTGGTCACAGGGTCTGCTCCCATCATACCTGACCATTAGCCATGCTGACTAAGGTTGATGGAAGTTGGAGTCCAGCAAGATCTGGAGGGCCACAGGTTCCCAGCCCTGGGGTTGTATTAGCTAGATCAGGCATAGGCAACCTCAGCCCTCCAGATGTTTTGGGGCTACAATTCCCATCATCCCTGACCACTGGTCCTGTTAGCTAGGGATGATGGGACTTGTAGTCCCAAAAACGTCTAGAGGGCCGAGGTTGTCTATGCCTGATTTAGATGGACCTGTGGCCTAGCTCAGTGTAAGATAGCTTCGTACGTTCTACCTGCCATTCAGGTACGTTCTACCTGACATTCAGAAGACATCTTAAGGCAGCCCTGTTCAGGGAAGTTTTTAACGTGTGATATTTTACTGTATTTTTGGTTTTTATGGAAGCCGCCCAGAGTGGCTGGGGAGGCCCAGCCAGATGGGCGGGGTATAAATAATAAATTATTATTATTATTATTATTATTATTATTATTATTATTATATTAGGATTTCAGTTTCTTTTTCTTCCTTTTTTTTAGAAGCTTACTGGAGTAAGTTGGCGGAATGAGCGACCTTAGGTAGAAGGGCACAGCAGTAGAAAAGGCCTTGCTTTTCATCTGCTATAACTTGTCGTTGGAAAACAGTTCATGACTTCTCTGTAGACCAATGGTGTCAAACCTTACGGAACATTGCATTGTAAACATTACTCGTCCATTTAAACTGCTTAGGGGTCAAGACTTGCTGGGCTCCCTTTATATCATCTGGTACATCTTTATTGAACATCTATCAAAAAACATCCTTACAGTACATCGAGAGTATGTTGGTAGATATGGATGATGTTAACTTCTGGCTTTGGACCTTTGGACTTTCTGTTGGTAATAATGTCTTTTGTGCGTATCTTAAAAGGTCTTGGGCAGTGAAAAAGATCTCATTCATAGTATGTTTTTACCTGGTTAAACTTTTGCATTTTTTGTTTTATTGTGATATGGCAGGCATTAAATCACAATGAAAATGAAGGAAAAGCCCTACTTTTCATAACTTACAGCTACCCTGATAACTTACAGCTAACCTGATAACTGATAACCAAAGGGCCGGATTAGGCGCCCAAAACAAACTTTGGACTGCCTGGTCTATATAATTCCTACTGTGGGGCGTATGGGGTGTTAGGAGAGGGGGTAGTACTTCTGGGTAGTGCTCCTTCTGGGGTCTTTTATCCACCTTTGGTCCTCACTCTGTACTCGGCTGTTACCTGCAGCTCCTCGAAGCTGTCAGCAGGCAACAGCGGCCACAGTCCCGAGAAATGGCTTCATTGTTGTTTAGTCATGTCCGACTCTTGGTGACCCCCTGGACCAGAGCACACCAGGCACTCCTGTCTTCCACTGCCTCCCGCAGTTTGGTCAAACTCATGATGGTAGCTTCAAGAACACTGTCCCACCATCTCGTCCTCTGTCGTCCCCTTCTCCTTGTGCCCTCAACTTCTCCCAGCATCAGGGTCTTTTCCAGGGAGTCCTCTTCTCATGAAGTGCCCAAAGTATTGGAACCTCAGCCTCAGGATCTGTCCTTCCAGTGAGCACTCAGGGCTGATTTCCTTCAGAATGGATATGATCTTCTTGCAGTCCATGGGACTCTCAAGAGTCTCCTCCAGCACCAGAATTCAAAAGCATCCATTCTTCGGCGATCAGCCTTCTTTCTGGTCCAGCTCTCACTTCCATACATCACTACTGGGAAAACCATAGCTTTAACTATACAGACCTTTGTTGGCAAGGTGATGTCTCTGCTTTTTAAGATGCTGTCTAGGTTTGTCATTGCTTTTCTACCAAGAAGCAGGTGTCTTAATATTGTGACTGCTGTCACCATCTGCAGTGATCATGGAGCCCAAGAAAGTAAAATCTCTCACTGCCTCCATTTCTTCCCCTTCTATTCTATGATTCTATTTGCCAGGAGGCGATGGGACCAGTGGCCATGATCTTCGTTTTTTTGATGTTGAGCTTCAGACCATATTTTGCGCTCTCCTCTTTCACCCTCATTAAAAGGTTTTTTAATTCCTCCTCACTTTTTGCCATCCAAGTTGTGTCATCTGCATATCTGAGGTTGTTGATATTTCTTCCGGCAATCTTAATTCCAGTTTGGGATTCATCCAGTCCAGCCTTTCGCATGATGAAATGGGAATGGGGTAGAGGAAGTCAAAAAGTGAGTTGAAGGCAAGGGCCATAGCACAGAGGTAGAGCATCTCTGACTTGCATGCAGAGGGTCCTGGGTTCAGGCTTCAGGTCGGGCTGAAATCCTATGCTTCTGCTACCAGTCAGGACAATACTGAGCCAGATAGACCAATAGTCTGACTCAGTACAAGGTAGCTTTATAGGTTCCTAAGAGAGGATTATGTGGGAAATGCTTGTCTAGAGAGTTGTCATGAATGTGATGAAGGGTTAGCTTTGGCAGAGGGGCTGGGAACATTGAAGAGGGTTGCCTTGGAGTGAGAATTGTTTCCAGGGATCCAAATGTAGGCTTTGCATTCTGACTTCAGAGAATCAGATTTTCTGGGGGAGGCAGTTAGTGTAGAAAGTGAGATCTGATCAGGAAGCCCAGACAATGGAGTTGAGGGCTGCTTCTTAGGAAGAATAAATTTGACCTGTGCAGAAGAGCTGCTATGGGAATGTCAGAATGCACCCTTAATGCACAAAACACACAAGGAGGGTGTACTGGAGAGTAAGGCTCAACTGGCAGCAGTTGGGCAAGAAAAGGGGGGTAAAAGGTGCTCTCTCCAAAGCAGCTTTCCACAATGTGTAACGTTTACACCTTCATGGCCATTGTCAGAGAGTGGGTTGCAACTCAGCACTCTTAGCTGGAGAGAGATGGCTGTGTTTCCTTACATGTTGTCTTGCTAGATAAGCCCCTTCAGGAATACTACCAAATAAGTTGATGGTGCTTCAGTTTCCTAGGAGTCAGCACTGAATACTTAGAAGCCAATCTCACATAGTGAAAATCCCTAGACTCTGGCACCACAGTTTTGAGGGTCGTGACAATGTAAGAGTGATTTGCCATGGTAGTTTATGTGCAGGGCCCAGGGGATTATTATAGCTCAGTTGGTTAGCATGTGGTGCTGATAACGGCAAGGTTGCAGGTTCGATCCCTGTATGGGGCAGCTGCACATTTCTGCATTGCAGGGGGTTGGACTAGATGATCCTCAGGGTCCCTGCCAACTCTGTCGAAGTTAAGTTAAAAAGATTAATCTATGGCCAGCAAATAGTCTCACTTCTCAGGCTTTGGTAGAAGCAGCGGGACAGACTGGGAATCCCGGGGTCCTCAACAGTTTCCTCCCGTCTTTCCTTGAAGAGCACATCTTGTTGACCTCCAGAAGAAACTGGAAGAACTGGAACTGGATGAGCAGCAGAAGAAACGGCTGGAGGCTTTTCTCACCCAGAAGGCCAAAGTTGGAGAGCTGAAAGATGATGATTTCGAGAGGATTTCTGAGCTGGGAGCCGGTAATGGTGGAGTGGTCACCAAAGTACAACACAAACCCTCAGGGCTAATCATGGCACGGAAGGTGAGGAGGAGGAGGGTGATGTCTCATCCAGTGCGACCAAATGTTTGGGGGCATCTGCAGAGGTGGCAAGAAACAGTTGAGCCATAGCCAGTAAATCTGTGATGAGAATTCTGTGGGGGCGAGCCAAATCTAGCAGGCATGTAGCCTGAGCTGTCACTAGCCACCTCATTTAATGCACCTTGGTTTAAGAGCAGCTTCGTTTATAAACAAGTTGGATTAAGAACGCTGCAGACCCCGAAGTAGGTGTTTTGGTTTGTGAACTTTGCCTTGGAAGCAGAACACGTCGAGTGCGTTCCATTTGTAAACTGAGTCTCCAGCTGCTATGGGAAAGCACGTCTTGGTTTAAGAACACTTTGGTTTAAGAATGGACTTCCGGAACGGATTAAGTTCGTAAACCAAGGTACCACTGTTTTAAAGCTTCTGGGCTAGCTTGAAAAAGATTTGAATTTGTATCTTTCTTGTGTCTTTAATCAGTTTGTTTGTTCGTTGTACAGGCCTCCCCATCAGTGGAGCACATATAAGCCCCCTCCCCCGCCCCGTTATGACCCTGTTCTGCCTACTTCTGGGTCCAAAAGGACCCATGTGCCAGCATTTGCGTGTCAATTGGATTCACCTATAATGGTCGCCTCCTGTATATATATATTGCATTCCCCCCCCAAAAAATGAGCTTGTCAGGGTAGCATACAATGGTTCGCCTTCCTTGAGTTTGTCGTCTCTGCAATCTCATGGAATATGTTTGGCTGAGATAAGAGTGAGTGGCTCACTTCATAGCTGAGTGGGGACTTGAATGCAGACCTGGTCTGACACTTTAACTTCTTGCCCTGTTTTCTTTTACACACACACCTGTCTCTAAATTCAGGTTGGTCTGACACAGTTGAAATAAAAAAATAATAATTGTCCAGTAGCACCTTAGAGACCAACTAAGTTTGTTCTGGGTACAACATGCACGCGAAACCTCATACCCAGAACAAATTTAGTTGGTCTCTTAAGGTGCCACTGGACAATTTTTTATTTACCTGTCTCTTAAAATTGCCATGACACGTTTGGTGCAATACAGCCAATACACTTTTCCCCCCATCAGTCCTCCTTCAGTTTGTTGGCTTTCCCCCCGTGGTGAACCATTCCTGAAGCAACTTAATAGTTTCCCCCTCTTCTTCCCACGGTTTGCAATTGGTGTTGTTCAGCTGTCTGAAAAAAGGGGCTGGAGTTTCTCTTTAAAGTGCCTTTGGGTGGTATAATGGGAAATGGTGTTGCTCAGGCGTAAAACTCCAAACTGCCTCCAAGAAGGTTATATAGCTCAAATTTTCCCTGGTTTGACAGCGCCTTGCAAACGCGACTGTCTTAGTCACTGCTAGAATCCGTCAGTGGGCGTTTCCTGAACTTCTTCCAACATAAGAACTCCTTGACCGCCAGTCTCCGCCTAGCTTCTCTGCGCGGAAGCCTTCTGCGCAGAGTAGGCGTGCCAAGCGGAGGTCCTGCGCTCTCCCCACTGGTCTCACTGGCAGAGTCTCGGAGCCTTCCCTTTCTCTCAGCCTCCCCTTTCTTCCTGGTGTCACCTTGGTTTCCTTCCCCAGCCGAAGCTCTCTCTCTCTCCTTGCTGGTTCCCTCCCCTGCATCCTCGGAGCGTCTTCCCTCTCCGTTGATCTCTGATGTCAGTTCCCTGACAGGTGGCAATATGGAAATATAGTGGTACTTCAGGTTACATACTCCGCTAACCCAGAAATAGTGCTTCAGGTTAAGAACTTTGCTTCAGGATGAGAACAGAAATCGTGCTCCGGTGGTGCGGCAGCAGCAGGAGGCCCCATTAGCTAAAGTGGTGCTTCAGGTTAAGAACAGTTTCAGGTTAAGTACGGACCTCTGGAACGAATTAAGTTCTTAACTCAAGGTACCACTGTAGTTCTTGGTGCAGCCTTTTATCCCCTTTGTTCCTTCATTCCCCACTCCCTCCCTCTTCTCTCCACAGCTGATTCACCTGGAGATCAAACCTGCCATCCGAAACCAGATAATCCGCGAGCTCCAGGTGCTTCACGAGTGTAACTCTCCATACATTGTGGGTTTCTATGGCGCCTTCTACAGCGATGGGGAGATAAGCATCTGCATGGAGCATATGGTAAGTCAGTGTTTTTTCTCTCTCCCTCCTTCTTAAGCAAGACAGATACCCTGTTCAGCACCAGTCAGAGCATCAACCTCTGACTGTAGCTAATCCTTCCATCTAGGACAGGGGTCTGCAACCCGCGGCTCCGGAGCCGCATGTGGCTCTTTTACACCTTTGCCGCGGCTCTGGGGCGGATACTAGTGAGGGGAGGAGGCGCATTGTGCGCCTTGACACTCCCCACTGTGGCGGGCGCTGTACTGGCTGTGACGTCGCATGGGGGCGGTGCATGCGTTAGTCACGCACCGTCCGACGTCACCTTCCCGCCCGCCCGCTACATTGTAAGGGGCATGTACACTGGTCACTGCATTGAAAGGGGGCATGTACGCTGGTCACTGTTTTGAAGGGGAGTGAATAACACACACACACACAAAAAGGTAACTTGTTAATTTAATGTTTATTTCTATGAGGAGGAGTAATTCTGAGGGGTCAAACAAAGAAATAATAAAAAAGTTATTTTTATAATGGCGAGTTTTGCGGCTCCCAGTTTTTTTTCCTTTGGAAACGGGTCCAAGTGGCTCTTTTTGTCTTAAAGGTGGCAGACCCCTGATCTAGGACATGCAGAAGCAGCATAACGTTCTTGCATTGAATGTGTAGCAATTCTTGTGTTTTCCTCTGAGTTTCTGCACTGGCTGCTTGTTGTGTGCCTGGCACTCCATGTCTTTTAAAAAAATTCTGCTCTTAATTATATAACCCCGAGGATGTTCCTAGTGCTGGCGGGGGGCGGGGAGAATTAAAATCCTAGCTGCCAGCACCATGTTATTTTTCTAGAAGCAAGCCTTGCGCAGAATGAAGACAATGTCTCTGATTCACAGACACCAGCAATGACCTTGGGGGGCTAAATAGGGGCCAGTGTGTTTTCCAGTCTCGACTCTTGCTTATACCTGTACCCAGGTTCTTTCGCCATTTGATCAAGCCATATCTCTCCCCTTCTTGCAAAGGTCTTGGGAACCTTGTGGGAGTGGCTATTCACATATGAACCTCCCTGACGCTTAAGGTCAGCTGGGGAGGCCCTAATTCAAGTTCCAGCTTGTTCAGAGACCAGAAGAGTTTCTGCAAGAAGTGGTGTCTTCTCAAATTGCCGTTTCAGAGGTTTGGAATGCACTTCTGTGGACTGTATTTGTGATCTCTCAATACATTCTGCAGACAAGAGCGAACTTTACCTTGTCAACTTTTTTGTGAGGCAAGATCAGGGCCATCTGCTACATTCTCTCTCTCTCTCTCTTTCAGATTGTGCATTTTTAGCTTTGTTTCATTTTAAGAATCGTAACACAACAGAGATTTGTATAAAATAATGTATGCCGTGGGCAAGGTGGATAAAATAGAATGTTTGAGAATCGCCCTGGCTTGCTTACACGTCTCCAGTGTTGTTAGGCATTGATTTAGTGGATGGCAAAGGACGCCGGTGCTTTATTTTATTTTCTTAAGATATGCGCCCCACCTCTCAATCAAAATAATGGCCAAGATGGCTTACTCATACACATATATGCATACACAAGTGGTTTTCTTTTAATGATAGGCAGAACTAAGATCAGCTATGAAATAAAGGTCAAAATTAGTCCCTTCATTCTGTTAAGAGAAAGAGATATAATAATAATAATAATTTATTATTTATACCCCGCCCATCTGGCCGGGTTTCCCCAGCCACTCTGGGCGGCTTCCAACTGAATATTAAAAACAATACAGCATTAGACATTTAAAACTTCCCTAAAGAGGGCTGCCTTCAGTTGTCTTTTAAAAGTAAAATAGTTGTTTATTGCCTTGACATCTGCTGGGAGGGAGTTCCACAGGGCAGGCGCCACTACCGAGAAGGCCCTCTGCCTGGTTCCCTGTAACCTTACTTCTCGCAATGAGGGAACCGCCAGAAGGCCCTCGGCGCTGGATCTCAGTGTCCGGGCTGAACGATGGGGGTGGAGACGCTCCTTCAGGTACACAGGACCGAGGCCGTTTAGGGCTTTAAAGGTCAGCACCAACACTTTGAATTGTGCTCGGAAACGTACTGGGAGAGAGAAGCATTTGGCTTGTAATGAGGTAACTTGGGTGCCAGGCAAATATGCTTAGGATGGATATTCTGTATTCGGAAATGCCACATAAGAAAAAAGCAACACCCTTGTTCCTGCCAGCCACTTGCCTATCCTGAAGGTGAGGTCAGAGCCTTGCTTGCAGATCTCTGCAAATATGGCAGTTCTTGCAGTAGACATTGAGAGATGTTGGCCAGTTGTGTCAACCGTAAGGCAAGTGCAGATCTACTGCAGGATCTGGCAGCGAGAGGGGGGTCCTCTCCCTATTGCTTTGGTTCCTTTTACATAGTTTACGGGAGCTGCTGCCATTTGGTGACTTGTTCGGTGGTCACTGGTATGCTGTGAATTCTGCATTTTGCCAAATTTAAGTGACACAGAAATAATACGCTGCCTGAGCCACAACGGGCAACTGTTATTAGTAGTAATGGTATTAGTAGTAATAGCAGCAACAGCATTTAGACCAGGCATAGGCAAACTCGGCCCTCCAGATGTTTTGAGACTACAATTCCCATCATCCCTGACCACTGGTCCTGTAGGAATGATGGGAGTTGTAGTCCTAAAACATCTGGAGGGCCGAGTTTGCCTATGCCTGATTTAGACTTATCAGTTGCTTGTTACCCAAAGGTCTCCAAGCAAACCACAACACATATAAAAACATAAATACATTATACCATTAATAAGTTATGCAAAACATTAGCTAAATAGTAAACAGATTGATAGGGACATGAGTGGCGCTGTGGGTTAAACCACAGAGCCTAGGGCTTGGCGATCAGAAGGTCGGCAGTTCGAATCCCTGCCACGGGGTGAGCTCCCGTTGCTCGGTCCCTGCTCCTGCCAACCTAGCACTTCGAAAGCACGTCAAAGTGCAAGTAGATCAATAGGTACCGCTCTGGCGGGAATGTAAACAGCGTTTCCATGTGCTGCTCTGGTTCGCCAGAAGTGGCTTAGTCATGCTGGCCACATGACTCGGAAGCTGTACTCCGGCTCCCTCGGCCAGTAAAGCGAGATGAGCGCCACAACCCCAGAGTCGGCCATGACTGGACCTAATGGTCAGGGGTCCCTTTACCTTTAAACAGATTGATACAGAACACCAACAATTCATGGAATACACACACACACACAAAGATGCAAAATCAACCCCCCTTAACAACCACAGGAAGTTTTAGGGGCCTGCTAATTGCAGAACTAACTGGGGTCAGTCCATCAGACGCCTGGGAAGCATGGTCAGCCTTTACCTGTTGTTGCAAAGATGGCAAGTGGGGAGTCACAATTGAAAATGCCCTTTCCCTTCTCACTGCGCGAAAAAAAGTGTTAAAAGGTCCCCCTTCCTGAAGAACTAAAAAATGATATTACTGATTCGAGGTATAAAAATGCTTGAGAAGAAAAGTTTCAATTAGCAGTAAAATTTGGCTGCGGCTGGGGAGTACGTACACCAGGTACCTTTGCACCATGCCTGTGTCTGGGGAAGAGATGGGTTAGCACTCTGCCTCCATACAGGAATCCCTGGCTTGCGCGGGGTGTGAACTGTGGTTATGGCCAATGTCTTACTTTATGTCAGCTGGTCTCTTTTCCTCTGAGTTTAGGATGGAGGTTCCCTAGATCAGGTTTTGAAAGAAGCCAAGAGAATTCCTGAGGATATCTTGGGGAAAGTCAGCATAGCGGTGAGTATGCTGTTGCCTTCCTCTTTAAAAAAAAAAAGTTTGTTTAAAGAAAATAGGCTCAGCTTGGTTCAATAGAACGCTTGGAAATGGATTTGTTTCCCGGTAGACTGGCCACAGAAATCTCTAGCAGGAACCCTCCATGATTCATGTGAATGCCCCCCTCAGCATCTTCTCCGTTTTTTGTTTCTCCTTCCATTAGATGTTCTTTCTGCCTTCTCCCCTTTGGAAATTCAGTGTTTTTATGCAGCCTTTTTAGGGCACTTTCTTGGGGACTAACACTTTACCCTCTACGGCAGGCACGTCCAACAGGCTCCCCTAAGCTCAACATTTTTGCCCTGAACCCCCCAAAAACGGGGCTTTCCTCCTCCCTAAAGAAAGCTCAACTTTGACCTGAACCCTAAAAAGGGGGTAGATCACTGCCAGTCTGTAACTGGAAGCACCTGCAGCTAATCGGAAGCCACGTCGGACGTTCAGCTTCCCAAAATAGTTCGCAAACCGGAACAGTCACTTCCAGGTTTGCGGCGTTCGGGAGCCAAAATGTTTGAGAACTAAGCTGTTCAAAAACCAAAGTACACTTGTATTAGCAGCTCAGTTCTGATGAAGTAGAGAAGGATAACAATTCTTTTTCCCCCTTGCTTACAGGGTGTCTAAAAAATAACCAGTTGCCTTCGTACTTCTTCTCTAAATGAAAGGCGTTGCATGAATTATTTTAACAATAATTAATAACCACTTTTCAGGAACAAAGGTTCATCGAGTTTGTCGGCTGCTCTTCCTTACCTTAAACTGTTGAAACTGATCAGGCAATAAAAGTGAAACTCTTGTGATGGTTTTGAGGGCTCCCTCCTTTAACATGGAAGAGAACTTCCCCAAATTTGGGGGGGGGGTAATTGCCTTTATCAAATGTCAGTCCTGCTCAAGATTAGGCCTATTTGATGGACATGACTAATTTGGCTCCATTAATTTCAATGGTGAGTGTCAGTCAATCATAGAATCATAGAATCATAGAGTTGGAAGAGACCACAAGGGCCATCGAGTCCAACCCCCTGCCAAGCAGGAAACACCATCAGAGCACTCCTGACATATGGTTGTCAAGCCTCTGCTTAAAGACCTCCAAAGAAGGAGACTCCACCACACTCCTTGGCAGCAAATTCCACTGTCAAACAGCTCTTACTGTCAGGAAGTTCTTCCTAATGTTTAGGTGGAATCTTCTTTCTTGTAGTTTGGATCCATTGCTCCGTGTCCGCTTCTCTGGAGCAGCAGAAAACAACCTTTCTCCCTCCTCTATGTGACATCCTTTTATATATTTGAACATGGCTATCATATCACCCCTTAACCTCCTCTTCTCCAGGCTAAACATGCCCAGCTGCCTTAGCCTCTTCTCCAGGCTAAACATGCCCAGCTCCCTTAGCCGTTCCTCATAAGGCATCGTTTCCAGGCCTTTGACCATTTGGATTAGGTGACCAAATGCAGGTTATAGTCAAAGGAGAACAAAAAATGGGCAATGATGGATGAAAAAGCAGGACAATTGTTGAGGTGGCAAGACCCAAGCATAGATCTATAGTGGGGGCTCAGAGAAACATAAATTCCCATGAAAGGTTCTGGCCCAAACAGAATGAAATGAGAGGGGAGGAATGGGGAAGGAGCAGAAACATCAAATACGTCTGCTCCCTCAAGCCCCACTCGAAATTTTGGCGTGGGGACCTGAACATAATTGGATCTGGTTAGTTCTGGACCAGCCAGTATGGTGAGAGGGAACCAGTCAGTCCATGGTGGAAGAAAAGGTGTTGCAGCCTCCCTTCCTCTTTTGCAATCTGTTGCATTGGCCAACACTTGGCAGCCTTTGTCTTCCTTGATCCAGAAGAGCCTGATTTCCACCCTGCAAAGCCTTCAGCTTTCCAAATCCTCATGGCGCCCTGACCTTTCCCTTCTCCTCTCTTCTCCTTTCCCCCGCCCCATCACCAGGTTCTGCGAGGATTGGCTTACTTACGAGAGAAGCACCAGATCATGCACAGGGGTGAGTTAGCAGCTGGAACGCAGGGAAAGCTCTGCGAGGGTCTTTTGTGCCGAGGGAACCCAGATTCCTCAAGCGCAGTGGACATACGTAGACTTGGTTTCAACGCTTACTGTGTTTCAAGACGTTGACTTTGCAAACCGCTCTGTTTCTGGAGCTCTATTTTGGCTTGAGTCGGACTTGGAAACAACCAAGCAAGCACCGTCATGCCAGAACATGCCAAGGATTCCTTGGTTACATCCCACTTGCTCTCTGCGATTAACAGACAGGAGGGTATCTGAATTCCACATTCATTTGGACATCAGGAATAATGGGGCCTCAACTGAGTCCTGGGAGCAAGTTTGGATGCTAAGCCGTTTTGCTCCAGCCGTATGTGTGATTCGAACACCGCCTGTACTACCATGAGTGCTGGATTGAGGTCCAGTTGCCAGGAGGCCATACTGATTGGCAGCATCTCTCAAAGGCCTCTCTCCCACCCCTGCCACTTTCCATGCTGAGTTGCTGGGTGTTTATCTTTGAAAAGGCCCTGGTTGCTTTGCAGGACTTCAGTGCTTCCAAAATTCAATCAGACGCAGCCTTCCTAGGTGTGCTGCTGTCCTCCAGGTGTTATCAGACTCCAACTTCCATCAACCCCAGTTAACTTTGCCAATACAGTGGTGCCTGGCAAGACGAACGCCTCGCAAAATGAAAAACTCGCAAGACGAAAGAGTTTTCCGTTTTTGAGTCGTTCCGCAAGACGAATTTCCCTATGGGCTTGCTTCGCAAGAAGAAAGCCCATAGGGAAATCTCCGGGGACCTCTTTTAAATGCTGGCGGTGGGGAGCAAAGCCTTTCGCCCCCCTCCGGCCTTCAGAAGAGGTCCAGGAAGGCCGGCGGGGGCCGAAAGGCTTTGCTCCCCACCGCCAGCATTTTAAAAGCGGTCCGGGATAGCAGGGAAGCGCGCTGCGCTTTCCCGCTATCCCGGACTGCTTTTAAAATGCTGGCCATCGGGAGCAAAGACTTTCGCCCACCGCCGGCCTTCAGAAGAGGTCCTGGACCTCTTCTGAAGGCTGGCGGGGGGCAAAAGTCTTTCCTCCCCCCCGCCTGCCTTTCCGGTATAGCGGAGAAGCGCAGCGCGTTTCTCCGCTATCCCGACGGCTTTTGAAGGCAGGCGGGGGGGGAGCAAAGACTTTGGCCCACCGCCGGCCTTCAGAAGAGGTCCTGGAACTCTTCTGAAGGCCGGCGGGGGGCAAAAGTCTTTGCTCCCCCCCGCCTGCCTTCCCGGGACAGCGGAGACTTCTCCACTGTCCCGGGGCGATCTTAAAATGCTGGCGGGCGGCAGCGAAGCCTTCTGAAGGCTGGCGGTGGGAAGAAAAGCCCTTGTCCCCCCCCCCCCAGCCTTCAGAAGAGGTCGGGGGACAGACTGTCCCCGGACCTGGTCTGAAGGCGGTTTCCATAGGAACGCATTGATTGATTTTCAATGCATTCCTATGGGAAACCGTGCTTCGCAAGACGAAAAACTCGCAAGAAGAAAAAACTTGCGGAACGAATTAATTTCATCTTGCGAGGCACCACTGTAGACAGAGATGATGGGAGAAGTAGTCTGACAACATGGAGAACACCATGTTGGAGAAAATTGTTGAATAGCCATGGTGGGCTAGGAAATTGCATTCATTCATTCGTTTTCATTAAAAACAAAAACAGAAAGCTGAATGCTCTGAGGGTATGTAGAACCTTCACTAAGGGCTGCCCCCCATTGCTTGAATTGCACACACTCTGACATTTCCCCTCCTTTCAGTCTTTTCTCTCAAAAATCAATTTTCAGATGTGAAGCCTTCTAACATCCTGGTGAATTCACGGGGAGAGATTAAGCTCTGTGATTTTGGAGTCAGCGGCCAGCTCATCGACTCCATGGCGAATTCCTTCGTGGGCACTCGCTCCTATATGTCGGTAGGTCCCTTTGCTGTGTTTGTTGTGCCACCTTTGGTTGTGTGTGTTTTGCATCAGAAGTGGGTGGCTCCTAAGGTGATACATTTGAGCAGCACCCAGTTGGGGGCTTGGAGAACTGGCGGCCCAAAACCGGGTGGCATTAGACTCCCATCAGCCCTAGTCCAGCCCAGCCCAGTGGATAGGGATAATAGGAGTCGCAGTCTGAAAACATCTGGATGGCCACTGCTGCCCCATCCCTGATGTGTTGTCTTACAGCTGTTAATACCATGCTTACGACTGTTAATACCATGCTACAGATACTGGGTACATTTTCATTCTCGGATATCACTTTATTAAATTACCGTATTTTTTGTTCTATAAGACGCACCAGACCACAAGACGCACCTAGTTTTTGGAGGAGGAAAACAAGAAAAAAAATATTCTGAATCTCAGAAGCCAGAACAGCAAGAGGGATCGCTGAGCAGTGAAAGCAGTTCTTCCTGTTCTGGCTTCTGGGATAGCTGTGCAGCCTGCATTCGCTCCATAAGACGCGCACACATTTCCCCTTACTTTTTAGGAGGGGAAAAGTGAGTCTTATAGAGCAAAAAATACGGTATATACTCAAGTCCTTGGTATGGGCCAAGAAAGTTTGATGACTGTAAAGTTCAACTAATGGGTTTTTTAAAAAAAATTAAAAATGCCCCCCTCCCCAAAAACCCAAACTCTAGTATTTATGTTTTTAAGCTTTTCTCTCTGATCCAAATGGGCTGTGGATTCCCTGGCTGTGGATTTTATTTTCATAAGGACTTTTTGAGAATTGAGAAAGATCTGTGGAAGCCACGTGGTGTTTATAGTTTGCTGTAGGTGGAGATGATCGAAGTTTGTCAGCTCAAGGCTGTCTAATAAATGGCAGGTAAGTTCATTTGGAATGAATACGATGAGAGGTGGTGAAACAACAGCAAAGTGTGGATTGGACGGACAGTTGACCCACAGGGGTTCGGTTTCGAGGGTAATATATATGCACGAAAATTGTGTAAAATTGTGTTACCATAATTGGAGCCACCCCGTGGCTAGCCAGTTCATCTTCTATAAAGCAGATGGTGATGGGGAGGAGAGAAAGAGAATCTTTGGCAGCCCCAGAGCTGCTTGGCATTACAAAAACAGGTATTAAGCTCCTGGCTTTGCTTCCTGCGCTAGGCATGCCATCTCTGCTACTGCTGGGGGTGCTCTCGCGAGATCGCACAGGATAATCCAACTTCCCACAGGATCCCGCAGGTGCACCCTCACCTTCCCCACGTGTCGTTAGAATCACGCAAGTTGAAATACGCTTAGGATGCGGGCATACTGTATTGGCGGGGAGAAGAGAGCCATATTTAAGAACACTTGCCACTGGTTACATTGCAATAAGCAGAAACAACATTCTGCTGAGGAATACAAATAGTACCTCCAACGTTAATGATGGACGATGCAAAGTAAGAGGTTCTTCACTGACCACTTAGGGGGTAAAATTAAACGTGCTGATCCCAAACTGTAGTACAGTTCCCTTTCTTAATATTTGCTTCCGCAAAGGAAAAAGAAGAAAGGAGCTCTGGCTATGATGATGGCTTCCTTCTTTGGCTGGTGATCTCTTCTGTCTTTTTACAGGCATTGCAATTCTGAAAGCCCGGGGCCGCCTTAATTCCAAAATTCTCTTTATTTCTCAAGGTCGCCCACTCCTTCATCCGGACTAGGCAACAGGCTGCAAAGTACCATTTCAAGTCAGGCTTGAGGTTGGTTGTTGTTCAAGCCCGAACTAACCCACCTCTCTTGTTTTGACCGCTTGCAGCCTGAGCGCTTACAAGGTACTCACTATTCGGTCCAGTCTGATATCTGGAGCATGGGTCTCTCTCTGGTGGAGCTGTCGATTGGAAGGTATCCCATCCCTCCGCCAGACGCCAAGGAACTGGAAGCGATATTCGGCCGCCCCGTGTTCGATGGGGCAGAAGGGGAATCCCACAGCATCTCACCACGGCCCAGGCCCCCAGGACGCCCTGTTAGCGGTAGGCATTGTATGAGGACAAGAGGGGCGGGGGGGGGGAGAGGTGTTGTTGACGGTCAAGTTTTAGTCACTGGGATTTGTTTCCCAGTTCAGGGTGCAAGAGCGAAACTGGGTCTGATTGCTCTGGGTTAGCGTTGCCAAGTTAATTTGGACCAGACGAAGGAGCACTGACAGCGGCCTCCCGAAAACCTCTGTGAATGCTCGCAAGAGGTCTTTTTTTTTTTTGTAAAATTTTTATTGGCTTTTCAACATATATTATAATACATTACAAACAACAAACACAAACAAACAAACATAGAAACATGTATAATTTCATGAATTTTTTCATGTACCCAATTTCAACGACTTCCCCATGCCTCCCTTTTCTGCATCCCTATTTTAAACTTTTTCAGCAACCCCTGATCTAAATTACTTATAAGTTCCTTTCTTTAACCCTTTTCTTTCCTCTTGTCCAATCATTTATCTCTGCAAATCTGCTATGCTTTACCCATGACATTTTAACACTCACTAATTTTACAACAATTTTTAAGATAAAATTTAAATTTCTTCCAATCTTCTTCCACCGTCTCTCTCCCTTGGTCACGGATTCTGCCCGTCATCTCCGCCAGTCCCATGTAGTCAATCACCTTCGTCTGCCACTCTTCCAGCGTGGGTAGTTCTTGTGTCTTCCAATACTTTGCTAGTAGAACTCTTGCTGCTGTTGTAGCATACATAAAGAACGTCCTATCTTTCTTTGACACCAATTGGCCTACCATGCCCAGGAGAAAAGCCTCTGGTTTCTTATGAAAGGTACACTTAAGCACCTTCTTAATTTCATTATAAATCATTTCCCAGAAGGCCTTAATTCTTGGGCACGTCCACCAAAGGTGGTAGAAAGTACCTTCAGTTTCATTACATTTCCAGCATTTGTTATTGGGCAAATGATAAATTTTTGCAAGCTTGACTGGGGTCATGTACCACCTATAAATCATTTTCATAATATTCTCTCTTAAGGCTCGCAAGAGGTCTTGAGGCAGTTCAGTGTATTGGTTAGAGCAGGTGTGGGGAGCATCTGCCCCTCCCCAGTGTTGCTATATTATTATTATTATTTACTGGATTTATATACAGTGGTACCTCAGGTTACATACGCTTCAGGTTCCCTTTCTGCATCAGACCTGAAGAGACAATCTCTTAAGTGCCTCTTATCCATCTTCATGATCACCTGAAGATCTTGTAACTGATACTGTGGTACCTCGGGTTACATACGCTTCGGGTTACAGACTCCGCTAACCCAGAAATAGTGCTTCAGGCTAAGAACTTTGCTTCAGGATGAGAACAGAAATCGTGCTCCGGCGGTGCGGCGGCAGCAGGAGGCCCCATTAGCTAAAGTGGTGCTTCAGGTTAAGAACAGTTTCAGGTTAAGAACGGCCCTGCGGAACGAATTAAGTACTTAACCTGAGCTACTACTGTACTGCCCTATACCCAGAGGTCTCAGGGCGGTTCGCAGAATAAAATCAAGGTATAAAACAACAACCCAATAGCACCCCTTCCCTCAAAAAACACATTTTAAAGGGGCATAGGATGTAAATCGGATCAACCAAGGGCCTGGTTAAAAAGGAATGTTTTTGCCTGGCGCCTAAAGGTGTATAATGAAGGCGCCAGGCTAACTTCCCTGGAGAGAGCATTCCACAGACGGGGAGCCACTGCAGAGAAGGCCCCGTTCTCGTGTTGCTACCCTCCGAACCTCTCAAGGAGGAGGCACCTGAAGGAGAGCATCGGACGATGATCTGGGTAGGTTCATCTGGAAAGAGGCGGTCTTTGAGGTATTGTGGTCCTGAGCCATTTCAGGCTTTATAGGTCAAAACCAGCACTTTGAATTGGACCCGGAAACTATCTGGTAGCCAGTGCAGTCGGACCAGGATCGGTGTAATATGGTCAAACTCTCGTGCTCGGGTGAGCAACCTGGCCGCTGAATTCTGCACCAGCTGAAGTTTCCGAACCTCTTTAGAGGCAGCCCTATGTATAATGCATTGCAGTAATCTATATTGCTATTCCCACCCTGGACATGCTTGCTAGGACTGATGTAAGTTGTAGCAACACCTGGAGGGCAATAAACCTCCAATCAGCCATAAAGGTCACTGGGTAACTTTTGGCCCATCACTGTCTTTCATCCTAAGCTACGTAAAAGTGGAGGAAGAATGAGATCCTTGAAAGAAAACCAAAATATAAATGTATTAATGGTACAGGTAGCTTGCCCCCGTCGCCCGTAAAGGTAAAGGTAAAGGTACCCCTGCCCGTTCAGGCCAGTCTTGCCAGACTCTAGGGTTGTGCGCTCATCTCACTCTATAGGCCGGGAGCCAGCGCTGTCCGCAGACACTTCCGGGTCACGTGGCCAGCGTGACAAGCTGCATCTGGCGAGCCAGCGCAGCACACGTAACGCCGTTTACCTTCCCGCTGGTAAGCGGTCCCTATTTATCTACTTGCACTTTGACGTGCTTTCGAACTGCTAGGTTGGCAGGCGCTGGGACCGAACGATGGGAGCGCACCCCGCTGCAGGGATTCGAACTGCCGACCATGCGATTGGCAAGTCCTAGGCGCTGAGGTTTTACCCACAGCGCCACCCGTCGCCCCTAATATCTGGTAATAGGAACAGTCCTCAAGCATAGGGGGTTGTATCCAGCTAACTCCTACTCAGAGTTGATCTCTTGAAATTAATGGACCTAAATTAGCCATGTCCATTAAAACTGAGTGAATCTGTTCTGAGTAGCCATGAGTAGAAGGAATAGGCCTAATTTAAACGTGCCTTGAGGGCTTTTTTAAATAGTCTGCTCCGCTCCCCAAACGGACGTTGCACACAAATATTACAGCAACCACAAATCATAAAAAGGTATAATGTGTGCCGCTTGCGTCAGTAAATTCAGATTTAAAAGATCAAGAGTGATTTAATACTCCAAAGCCGACCACGGTTACCTGTGCCGGAGGGAATTTTGCGGGCCTTCGTGTACAGATCTTAACCACTGGCTAGAGTCACTTCAAAAATTTCCTTTCCTTAATGGTTGTGCAAACAAAGTTGCCAATTAGGCAGCTCTTGAAGTGTAAGTGTACTTCGCTTGATTAGCCAGGAGAGAGCTTGGTTTGGGTACGCTTCCAATTGAGACAAACCCATGCAATATAATGCATCATCGTAATCATTATTAATTGGCTCATTTATATGCCACATTTTTCTACAGACCTCTCTCGTGTTTCCTCTTGGCCTTTTCCCTGCCAGCACTGGGGGGGGGGGTGTGGATGGTATGTCCCTGTCAAGGTAGTATTTTAAGACTCCTGCGCAGCGCATCGTTTGTAAGATTCTTCTACAAACCTCTCTCATGTTTCCTCCCAAAGGGTGTGTATGAGAGAGGCTAGGACCACCTCCAGTTAGACAAAGAGCGAACACAATTTGGGTTGCAGCCAAAGCCTTAATACCGACTCGGCCCCGAACACACTGACCAGATGCTTGGAAGCTGTGGCTGGATGGTTTCGTGGGAGCCGATTGAAACTAAATCCTTCGAAGACAGAGGTCCTATGGCTGGGTCGGGATGGCATGGGGATGAGGGACCAACTCCCTTCTCTTGCGGGGGCCCAATTAGTGCCTTTGCCTTCCGTTAAGAGTTTGGGTGCAATCCTTGACGCCTCCCTTTCCATGGAGGCGCAAGTTACAGCAACAGCCAAGGCGACATTTTTCCACCTTCGCCGCATCAAGCAGTTGGTCCCTTACCTTTCCCGCCCCGACCTGGCCACAGTGATCCATGCGACGGTCATCTCCAGGCTTGACTACTGTAATTCGCTCTACGCGGGGCTGCCCTTGAAGCTGTCCCAGAAACTCCAGCAGGTACAGAATGCTGCAGCGAGGTTCCTCACGGGGTCTCTGCCATGGGAGCATATTCACCCAGTGCTTTTCAAGCTGCACTGGCTCCCGGTGGAGTACAGGGTCAGATTTAAAGTGCTGCTTTTGACCTTTAAAACCCTATATGGCCTAGGACCCTCGTACCTACGGGACCGCCTCTCCTGGTATGCCCCACGGAGAGCCTCAAGGTCCATAAATAACAACACCCTAGTGGTCCCAGGCCCTAAGGAAGTTAGATTAGCTTCAACCAGAGCCAGGGCCTTTTCAACACTGGCTCCAGCCTGGTGGAACACTCTGCCTCATGAGACCAGGGCCCTGCAGGATCTGATTTCTTTCCACAGGGCCTGTAAGACAGAGTTGTTCCACCTGGCCTTTGGCTTGGAGCCAATTTGATTCCCTCCCTCCCTCCCTCTCTTTCTTTTTTCTTTTCCTTCTCCTCTTGCAATGAGGCTACATCTTAATATTTTACCGTTCCATTATTTTAATGTTGTATTTTATTTTTGTTTTTAAGTTGTAATCATTCATCTTGTTTTTATTATTGCTTGTAAGCCACTCTGAGCCCGGCCTTGGCTGGGGAGGGTGGGGTATAAATAAAAAATTATTATTATTATTATTATTAATAATAATAATACAGTAGTACCTCAGGTTACAGACACTTCAGGTTGCAGACTCCGCTAACCCAGAAATAGTACCTCAGGTTAAGAACTTTGCTTCAGGATGAGAACAGAAATCGCACAGCGGTGGCAGCGGGAGGCCCCATTAGCTAAAGTGGTGCCTCAGGTTAAGAACAGTTTCCGGTTAAGAATGGACCTCTGGGATGACTTTAAGTTCTTAACCCGAGGTACCACTGTAGTTCCGCTTCTGCAGTGCGACTCCACCTTCTTCTCTTTCCCCTGCGCAGCCCCCCGATCCGCTCTGGGGGGTCCCTCCACCCTGCAGAAAAGATATTGAGGGTGCCAGGTGGCACCCTCCCCCTCCTTCAGGGGAGAGGGGGGGAAAGTTCAATTGCAGAAGACCGCTGTTCCAGAACTGCAGTGTTCAATGCAACCCTCTTATTCCACACCGTCGTGGAGTAGGAGAGCTGGGGGGGGTCATATCTGACAACCAATATGCCTCTTTGGTTGCAGATGGCACAAGGATAGGTAAAGGTAAAGGGACCCCCGACCATTAGGTCTTGTTGTGACCGACTCTGGGGTTGCGGCGCTCATCTTGCTTTACTGGCCAAGGGAGCCGGCGTTCAGCTTCCGGGTCATGTGTCCAGCATGACTAAGCCACTTCTGGTGAACCAGAGCAGAGCACGGAAACGCCGTTTACCTTCCCGCCAGAGCGGTACCTATTTATCTACTTGCACTTTGACGTGCTTTCAAACTGCTAGGTGGGCAGGAGCAGGGACCGAGCAACGGGAGCTCACCCCGTCACGGGGATTGGAACCGCCAACCTTCTGATCGGCAAGTCCTAGGCTCTGTGGTTTAACCCACAGCGCCACCCGCGTCCCTTCATGGTTAGGTAGATTAGTCTAAAAAAGGGGTCAGCAATTTTTTTCCGCAGGGGGCTGGTCCACTGTCCCTCAGACCTTGTGGAGGGCTGGACTATTTTTTAAAAAACTGAATTCCTTTGCACACTGCGAGGGGGGCGACTAGTCGTCCTCCTCACCCACCCCCAGCCACCTTCTCGGTTTGCCCTCTGCCTCATTCACTGAAGGGCTGGCGGTGGCGGCGTATCCATTTAGCGTTCTCCCAATTTTCTTACACCACAGCCCCCAGTATACATCATCTTTCTTACTACACCCTCATCCAGCCAGGCAGCAAAAGCCTTGTGTGCATTGTGACATGTGCTTGGTGATGGGGAGCTGTTAAGCAGCGCAGCTTTCCCAAGTGCGCTGTCCCCAGGAGAAAGCTGTATGGTTTGTGTCCATACATTGCACATACGCACCACCGTTGGGTGGTGTTCAGCCAAGTTTTACTTCGAGCAGACCTGTTGAAATTAATAGGCGTCATGTTCGTTCTTGTCAGTGGGCCAGCTCTGAATAAAACCTAGCAGCTTGGGTGGGGCCAGTTGGTCACACAGCCAGTGTCCAGTGCTTGCTCTGACTCCACTCTCTTGGTTCCTTTTTCTTCATGCAGGCCACGGGATGGACAGTCGACCTGCGATGGCTATCTTCGAATTGCTGGACTACATAGTTAATGAGGTTGGTGGCTTGAAGAGGCTCTGTTAGTTTTTGCGGGTTCTCCCCCCGCATAGTTTTAAAAGGGGTGAGGTGGGGGGACAGAAACAGTACACAAACACACAGAGCTTAATATTTCAAAGCTCTCTTAAGCCATGAACAGGCAATATATCAATTTTTTAAAAGGTGCAGTGCAAAACTGATAGAACAGCAGTATCAGAACACACAAAAGTAAATAAAGCTGAAGTTCTGAGGACTCAAAAGCAGAGTCCAGCCTTATAGGTCAGGGGAAAGCCTGTGTGAAAAGGTAAGTCTGCACAAGAGGCCTGAAGCAGCTGGCGGTTGCCACCTTGACGTGTGGCAAAGGGAAAGCTATTCCATAGAACGGGGCAGCGGCAGAAAATCCCCGTTTTCGGGTCTCCGCCCTCGCAGAATCCAGGGCCTGGTTTAATACCTGGTTTATCGAGCAAGTAAACCCACATGCCTGCCTAGGGAGGCTGGCAAAAGTTGAGGTGTTTGGGACGCGGGTGGCCCTGTGGGTTAAACCACAGAGCCTAGGACTTGCCGATCAGAAGGTCGGTGGTTCGAATCCCCGCAATGACGGGGTGAGCTCCCGTTGCTCGGTCCCTGCTCCTGCCAACCTAGCAGTTTGAAAGCACGTCAAAGTGCAAGTAGATCAATAGGTACCGCTCCCGCGGGAAGGTAAACGGTGTTTCCGTGCGCTGCTCTGGTTCGCCAGAGCTTAATCTCTCCCCGTGAATTCACCAAGATTGGCCACATGACCTGGAAGCTGTACGCCGGCTCCCTTGGCCAATAAAGCGAGATGAGCGCCGCAACCCCAGAGTCGGCCACGACTGGACCTAATGGTCAGGGGTCCCTTTACCTTTAGCAAGCTGTGTGAACTGCTGCCTAAATCATATTGCTTGCTCCCCTCTGTGTGAGCATGGGTGGGGGACCCTGTGGCCCCCACGGGGACATTGGAGTCCAGCTTCTATCGGATCCAGCCACCACGGCCAATGCCCCAGGGATCAAGGGAGCCGTAGGCATCAATGCCTGAAGGGCCACAGGTTCCCCATGCCTGCTGTATGCCTTCCTAACCCTCCCTCCCCTTCCTTTTCCTTTAAAATTTACGTCATGAACGAAGAAGCACCACAAGCCAAACCCATTTTCAGCCCTGCCTACCTGCCCAGGGACGCGGGTGGCGCTGTGGGTTAAACCACAGAGCCTAGGACTTGCCGATCAGAAGGTTGGCGGTTCGAATCCCCGTGACGGTGTGAGCTCCCGTTGCTCAGTCCCTGCTCCTGCCAACCTAGCAGTTCGAAAGCACGTCAAAGTGCAAGTAGATAAATAGGTACCACTCCGGCGGGAAGGTAAACGGCGTTTCCGTGTGCTGCTCTGGTTCACCAGAAGCGGCTTAGTCCTGCTGGCCACATGACCCGGAAGCTGTACGCCGGCTCCCTCAGCCTGTAAAGCGAGATGAGCGCCGAAACCCCAGAGTCGGCCACGACTGGACCTAATGGTCACGGCTCCCTTTACCTTTACCTGCCCAGTTTGGCCTGAGAAGGCTGGCCCATGGAGCCCGAAAGGTTCCTCACCCCTGCATCATGGGGACAGAGAGCAGGATCAGCCTACAGGTTCACGTTGCACACCGCAGTGAGAATCCACAATTCACAAGGGCACAAGTTGCTGAAATGCAGGAGTTATTTGGGATCTCAAAGAGACGTGTGGTGTTATGTAAGACTTTGTGGACTAGGGAAAGAGCAGATGGACTTCGGAGACAGTCTGCAGAACAGACAGTACCGGGCATCGGAGTCCCTGCAGAGCTGTGCTCTGCCTCCTACGTTTTCTGGCTCGTCTTTGCAATCTGTGAAGACTAGGTGCTTTTTCCTTTTTGAAGCAGAAGTCAAGATTCTCAGGGTGTTCGTGTCCTCCGGTCAGGGATTGCTGCTTTCGCATCAGTCCTGGGCCACTCTTGGGTTTAATAATAATAATAATAATAATAATAATAATAATAATAATAGGTAAAGGTAAAGGACCCCTGACAGTTAAGTCCAGTCGCAGACAACTCTGGGGTTGCAGCGCTCATCTCGCTTTACAGGCCAAGGGAGCCGGCGTTTGTCTGCAAACCGTTTTTCTAGGTCGTGTGGCCAGCCAGAGCGGTACCTATTTATCTACTTGAACTTTCTGGCGTGCTTTTGAACTGCTAGGTTGGCAGGAGCTGGGGCCAAGCAACGAGAGCTCACCCCATCGCGGGGATTCGAACTGCCAACCTTATGATTGGCAAGCCCAAGAGGCTTAGTGGTTTATACCACAGCGCCACCCATGTTCAACAATAATCATCATAATCATCATAATAATTATAATAAAGATTTTATTATTTATACCCCGCCCATCTGGCTGGGTTTCCCCAGCCGCTCTGGGCTGCTCCCAACAGAATATTAAAAACACGATAAAACATCAAACATTAAAAACTTCCCTGAATAGGGCTGCTTTCAGATGTCTTCTAAAACTCTGATAGTTGTTTATTTCCTTGACATCTGGTGGGAAAGTGTTCCCACGACGGGATGGGCTCCCGTTGCTCGGTCCCTGCTCCTGCCAACCTAGCAGTTCGAAAGCATGCCAAAAAGTTCAAGTAGATAAATAGGTATCATTCCAGCGGGAAGGTAAACAGCATTTCCGTGCCCTGCTCTGGTTCGCCAGAAGTGGCTTAGTCCTGCTGGCCACCTGACCTGGAAGCTGTACTCCGGCTCCCTCGGCCAATAAAGCGAGATGAGCACCGCAACCCCAGAGTCGGCCACGACTGGACCTAATGGTCAGGGGTCCCTTTACCTTTATATATATCTTGTTAAAACTTGGAACTGCACATTTATTTATTTTTTAAAGCTTTAGCATCCAGCACTCAGCACATTACAGTCGCTAAATGGGTAAAATAAATTAAGTGGTTCTCCAAGACGCTCTGCAATATTCAGGGGGGGGGGGGATTTGGCATGCCAGCCCACGCCTGATAATGATTTGACCCATGGAGCCTCTGTATTGCAACCCCTGCCCATCTTTAATTCCCCTCCCCATCCAGTGTCTCCCATCACCCCGGCTGCTTTTCTCAGTGGCGTCTACTTTTCCTGGGTTCCGACATGTCTTAACATCTGTGTTCCTTTTCCTCCCCTCTTATCTCTAGCCACCTCCAAAGCTGCCAAACGGGGTTTTCACTCAAGAGTTCCAGGAGTTTGTAAATAAATGGTAAGCATTTGCTTTCATCGGTGTGGGGTGTTCAAACCCCAGTGGGCTGAGAGGGGAAGCGTCGCCTTTTCCAAATGCACACGGCCACAAATGCCACAGTTCCCCAGGCTTTCCAGGGAGCGAGAGCCAGTCTCCACCAAGGATATTTTCTCCCCTTTACAGTTTTATTCATGTAAACTCAGGAGTAAGCCCTGCTTAACTCAGAGAAGCTTATTTCCAGGTACAGTGGTGCCTCGCAAGACGAAAAACTCGCTAGGCGAAAGAGTTTTCCGTTTTTTGAGTCGTTCCGCAAGACGAATTTCCCTATGGGCTTGCTTCGCAAGACGAACCGTCTTGCGAGTTCTTGCGAGTTTGTTTCCTTTTTCTTTAAGCCGTTAAGCCGCTAATAGCCGCGCTTCGCAAGACGAAAAAACCGCAAGACGAAGAGACTCGCGGAACGGATTAATTTCGTCTTGCGAGGCACCACTGTACATATTTTTGGGAGGGAGGGGTGTAGGATAGAGCCTTCATGACTGGGGTGTCCTCTAGACCAGAGGTCGGCAACCTAAGGGCGCCACCCCACCCCCCGCCAACATTTCCCCCCCCCCCTCACCGTGGCAGAACCTCCTCCGTTCCTCCTGGTGCAGCAAATCGCCAGTCAATTGCCTGCTAAGGTTTGAGGCCCGTTCCGGAGCACTATTCGCATCCTGAATAGAACATAAGATGCGCAGGTCACGTTTCGCTACTTCTGCGCATGCACGTGACGTCATTTTGACCGTCTGCGCATGTGTGAGCGGCGAAACCCGGAAGTAACACGCTCCGTTATTTCCGGGTCGCCGTGGAGCGCAACCTGCAAATACTTATCCTGAAGCATATTTATCCCAAGGTATGCGCTGTGGGTAAAAGCCTCAGCGCCTAGGGCTTGCCGATCGCATGGTCGGCGGTTCGAATCCCCGCGGCGGGGTGCGCTCCCGTTGCTCGGTCCCAGCACCTGCCAACCTAGCAGTTTGAAAGCACCCCCGGGTGCAAGTAGATAAATAGGGACCGCTTACTGGCGGGAAGGTAAACGGCGTTTCCGTGTGCTGCGCTGGCTCGCCAGATGCAGCTTTGTCACGCTGGCCACGTGACCCGGAAGTGTCTCCGGACAGCGCTAGCCCCTGGCTTCTTAAGTGAGATGGGCACACAACCCTAGAGTCTGTCAAGACTGGCCCGTACGGGCAGGGGTACCTCTTACCTATGACTATATATTTTGAGGGTGGGGGTGAGTTAGTGCAGCCAATGGAACTGTACAAGGCTGTTGGCTCTGGACGCACCCAAAGTATGGCAGTGCTGATAAACTAAAGAGTGTGGCCTTGCAAAGGCAAACTTTGCCTTTTTAAAAAAGAAATCTGATTTTTTTTCCCCTCCTTGTCCTACACAGCTTAATTAAAAACCCTGCTGAACGGGCAGATTTGAAGAAGCTGATGGTAAGTCGAAAAGGATTCCATATATGCACAATCAGGGCCGGCCCACCCCTGAGGCAAGGTGGTGCGGCCGCCTCGGGTGGCAGGGGCAGCAGACCCGGCCTCCAAGGAGCGCTTCACCAGCAGCTGCATCGCCCTGCCTCAGGTGCCAAAACATCTTGGGCCGGTGCTGCTACGCATGTTGCGTCAAAATGAATTCAGAATCTCAGTCCAGCTCCCAGCAAATGCAAAGTTCTTCAACTGGAATCAGTTAAGCATTTTGCATGTGATTATTACCCCTTTTCATATACCATATTTTTTGCTCTATAAGACTCACTTTTCCCCTCCTAAAAAGTAAGGGGAAATGTGTGTGCGTCTTATGCAGGCTGCGCAGCTATCCCAGAAGCCAGAACAGGAAGAGGGATTGCTGCTTTCACTGCGCAGCGATCCCTCTTGCTGTTCTGGCTTCTGAGATTCAGAATATTTTTTTTCTTGTTTTCCGACTCCAAAAACTAGGTGCGTCTTGTGGTCTGGTGCGTCTTATAGAGCGAAAAATACGGTATTTCTGTTCAGGGCAGAATGGCAAATGGCTGGGCATTGATGGATGGAAGATGCACCTCCATTCCCCCAGCCTCCAGAACAGGTGTGGGGAACCTTTGGCCCACCAGATGTTGCTCCAATCAGCCCCAGGAGGCATGGGCAGGCTGAGGATGATGGGAGTCGTAGTTCAGCAACACCTGCAAGTCCTAAGCTCCCCCCCAACGCTGCTCTCAAACTTCACCCAGGCACCGCTCCACAAGCTCTGAAGCTTTATCTTCCAATCCGTCTGGCCTAGAAACCCAACGCATGAAATGGAAACCGAGGTTGCTCCGCGCCTTGCAATATTTAGACGCACACCTTACGATGCCGCAAGTTCGCCTTTGCATTGCCCTGGCATCCTCGGGAGCTGTTTCCCGGGGATGTTGAATTCCTTAATCCATATCAGATCCCTCAGTTGTCTGTGAAAGGCACTAGATTAGGGGGGCTGGGGAACCTTTGGCCCTCGAGGCGTTTCCTGGACTACAACTCCCATCACTCCCAAGCTGTTCTTCGGGGTGTGGCTGATGGGAAGTGGAGTCCAGCAGTAGCAGCAGCAGCAGCCGGGGCCTCAATTGTCCTCTAGCCCTGCGCTAGGTCATTCTTGCTTCACGGCAGTGACATTGTCCCACAGTGGACAGTGTGCTCAGGTGGTTTCGATCCCCAGCAGAGCTGCAACGTGACTCTGTGTATTCGTTGGATCCCAGTTCTGAGCTACAGTTAAAGGGGGGGGGGCAGGTTTCATGCCGGCACCATCGGCCTGACTTCCCCTTATTGTTTACTTTACCCCCTCCAAAAACAGCAACGCAAAAGCCTGTAGTGCAAATATCCACCAGCTTTTCCCTACCTGTATGCTTGCGATTTGCCTACACCTGAACAACCACCGTATTTTTCGCTCTATAGGACGCACCGGACCATAGGACGCACCTTGTTTTAGAAGGGGAGAGCAGGAAAAACAATTCTCGCCCTCTCTGCGCAGCGCCCCTTCAGCGAAGCGGCAGGAGAAATGGAGCCCCTTCCATTTCTCCTCCCGCTTCGCTGAAGGGGCCCTGCGCAGAGAGGGAAAACTGTGCAGCGCCTCTCCAGCAAAGCGAAGCCTGGAGATCAAGAGGGATCAGTGTGCACTGACCCCTCTTGCTCTCCAGGCTTCAGACGGCTATCCGCAAGTCTTTGGAGCACGGCAGGAACTCCCGCTGCGCTCCGAAGGCTTGCGGATAGCTGCCTGAAGCCCCGGGAGCGCAGCGGGAATAGCGGGGGCAGTGGTCAGGGATGATGGGAGTTGTAGTCCCAAAACATCTGGAGGGCCAAGTTTGCCTTTGCCTGGGTTAGAGCAAACTTGGATCTCCAGCTGTTTTGGGACTACAGTTCCCACCATCCCTGGCAACTGGTCCTACTAGCTAGGGATGATGGGAGTTGTGGTCCAACAAGACCCAGTTTTGAGAAACGCGAGGTTTGAGAAATGGGTAGGCCTATGGGGGCAGAAACGCCGTCCCTGCAGAGCAGCTGGCCCTCCTTTTGCCCCAGTTCCATCCTCGAATCGGTGAGATTTACAGAACAGAGTGAAGGACCTCTAAGACCTCAGGCCTATTTTGGCTCACCAGTTCGGCCCCCAGAGGCCATTCCCCCAAAACTGACCACCTATTACTGTATTTTAATATTTTGTTGGAAGCCGCCCAGAGTGGCTGCAGTAGAAATAATACTGTATTTTTCGCTGTATAGGAAGCACCAGACCATAGGACGCACCAGACCATAGAAGGGGGAGAACAGGGGGGGGGAATTCTCCCCCTCTGCTCAGCGCCCCTTCAGCGAAGCAGCAGGAGCAACGGAGCCCCTTCCATTTCTCCTCCCGCTTGGCTGAAGGGGCGCTGCGCAGCTCTCCCTCTCTGCTGATGCCAGGAGAGTCTTGCTCTCCTGGCTTCAGCAAAAGGAACCCAAAGACTTTGGAGCGCAGTGTGAGTTCCCGCTGCGCTCCAAAGGCTTCAGGCGGTGTGCACCGACCCCTCTCGCTCCCCAGGCTTCAGCAAAAGCAACGCAAAGCCTCCGGAGCGCGGAGGGAGCGCTCCCTCTGCGCTTCGGAGGCTTCGCGTTGCTATCGCTGAAGCCAAGGAGCCTGCATTTGCTCCATAGGACGCACAAACATTTCCCCTTCATTTTTGGAGGGGAAAAAGTGCGTCCTATAGAGCGAAAAATATGGTTTGTTATTATTATTACTATCGATCGCTGGGCGAGGTCAGTTCTGCACTGGCTGTCCCTGCCAGTTGAGAAAAATGGAGAGGGAGGGGGCGGTTAAATCCTGTTTCGTAGAACAGGATTGAGGCCTTCTCACAAGCTGTTGAGTGGAGAGCTCGATTCTGCTCGGTGCTGCTTCATCAACACACCCGGGGAACGGACTCCCTCAGGAGGTGATGGGCTCTCCTTCCTTGGAGGTTTTTAAGCAGAGCTTGGGGGGCCACCTGTCACGGATGCTTTATCCAAGACTCTTGTATTGCAAGGGGTTGGACTGGATGACCGTCGGGGTCCCTTCCACCTCTGTTCTATGATTCTCTTAAATTTCCTGCGGGGAACACAGGGGCCAAGCTGCGTATCTCTCACACCTGTGGCCCTCCAGATATTGGTGGGAAACAGTTCCTGTGCGTCCTGGCCATGCTGGAAAGCGTTGCGAGTCCCAACAGCATCTGAGAGCTGCAAGTTCTTCCTCTCTCTTACGGGTCCCTGGCTGCATGGCTCCCTCTGCAGGCCACGCCAGGAGTGTTTCGATGGCTGTGTTTGTGGAAGCTTGCTGTGACTGCAAGCCATGCATTTCGCTTCTAACTGACGTGAGTCTAGCCCAACTTTCCACACCGAGTGAGCTGCAAGAGTACCTTGACACTGGAGTCTGTAGTTCGCACAGTGCCTTGTCGTGTGGGGAGCAAGGCCAAAATTTGACGGCCACCCCCAGTGGCTTCCCAAAGGTGGCTAAGTAAGGTGCAGGGCTTTGGGAAGGACTACAACCCTGTTGGAACACTCATGCCTCATTCCTAAAGCCCAGAACCTTGTTTGCCCAAGGGGGCAGGGTGTCAGATGTTGCGGTGGGTCGCCAGAAAGACCTTGAGGGCTAGAGGCTTCCCTACTGGTGACTGGGAGTGGCCACCGGGACCACAAAACACCGGTTCTGAGAGATCTGCATTGGCTCCCAGTACGTTTCCGAGCACGATTCAAAGTGTTGGTGCTGACCTTTAAAGCCCTAAACGGCCTCGGTCCTGTATACCTGAAGGAGCGTCTCCACCCCCATCGTTCAGCCCGGACACTGAGGTCCAGCGCCGAGGGCCTTCTGGCGGTTCCCTCACTGCGAGAAGTGAGGTTACAGGGAACCAGGCAGAGGGCCTTCTCGGTAGTGGCGCCCGCCCTGTGGAACACCCTCCTATCAGATGTCAAAGAGATAAATAATTACCTGACATTCAGAAGACATCTTAAGGCAGCCCTGTTCAGGGAAGTTTTTAATATGTAATGCTGTACTGTTTTTAACACTGATTGGGAGCTGCCCAGGGTGGCTGGGGAGGCTCAGCCAGATGGGCGGGGTATAAATAATAAATTATTATTATTATTATTATTATTATTATTATTACTCTGCTAGCTGATTTGGCGAAGACCTGGATATGCATAAGCTTCTGCCCATTTCTATAATAATAATAAATAATAATAAATTTTATTTATACCCCGCCCTCCCCAGCCAAGACCGGGCTCAGGGCAGCTAACAACCAATAATAAAAAAACAATTTGATTAAAATACAATTTAAAAAACAAGATTAAAATACAACATTGAAACATTAAGATGCAGCCTCTTCACAGGAGCAGAAAGGAAAAAAGAAAGAGAGGGAGGGAATCAAACTGATTCCAAGCCAAAGGCCAGGCGGAACAACTCTGTCTTACAGGCCCTGCGGAAAGAAATCAGATCCCGCAGGGCCCTGGTCTCATGAGACAGAGCGTTCCACCAGGCCGGGGCCAGTGTTGAAAAGGCCCTGCCTCTGGTTGAGGCTAATCTGACTTCCTTAGGGCCCACGACCTCTAGGTTGTTGCTGTTTATGGACTTTAAGATCCTCCGTGGGGCATATTGGGAGAGGCGGTCCCATAGGTACAAGGGTCCTAGGCCGTTATTTATTTGTTCATGAAATCTCTACCCTGGCCTTTCCTCCCAGGGGAGCCCAGGGTGGCAAACGTCAGAATGTTAAAACAGTGGAAGTCTAACACAAAGGGTATGGGGTGGTGGATGGTGATGGGAATTATCTGTGGGATTGAGTGTAGGTATGTTGTATGTATGTAGGTATGTTGTATGAAATGTATGTTTGTATGTGTATTAATATTGAATTATTTTAACAATAAAAAATTATATAATTTTTTTTTAAAAAAAAGAATGTTAAAACAGTGCCATTTTAAATAAATAAATAAACTTCCATTACGATAGGATTACTTAAATTCACTGGTTGCCAATTTTTTCTTTTTCTTTTTAAACCATGGGGGTAACACAAAGCAACTTAACAATAGATGAACACCGAAACCGGAACAAAAGAAACGTCTAAAAAGACGATCCTCCTTAGGCGTGATCGAAACGTCCCACCCACCTATCCAAGGAAACCGCAGATAGCTAGGAGCCCAAGGCCTGGCGGAAAGGATATGTTCTTTTGCCGGGCGGCTGTGTAATTATGGTGCCGGACAAGCCTCCCCAAGGAGAGCATTCCACAAGCAGGGAGCCACCACTGAAAAGGCCCGTTCTCATGTTGCCACCCTGGAGGGAATAATAAAAAATAAATAAATCTGAAAACATACTATGCCTTGTAATGTAGGCAGAGCTTTGCGGGAAGGTTTCTAAGTGTATGTTTTGATGTTTACGCCTCCTCTTTTTTCCCCCTTTTCCAGAATCACGCCTTTATCAAGCGCTCCGAAGTGGAAGAGGTGGATTTCGCCGGCTGGCTCTGTAAGACGCTGCGGTTGAACCAGCCCAGCACTCCCACCCGCACTGCCATGTGACCGCCAAGCAAGCCGCCTTCTTCCCCTCTACTCCTCCTCCTCCTCCTCTTGTGCATCTTGCTTGTCTGCTGTCGTCCGTCACCCTTCAGCAGAAGAAAAGAACCCGCCTCTCTCGGCCAGCCTCTCCTCCGCGACCTTTTATTCTTTATTTTTGGCTCCGGAACAGCAAAGGCGCCGCAGTTCGGAAGCTGCCCGGTCATCATCCAGACAGAGCAGAAAGCGGGCTTGCTTCACCCTCTTCCTGTTCCGTTGTTCAGCTCCATCCCTCTCCCCGCAGCTGAGTGTGGATCTCTTCAGAGCTTCTGACTCTGGGCAAAGGATTGGGGAGGGGGGCGGGTTGTGTACAGCAGCGGTGAGCTGCTTTTTCCTTTTACGTTTGTGTCACCTGTTTGGGGGGAAAGGGACAGGCTGTGCTTTCTTTCCTTTCTTCTTGTGCACTTGCTTCCTGGGTGGGGGGTCTGAGAGGCGCAGGCAGGCTTGCCAGACGGGTGCTGCAGATGGGTGGAGACACGTGGAGCAGCTTGGGCGGAAGTGGGCAGATTGGCCAACGGAGCAGTGTGGCAGCTTCGCCGGCCTGGGCTCGGGTCCTTCCTAGAGCCTGCGAGAGGACCGTGCGATTTTAAGGAAGTTTGTGTTTGGTGGTTGAGAAGCTAGCAGTCAATTCCTTCCCATTCTCTCCTCTTCCCCTCCCCACGGTTTCTGCATTCAGTTTCTTTACAAGAGAAGTTTTTAGTTCAACTTGCCCTCTTTGTGTTTGTGGGAGAGGGAACGTCCACGGCTTCAAGGCGAACGTGGAACCGTCTTCACGTGTGTGTGTGTCATTTTTACGTACAAATGCAACACGGGCACCGAGGGGTTGTATCCGGCACTAGTCGTGCTTGGCGTAGACCCGCTGGAATTTGCGGACATGCCCATTTTGTGTGCCTGCGTTTCGGTGGGTCTGTTCTGGGTTGGGCCTCGCTGGATGCAGCCCCACCTGTGCCCCGTGGAAATTGTGTCGTCATTATAAAATGCGGGGTGGGGGGGGGCAGCAGTCCACACACTGCTTCTCCAAAGACGTGACGGTTTTAAAGCCATCTCCTTCCAGTCTTAACAGAGTGCTTTATTTCTGAAATCAATGTGCACTAACTCGTCAAGTGGAGGATGGAGGTCAGTAGTCCTCTGCGGGTATTTATTGGAGAAGAATCACAGCTACTAATTCTTGACGGTGGAGGGGGCGCAAAGGCCGCCTCTTCCTCTCCAGCGCACGCTCGGTGTGTGCTATTCCTCGGGCCTTGCAGCGGAGGAATCGCTCTCCCGATAAAGGTGCCGTCGGTTTCTGCCTTCTTGGTACTGGCGTTGCTACGTCTCTGTTTCCGAGAGTGTGTGATTTAATGGTGAAAGAGTCCTGTGCTGCAACTGGATGCTTCTCGGTGTCTTGTTGATGCTGCTGTCCTCCATAGCTCAGAGGAGCCCTCACCTCTGGAGCAGGTGAACTGGAAGAAAAGCTGTTGGCGGTGGTTAGGCTGCCTCTCTCCCCTCCTGCCCCCCCCCAGTCCTTCTGCTGCACCTCATCCCCAATCTTAACAGATCCTTCTTTAAACTTCCATCTCTCTCTCTCAAACTCCCCCCCTCCTTCTTTCATTTCCAGTTAATTCCTTTACCATCATTGGCTTTTCGCTGTCCAGGTAACTGAAGGGGAGTTTATGAGTGAGACCCAATACACACTTGCCCTACAGCCCATTTTCTTTCTTTTTTTTAAAAAAAAAGCATGAAAAAGGAGGGTCAGGTGCTTCAAAGTTCTCCAGCACCTCGCAGTCGATAAGGTTTTGTTCTCCTTGAATACCGGGCCCTCTGCCATTCTGGGAAGTGTGGGAACCGGTGTCCGGCCGGCCAAAGTGCCCAACCCCCACCCCTTCAATTCCAGCAGGTAAGGAAGCCACAGCTGGGTGGCTGAACCAGGTGGAGTCCCCAAATCGGGGCTTGCTGAGGGTGATGTTGAAGAGGCGCTGGCCATGTTCCGTCTTTGCTTGGGTTTGCGCCTTGGGATGCAGGACTTGGTGCAGGCCAAGCGGCAGGTGGGCTGACGGATGAGTCACTCGGCCACAACGGAAGCCGGCAGCTCGCAATGGTACCACCGCTTTCTTGCTAGTCACCCTGCAAAAAACCCCATCTAAGGTGAAGCTGCTTTTAAAAGACACGGCTGCCTTGAGCTCCCCGACGCAAGGGATTAAGTTCTCCCCAGCCTGTCTTGGCACTTGCCTCTCGAAAGGGTGGCAGAGCCGGTGGGTATCTTGGCATCCGTGCATGGCACGACCGGCTGGCATGGTTGCCAAGTGCTTCAGGGGAGAGAAAGGCCCACCCTGGTGTCTCCCAACATGTTTCCCAGAGCGTCTCCATGTGGGTTGGGGAACTTTGTGGAGTGCCTACCCTTGGGGGGGTGGGATTTTGGAATGCCTTCTGAAAATATCCAAAGGTTATTGGGTTGCCAAGAGCAAAAGACTCTCCCTCTATTGGCACTGCGACCGTAAATCCCTGGGCCTCTGCAGAGATAGGGACACAGAACAACATTTAACCACAAGTCGGAGGCGCAATTTTTGACTTTGGTGAACTGGGCTGGTTTCTTGCATTCAGGACTTAGTGGGGCAAGGTGCTTTTTCTCTCTCCCAAGCCCTTCGAGAAATCCCCTACCCCACTCAAAAAAATAAAAATAATTCACTCTTCTCTCACCGAACCCTCTCCTCATATACTCGTTTTTGCTTTCAAGAGTCTGCAAACTTCCTTCTGTTTCTCGTTGGCTTGCCTGTGAAGGATATTTGAGTATCAGTGCTTTCCGTTGATTCCCACCCGATTGCAGGGCAAAGATGTAAACTTTGCACAGAACTTTGAGAGAGAGAAACTGAGTCCATGCGTGTCTCTTCACTGCTTTGAGTTTTTCTTCTCTCCCGCAAACCCCACCCCACCCTCCCCGGACTGCTAGCATCTGATATGATCTAAAAGGGGCTGCGAACAGGACCCCCGCAAGCCGACAGAGGACTGCTGGGAAGATTACCCAGGCCAGGGGAGAGACCCTGCGTTCTTCCCCGCTCCCCACTGATCCATGTTTTGCTGCTGATTGTGGATACGGAATATACTGGGTATGGAACGAAAGCAAAATAAAAACGGACTGTGCATTTTATTTCCCCTTCTAAATAGTGTAAGTGACTCAATCGTGGATTTGAAAAGAAACACAGCGTTCCACCCCACCCCTTTTAACCTCGCAGTTGCTCTTAATTGGTGTGCTTTCTAAGCGAGACTGACCATGTCATTGCTGTCTTCGTAAGGGAGAAAGATGGGTGGATTTTCTTGTGGGGCAGAGCTTTACCGCGCGTGTTTTCTCCCCCTAGAGCAGCTGGGGGGGAAAACTTGCAATTTTTCGATCCTCTTTAAGCGGGCCGAAGGAAATGGGAAGAGACCCCCTTAGCAGATCTATAGGCGATATTTCTTGGGTGGGGTGGTCTGGGAGGGGGAGGCCTTTCGTAACCCAAGTCCTTTTTCCCTCAAACTATAATTTGAAATTCATTACCGCAGCCAGATCCCTTCCACTTTTGACACTGTCTGACAGCTGATTTAATCCCCCCCCCCCTCACTCCAAGTGCAAACGTTAGTTTTATCAAATGGGGTAACTCCTGAGGATCTGAATGTATAATATTCAGTGTTTGAGTTAAAAGTTGTCAATGAACTTAGTGGGATCATGTGATCTAATTACTGTACTTGGTTTTTTCCCATAATGCTTATATATATCTGAACAGTGAGGCTTTTGCTGGGTGTGTGTGGGGGGGTGCATTTTACGGTTCAAAAAGAGTTTTTGGTTATGTTTCCTTTTACGGCTTTGGTTTCTTGGGGAAGGGGGTTTAAGAATGTCTGAGCATTTTGACGGTGCTTTTTTTTTTTTTAAGAAACTATTTTCACCATGGGGAGATGAAATAAATGGCACTTTACATTAAGAAGCCTGGTTTCCTGTGGATTTTTGTTCGCAGTGTGTGATCCGAGAGGCCAAGTAATTGCCATCCAAATGCCTCAGTTATGCTTTGTTTCGCAAACTTTTTCTTAGTTTATCGCCTATTAGTGCAGCAAAACATGGGTAAGCACAACCCACCATTGTTAATAATAATAATGATTTTTTATTTATACCCCGCCCTTCCCAGTTCAGGAAACCGGACTCAGGGTGGCTAACAACAAATTTAAAACACTTAATTGATGCTACAAATAAAATAAAATAAAATACGATATAAAGCGTAAATAACAATAGAATCAAAAATCAATTTAGGGGGGAAATCCATCCAATAAACATTAGATGGTCACCAGGACTAGCTGGCTAAATTAGTCCTACTTGGGCCAGCGAGGAGACCAGGGGAGAATTAGCTGTGGGGTCTCAGAGCGGGGGATCTTCATAAAAAGGGGAGGAAGAGGAATAAAAGATCAGGCTAAGTTCAAATTGAAACCAGGCGAAATAGTTCTGTCTTACAGGCCCTGCAGAAAGAAGTTAAATCCTGCAGGGCCCTGGTCTCGTGAGACAGAGCATTCCACCAGGTCGGAGCCATCACTGAGAAGGCCCTGGCCCTGGTGGAGGATAGTCTGACTTCCTTAGATAGCAACGAACATTAAGGCCGTAACACCAGCATACAGAAATCTGCATGCAAGAGTTATGCAGAGAGGATCTTAAGGAAGCTTCCTTGTAAGAAGTCAAACTAGCTCAGCACAGTCGTTCCTTTGAAGTCGAACGGAATCTGTTCCAGAAGTCCGTCCGTTCGACTTCCAAAACGTTCGGAAACCAAAGCGCGGCTTCCGGTTGGCTGCAGGAAGCTCCTTTTGCAAGTCCACCACACATGAAAGAACGTTCCCTCCAACTCATTGCATCTCCATGGAAATGTAAGGAAAATGAAGGTACATTCTTTCACCTTTGGTGGACGTGCCCTAGGATTAAGGCTTTCTGGGAAATGATATATAATGAATTGAAAAAGGTATTTAAATATACCTTCTTGAAGAAACCAGAGGCCTTTCTCCTGGGCATGGTCGGCCAATTGGTGCCAAAGAAGGACAGAACGTTTTTTTTTGTATGCTACAACAGCAGCAAGAATACTCATCGCAAAGTATTGGAAGACGCAAGATCTACCCACTCTGGAAGAATGGCAGATGAAACTGATTGACTGTATGGGACTGGCAGAAATGACGAGCAGAATCCGTGACCAGGGAGAAGAGTCGGCAGAAGAAGATTGGAAAAAATTTAAGGACTATTTACAGAAATATTGTAAAATTAAGGATTGTTGAATGATGCTGGATTGAAATTGAGTGGTTTCTAGCTGTAATGGTATAAAGGAACATGAAAAAAAAGGATTGGATAGAAAACAAGGTGTTTATAAGCTGTAATGCTTTAAGTTAAGGATTTGCTGAACAAATAATTTGAAATGGAATACAAGAAGGGGAGGTATGAGGAGGTCAGAGAAATATGTTATGGAAAAGTATGTATTAAGAACTATATGTTTTTTTAAAAAACTTTTTTGTTTTTTGTTTGCATAAAAATTAGAAACTTTAATAAATATCTCTTAAAAAAAAACTCATTGCATCTCCAGCACTTACCGTATTTTTCTGTCCATAAGACGCCCCCATGTATAAGACACCCCCTATTTTGTGGGACTCAAGATTTAAGATAATGGGGGGGCACTGTGTATAAGACGTCCCCTAATTTTGGACATTATTTTTTTAGGGGGAAAACCTAGTCTTATACCTGGGAAAATACGGTATCTGATTCAGTCTTATATATCTTAGCAAGCCTACTCTGAGTTCGATAACATCTGCGAATCATTTTCAGGTAGTTCTCCTCCACATTCCGAATTTGCATTTCCACATCCCAATCATTTGGATGACTTGAACCAAACACAAACCAAACTAGCTTGTTTTGTAAAGCGACAAAGATGGACTGGAATCACCGCAGTTCCTCTTTGAGACGGGCTTCTTAAGCTCTGCTTATACGGTGTCCCACAAGGGATTACTTCCCTGCCCTTTGGCAGCGATGCTAAGGGATTATACTATATTTTACCTCCCGTGGTACTCAATATCTACCTGACCCTTGCCAGGGGGAGGTAATCCAAAGATGTGGACTCAAGTGTCCCTCTCCTCTCCATCAGGGGATGTTCTGAACCAGTGCTTAGGTGTGGCAATGGACTGGATGAGGTCCACTACGCCTAAACCAGCCTTTCTCAACCTGCGGGTCCCCAGATGTTGAACTACAACTCCCATCACCCCTAGCTAGCAAGGCCAGAGCTCAGGGATGATGGGAGTTGTAGTCCGACAACATCTGGGGACCCAGAGGCTGAGAAAGGCTGATCTAGAGAGTGGGTAGGCAAACTAAGGCCCGGGGGCCGGATCCAGCCCAATCGCCTTCTAAATCCGGCCCGCAGATGGTCTGGGAATCAGCGTGTTTTTACATGAGTAGAATGTGTCCTTTTATTTAAAATGCATCTCTGGGTGATTGGTGGGGCATAGGAATTCGTTCTTTTGTCTTCTTCAAAATATAGTCCGGCCCCCCACAAGGCCTGAGGGGCAGTTGATGACCCCTGGACTTTGCTGACCCCTGGACTAGCCTCAATCCAGACAAGACGAAGACACTGCAGCTGATGGATTCTTCATGAGAACAGATGAAGGTACATTCTTTCACCTTTGGTGGACGTGCCCTAGGATTAAGGCTTTCTGGGAAATGATATATAATGAATTGAAAAAGGTATTTAAATATACCTTCTTGAAGAAACCAGAGGCCTTTCTCTTGGGCATGGTCGGCCAAGTGGTGCCAAAGAAAGACAGAACTTTTTTCATGTATGCTACAACAGCAGCAAGAATACTCATCGCAAAGTATTGGAAGACGCAAGATTTACCCACTCTGGAAGAATGGCAGATGAAAGTGATTGACTGTATGGGATTGGCAGAAATGACTGGCAGAATCCGTGACCAGGGAGAAGAGTCGGCAGAAGAAGATTGGAAAAAATTTAAGGACTACTTACAGAAATACTGTAAAATTAAGGAATGTTGAATGATGTTGGATTGAAATTGAGTGGTTTCTAGCTGTAATGATATATAAAAAAAGGGGGTTTGGATAGAAAATAAGGCGATATTATAAGCTGTAATGCTTTAAGTTAAGGATTTGCTGAACAAATAATTTGAAATGGAATACAAGAAGGGGAGGTATGAGGAGGTCAGAGAAATTTGTTATTGAAAAGTTTGTATTATGAACTATATGTCTTTTTTAATCTTTTTGTTTGTATAAAAAATTGAAAATCTTAATAAATATCTTATAAAAAAAAAGAACAGATGATTATATATTCACCTTTCTTTTGATAAATGGAAAATTCCTCACTTCAATAAAGAATGGAGGGGGGGGGGAATTATAATTTATAATTTACTGTAAATACTCTGGTCCAGGGGATCACAAAGAGGCAGACACGACTAAACAACAGCAACAATTTACGGGACCGCCTCTCCTGGTCTGCCCCGCAGAGGACCTTAAGGTCCATGAATAACCATAGTTTAGAAGTCCCAAGCCCTAAGGAAGTTAGATTATCCTCCACCAGGGCCTTTTCAGTGGTGGCTCCGACCTGGTGGAACGCTCTGTCCCATGAGACCAGGGCCCTGCAGGATTTAACCTTCTTCCGTCAGGCCTGTAAGACAGAGCTATTCCGCCTGGCCTTTAATCTGAATTCAGCCTCATCTTTTATTTCCCTTCTCTTCCCTCCCCCTCCCCTTTTATGAAGATCACCTGCTCTGAGACCCCACAGCTAATTCTCCCCTGGCCTCCTCGCTGGCCCAAGTAGGGCCAATTCAGCTAGCTAGCCCTGGGGATTATCTAATTGATTTTTGAATGTTATTGTTATTCATGTTTTTATACTGTATTTTATGCTGCTTTTATAATTAAGTGTTTTAAATTTGTTGTTAGCCGCCCTGAGCTCGGTTTTTGAACTGGGAAGGGTGGGGTATAAATTATTATTATTATTATTATTATTATTATTATTATTATTATGGCCCTCGGGGTCCCTTCTAACTATGGTTGTTTGTTGTTTTTTTGCATTTTGTTAATTTTTATTGGTTTCTCACACAATTACATTCAAAAAAAGAAAAGAACATCTTTTAACGTTTCTTACTTACATTCTGTAATTATACGTCCATATATCACTGTAACCCCTCCCCCCTTTACAACCCTGTGACTTCCCTCCACCCGTGCTTGGAATTATTTAATTAATTCAATATTCTTTTAATATTGTGTTAAAGCAATATAATTTATATAAAAACCTGTAAAATCTTTTCCAACTTTTATCCTTCTCGGTAGTGGCACCCGCCCTGTGGAACGCCCTCCCACCAGATGTCAAAGAGAAAAACAACTACCAGACTTTTAGAAGACATCTGAAGGCAGCCCTGTTTAGGGAAGCTTTTAATGTTTGACGGACTATTGTATTTTAATATTTTGTTGGAAGCCGCCCAGAGTGGCTGGAGAAACCCAGCCAGATGGGCAGGGTATTAATAATAATAATAATAATAATAATAATAATAATAATAATAATAATATCATCATTATCATTATTATCATCCTAACTTTGCAAACGTCAGTCTAAGCATATCAGTAAGTTTACAGTGGTACCTCGCAAGACGAATGCCTCGCAAGACGGAAAACTCGCAAGAAGAGAGAGTTTTCTGTTTTTCGAGGTGCTTCGCCAGACGAATTTCCCTATGGGCTTCCTTCGCAAGACGAAAGCCCATAGGGAAATCTCCGGGGACAGCGGGGAAGCGCAGCGCGTCTTCCCCACTGTCCTCGGACCTCCTCCGAAGGCTGGCGGTGGGGCGGAGAGACCTCCTCCCGCCGCCAGCCTTCGGAAGGCTGTTCTGAAGGCTGGAGGTGGACCGCCAGCCTTCAGAACAGGTCCGGGGACAGAGGAGAAGCGCAACGCGCCTTCCCCTCTGTTCCCGGACCTGTCCTGAAGACTTGCGGTGGGAGGAGGGTTTTCCTTCCCACCGCCAACATTCAGAATGCTGTTCTGAATGTTGGCGGTGGGGAGGAAAGCCCTTCTCCTCACCGCAAGCCCCGCAAACAGAGGAGAAGTGCTGCGCGCCTTCCCCTCTGTTCCCGTACCTGTCCTGAAGGCTTGCGGTGGGGAGAAAAGCCCTTCTCTGCACCACCAGCCCGGCAAGCGGTTTCCATAGGAACGCATTAATTGATTTTCAATGCATTCCTATGGGAAACCGTGCTTCGCAAGACGAAAAACTCGCAAGAAGAAAAAACTCGTGGAACGAATTAATTTCGTCTTGCGAGGCACCACTGTATTTCGGAACAATGTTTTGCCATTTACTCCTCTACACATTCCCATTCTTTTCTTAGTTTTTGATTAGATTGTAATCTGATTGCTGCCGTCATCTTGGCCAATTCGATAAATTCACAAAAGTTAATTTGCCAATCCGCCACTGCAGGGTCTGTTATCTCCCTTCCAGTTTTTCGCCACTAAGATCCTAGCAGCAGCCATCGCATATAGGAATTATTTTTTTCTTATCAATGGGGATGTCTTTTGTCATTATGTATATCGGTATGTAATGAATGAAGCTTTGCAGGGTTAAAGAAAGAGAAAAATGGTGCAAAAGTAATAAAGATAAGAGGTAATTACATTGGACACAACCATTTAGAAAGAGTAAAAATTTCGAGGTCTTAGAACAAAGGAAGTCAATATGTGTATACATACGTAACGATCAGAATGATTGTACAGATTTATTTGTAAATGTGTGTTTTTGTTTTGTTCGTTTTTCTTTTTTTCTGGTGTTTTGTTTTGCTTGTTTGTACTGCTTTATTTTGGATTCAATGTTTGTAATTTTTGTTGTAATTTTGCCTTGAAAATAATAAATTTTAAAAAGGGCGGGCTGCACGCCCTGTCCATTTTGCTACCTGGACAGGTAAGGTCACGGCCACCTCTAGTCACATGCAAAAGGATGTATGTCCCAGCTAGGAGGAAACAGGAAGTTCTCGACTGGTTGGACCAAACATTCCCCGCATGGCCACTCTAGGAAAACAAGGAATGTTGTCCTTGACTGCTACTTATGTATGACATCCCACAGATTCATGGAGTTGGAAGGGAGCACGGCGGTCGTCTAGCCCAACCCCTTGCAATGCAGGAATCTTTTGCCTAATGTGGGGCTTGAAACCACAACTGAGATTGAGTGTCTCGTGCTCTGCTGACATCTTTGGCGATCCTCGTAGCCGAGTAAGATTGTCTCCCTTAAACACGGTTTTAACAGTGAGTCCGTAAGTGACTGTGGAGGCCAATTCTGAATCCACACATCCTTCCACAGTGGGGACATTGGTTCCCGAGTGGGAGTTGATCACGGTGTGGATTTGCCAATCTTAGCACGTTTCTCTCTTGCGTTCTGAGTTCAAGTGTCTTCTTTTTTTTTTTAAAGATATTTATTAAAGTTTTCAATTTTTTATGCAAACAAAAAACAAACAAAAAAATTAAAAAGACATATAGTTCATAATACGCAGTTTTCGATAACATATTTCTCTCATACCTCCCCTTCTTGTATTCCATTTCAACACCTTGTTTTCTATCCAACCATTTTTTCATGTTCCTTTATACCATTACAGCTAGAAACCACTCAATTTCAATCCAGCATCATTCAACATTCCTTAATTTTACAATATTTCTATAAGTAGTCCTTAAATTTTTTCCAATCATCTTCTGCCAACTCTTCTCCCTGGTCACGGATTCTGCCAGTCATTTCTGCCAATCCCATACAGTCAATCAGCTTCATCTGCCATTCTTCCGGGGGGGGTAAATCTTGCGTCTTCCAATACTTTGCGATGAGTATTCTTGCTGCTGTTGTAGCATACATAAAAAACGTTCTATCCTTCTTTGACACCAATTGGCCGACCATGCCCAGGAAAAAGGCCTCTGGTTTCTTCAGGAAGGTATATTTAAATACCTTTTTCAACTCATTGTATATCATTTCCCAGAAAGCCTTAATCCTAGGGCACGTCCACCAAAGGTGAAAGAATGTACCTTCATTTTCATTACATTTCCAACATTTGTTATCGGGCGAATGATAGATTTTTGCAAGCTTGACTGGGGTCATCTACCACCTATGCATCATTTTCATAATATTCTCTCTTAAGGCATTACATGCCGTAAATTTAATCCCGGTGGTCCACAACTGTTCCCAGTCAGCAAGTTCAAGTGTCTTCAAAGCCCATGACACGTTTGGTAAAGGCTGTTCTCCAACTGGAGCGCTCGCAGGCCAGTGTTTCCCAGTTGTTACTGTTTATGCTACATTTTTTAGATTTGCCTTGAGACAGACTTCAAACCTCTTTTGTTGACAACCAGCATTACGCTTTCCATTCTTAAGTTTGGAATAGAGGAGTTGCTTTGGAAGACGATAATCAGGCATCCGAACGACATGGCCAGTCCAACGAAGTTGATGTTGAAGAATCATTGCTATGACACGGGTGATCTTTGCTTCTTCCAGTACACTGGCATTAGTTCGCCTGTCTTCCCAAGTGATGTGTAAAAATTTTCAGAGACACCGTTGATGGAATCTTTCGAGGAGTTAGAGATGGCGTTTATAAGTGGTCCACGTTTCACAAGAATACAGTAAGTTTGGTAGTACAATAGCTTTGTAAACAAGCATTTTGGTTTCCCTGCGGTTCTCCCAGTCCTCAAACACTCTGCATTTCAATCGGGAGAAAGCTGCAGTCACAGAGCTCAGGAGATGCTGTATTTCGGCATCAATGTCGGCCCTTGTGGAAGGATAACTGCCCAGGTAGGAGAAGTGATTGACATTTTCCAAAGTTACACCATTGAGTTGGATTTGTGGCGCTGCAGAGGGGTTATTTTGTACTTGCTGGTGCAGCACTTTGGTTTTTTTCTGCCGACATATACAGTGGTGCCCCGCAAGACAAAAAACTCGCTAGACGAAAGAGTTTTCCGTTTTTTGAGTCGTTCCGCAAGACGAATTTCCCTATGGGCTTGCTTCGCAAGATGAAACGTCTTGCGAGTTCTTGCGAGTTTGTTTCCTTTTTCTTAAAGCCGCTAAGCCGTTAATAGCCGCTAAGCCGTTAATAGCCACTAAGCCGCTAATAGCCGCTAAGCCGCTAAACCGCTAATAGCCGTGCTTTGCAAGACAAAAAAACCGCAAGACGAAGAGACTCGCGGAACGGATTAATTTCGTCTTGCGAGGCACCACTGTACTGGAGACCTTTGGGTGACCAATAAGTTTCATAAACAAATAAACACAATTTAAAAATCCATTAAAAGGTGGTGAGGCTTTAAATAAAAGCTGCCTCCGTACCTGCCTCAGTGCTCTCCCCATTTACAATACTTGAGAGACCACCTTAACCCTGATATACCTAGCAGGTCACCGCAGTCTATGCGAGATTTTAGCGGAATCATAGAATCAGCGAGAAGGGACCCTAATGGCCATCTAGTTCAGCCCCCTGCAATGCAGGAATCTCAGCTCAGACATCCAGGGCAGAGGGCTGCCCAACCTCTGCTTAAAAACCAAGGAAGGAGAGGCCACCACCTTCCATCCCGCGGTCAAACAGCTCTTACCGCCTGAAAGTTCTTCCCAATGTTCTGTCGGAATCTCCTTCCTTGCAACTTGAAGCCACGGATTTAGGCCTGATCCTCTGGAGCAGGAGAAAACAAGTTTGCTCTGTGCAAGTTTCCCCTGTGCGGTCTGAAAAGAACAGGGCCTTCAGCGTGGTGGCCCCTTTTTGTATACACACAGTGTTCCTCATGAGATAAAGACAGGTGTTCCTCATGAGATAAAGACAGGCGTCCATCGCCTGAACTTTTCAGTAAACAACCGAAGGAGTTTGGGAGCTGCTCTGAGACCTACGGGCTGGTATGCAAATTTAATACCTAAATAAATATTACAGTGGGATGCGGGTGGCGCTGTGGGTTAAGCCACAGAGCCTAGAACTTGCCGATCAGAAGGTCAGCGGTTCGAATCCCTGCGACGGGGTGAGCTCCCATTGCTCAGTCCCAGCTCCTGCCAACCTAGCAGTTCGAAAGCACGCCAAAGTGCAAGTAGATAAATAGGTACCGCTCCAGCGGGAAGGTAAACGGCGTTTCCGTGCGCTGCTCTGGTTCGCCAGAAGCGGCTTAGTCATGCTGGCCACATGACCCGGAAGCTGTACGCCAGCTCCCTCGGCTAGTAAAGCAAGATGAGTGCCGCAACCCCAGTCGGCCACAACTGGACCTAATGGTCAGGGGTCCCTTTACCTTTAAATATTACAGTGGTACCTCGGTACTCGAATTTAATCCATTCCGGGAGTCCGTTCAACTCCTGAGACGGTTCGAAAACCAAGACACAGCTTTCAATTGGCTGCAGGAGCTTCCTGCTGCCAAGCAGAAACCGAGTCAGACGCTTCCAAAAAGTGTTTGCAAACCGGAACACACCTTTCCGGGTTTGCGGCATTCGGGAGCCGATTTGTTTGGGAGCCAAGCCGTTCAACTACCAAGGTACCACTGTATTTTTCTTCCTGACATGCTTCCCCAGCTATATAAATGGGTCTCTGCCATCCACGGGTGTCTATTTTATACTGCTTTTAAACTTCTCCGATGTTAATTTGTATGTTTGTGCGGTGGAGGTGTTAAGCGTTTTTAAGTTCTTTTGGTTTCCTTCTGTACGCCACTACAAGACATGTACGCAGAAGGCGTTTCGTAATAGAAAATACAGACCCACCTCGTGGTTGCAAAGGGTTACAGGAATCTGTGCCTGGAAAGCCCAATGTTTGTTAACAGCACAATCCTATTCAGAAGGAAATCCCGTTCATTAGAGCATATTCCTAAGGTTAACTGATACAGGATTGCAGGCTCAAGTTGCAGTAGGTCTAAACTGGTTTTTTTCTTAATGAGATTTTATCTGCTGTTTTTATGAGCTTTTAAATATTATTATTATTATTATTAGTACCCCACATATCTTGTTGCCCCAGACACTCTGGGTGGCTTCCAACATATTATTATTATTATTAATAATAATAATAATAGTAATTGTAATAGTAATAATAATCATAAACATTAAAAAAACTTCCCTATTTATTGCTGCTTTACTATATTTTATTCATACTATCATAAGGTAAAGGGGCCCCTTACCATTAGGTCCAGTCGTGACCGACTCTGGGGTTGCGGCGCTCATCTCGCTTTATTGGCCGAGGGAGCCGGCGTACAGCTTCCGGGTCATGTGGCCAGCAGGACTAAGCCGCTTCTGGCGAACCAGAGCAGCGCACAGAAACACCGTTTACCTTCCCGCCGGAGCGGTACCTATTTATCTACTTGCACTTTGACGTGCTTTCGAACTGCTAGGTTGGCAGGAGCTGGGATAGCTCAGCCTTAAAACATTGCACTACACAAATGCAATAAATAAATCATATGAACGGTTCCTTTGTTATTCACTGATCATTAATTTATTATAGTTCAATACCAAAAAATACGCTGAACATGAAAATGCGCTTAACACGAAACTAAAAAAAAAAAACTGTTGGGGAAAATGCATTGGTCACCCTCTGGCAACAGTCATAATAATAGTTTATTTTGTTATAACCATTTATTTAGCAGTAACGGTATTTATGCTGGCTGCCTACCAACACAGGCCTTTGGATGATATAGATAACACAAAACATCATCATCATCATCATCATCATTATTATTATTATTTTAAAAAACACACAACCTAGACTGATTACAGTCTAAACTTAATACCCAGCCCAGTGGCTGATGTTGCCCAAGATGACATTAAAAAGCACTGGAGGAGCAGGAGGGTTTCCCACAGCTGACTAGGGATTTAAGCTTGCATCTCCGGCGTGCTGTGAGGTCCTAAAGCTTGCACCACTACCATCATAGGTAAAGGTAAAGGGACCCCTGACCATTAGGTCCAGTCGTGACTGACTCTGGGGTTGCGGCACTCATCTCGCTTTATTGGCCGAGGGAGCCAGCGTACAGCTTCCAGGTCATGTGGCCAGCATGACTAAGCCGCTTCTGGCGAACCAGAGCAGCGCACGGAAACGGCGTTTATCTTCCTGCTGGAGAGGTACCTATTTATCTACTTGCACTTTGACGTGCTTTCGAACTGCTAGGTTGGCAGGAGCAGGAACTGAGCAACGGGAGCTCACCCCGTTGCGGGGATTCGAACCGCCGACCTTCTGATCGGCAAGTCCTAGGCTCTGTGGTTTAACCCACAGTGCCACCCGCGTTAAAGCTTGCACCACTGCCATCATAAATAAAGCAAAATGTCTCCTTGGCTCACCAGCAGCATGAACCCAAGGCTGAGCTCAGCGATAGGCGTCTTGTTGGTGAAATCAAATTGCACACTAGAACGGTCAGACCAATATTTATGTATGCAGCTACGGCGGCAAGGTTATTGATTGCCAAAAATTGGAAAAGCAGCAGTGTCCCAGCTAAAACAGACTGGTTATCTAAAATGATGGAATACAATAAATAAATAAAATAAAATGATGAAATACTTCCATATTGCCAAACTAACAGGGAGGATAAGAAGAGATCTGGTACAAAAAGCAAATAAGGAGGGGGCTATCTTTAAGGAACACATCAAAATTTACGTGGGAAAAGTAGAATTTCTGACAGATATTGCGTGAATCCAGAAAATGATTAGAGTGAAAGGAGAGTAAAGTCAAGATAGAAGAAGAGATTAAAGAAATAACGGAGCTAGTTGGAAAAATAAAGTAGCGTAACAAGAACGGCTGGAAGTCAAGTTGGTGGGTGTTCGTGTGGGGTAGGTGTGTTGGTATGTTAATATGTATAATATAGGTAGGTATTATATAGAGTGATGTATGTTTTATTTTATGAAAATAAGGTAGTGTGTTGTGTACGTGTATTGTGTAAATGTATATGTACAGTGGTACCTCAGGTTACATACGCTTCAGGTTACATACGCCGCTAATCCAGAAATAGTACCTCGGGTTAAGAACTTTGCTTCAGGATGAGAACAGAAATTGTGCGGCGGCAGCAGGAGGCCTCATTAGTTAAACTGGTGCTTCAGGTTAAGAACAGTTTCAGGTTAAGTACGGACCTGCGGAACGAATTAAGTACTTAACCTGAGGTACCACTGTATGTGTTTTATATGTTAACAAAATAAAAATTTAAAAAGAAATCAAATTGAACACTAATCAAACAGGAGGGAACCCCTCTGCCGAGGACCCGGAGTGCTGTGAGGTCCTAAAGCTTGCATCATTATCATCAACATCATTTGCAAAGCAAAAAAATAAAAATAAAATAAAAAGCCCCGACTCTCCCCACCAACTCTTTCCAAAAAGATTTTATTTTTTCCCTCCCTTTTTAAATAAGGAAACGCACCTGTCTTCTCCAGGCTGGCTGCTTTGCTTTGCATTGCATTGCAGGGTTCCCTTTCCACCTCCCCGGCTTGCAAACGCTTCTGTGCGGCCCTAAAGCTTGCATCATTATTATCATCAGCATCATTTGCAAAGCAAACAAATAAAAATAAAATAAAAAGCCCCGACTCTCCCCACCAACTCTTTCCAAAAAGATTTTATTTTCCCCCTCCCTTTTTAAATAAGGAAACGCACCTGTCTTCTCCAGGCTGGCTGCTTTGCTTTGCATTGCATTGCAGGGTTCCCTTTCCACCTCCCCGGCTTGCAAATGCTTCTGTGCGGTCCTAAAGCTTGCATCATTATCATCAGCATCATTTGCAAAGCAAACAAATAAAATAAAAAGCCCCGACTCTCCCCACCAACTCTTTCCAAAAAGATTTTATTTCCCCCCTCCCTTTTTAAATAAGGAAACGCACCTGTCTTCTCCAGGCTTGCTTTGCATTGCATTGCAGGGTTCCCTTTGCACCTCCCCGGCAAACGCTTCCCTTGCTGGGTTAGATAACATGGGCTTAGCTGGGGGAGGAGAAGGGTCGCTCCGTCCCCTGGGTGGGGTCGCAGAAGGCAGCAATTGCAGGCTGCAAAAAATAAAAATATAGCGAAAAACCACACGGCCATTGCCCGCCTGCAGCCGGAGCGTGCCCTTGGCAAGATGCAAGCCAGCCCAGGGTGAGACGTGGCAGCAAGCGAGCAAGCAAGCCTTGGTTTGCCTTGAATGCTCCCTCTCTCTTTTATTTTATTTTTCTCTCCACCCTCCCACCCCCCCCTGTGCCTTTGCCAGTTGCAATCTCCCTTCACGTTCCTCCTCCTCCTTTGCAAAAAAATAATAAAGTCTCCCTTGCAAAAAGCAACCAAGACTCGCCCAGCCAGTTTGCAAAAAGCCTCATGTCAGTTTGCAAAAAGGGGAAACCTTGCCAAAGAGAAAGCAAGTCCCCCCCCTCCAGCGCAGTTGCTGCACCTTTAAGAAAAGGGAGGGACCCCTGTCCCTTTTCTGCTTCTCTCTTTTTTTTTCCTACCCTGAGAGCAAACCAGGAAGGGAGTTCACGGCATCATACGGGGCTTTGCATCTACTGTTACAGTAGGGGCAGGAACAGCAGAGAGGAGAGGAGAGAGAGAGAGAGAGAGAGGGAGAGGAAAAGAGAGAAAAAAGGAGGGAGGCAGGCAGGCCGGACGAGCAGAAGCTGCTCAGGAATTAACTCCAGGCGCCCCCCCTTTCCTCCTCCTCTTCCTGCCCCCCCACACCTTCAGGACCAACAAGGTAAGACCCCTGGATCTTTCTCTCTTGGGGGTTATTTTTTGGCTGGCCAAGGGATCTGATCCCCTTTAAAAAGAGAGATCTCCCCGCTGTCATCTTTTCCTGCTTCCTCTTGCCTTTGCAACTTTCACCCAGGGGATCTTGGAAGAAGGGGGGGCCAAGAACTTTGACTTAAGTGAGAGGAGGTTGCTGGGGGAGGGGATTTTGGGGTGGGGGGGTGTTTTGTGTGTGTGGTTTTTTTGGGGAGGGGAGAGATGTTCCGTGGGGTGGGAGGAAGTTGAGAGTGGGGAAGGGGGTGTTTGAAGTGCGGGGGGGGGGGAGGGAAAGCAGCCTTGAAGGTGAGAGCCTGAAGTCAAGGGTGCTGCTGCTGGGGGAGGGGGCTGTGTTTGTTTTGCATTGAGGGGGGGGCGCAAGTGCAATTGCACGAGATGCAAGCTGTATAGGGCACGTTGCAATCTGGAAATAATTGCATTTTCTGTGTGACTTGCCCCTTTGCATGGGGGAACTGCAGGGGCTGGTTTCTGGGTGGGGGGGGGGAAGGTTGCAATTAAGTGCAAAGGGGAAGCTGGAAATAACTTTCCTCCTCCTTCAGCCCCCCCCCACCCCTCCTTTCCTCCTCCTCCTCCTTCCTGCCAAAGACCCTATTCTGTGCTGCGTTGCATACGTTGTACTCTTAAGGCAGGATATATGTGTGTGTGTTTTTTTAAGGGAGGGGGCTTTTGCAAGCCCCAGGGAGGACAAGTGCCTCGGCTCCCTGGGAATTGTAGTCTTTCCCCCGCGCTCCGGCCTGCAGGTGCAATGGAGGCGGGGACTACGTCTCCCGAGGTGCTCAGCGCCGGGGCCTTGCCTCGGCCTTCCGCGTGAGGCTGGCTGACGGGCGGCCGCGGCGGCCAATGGCCGGCCCGCCTGCCGCTTCCTCTCCCCACCAGCCGCCGCCGCGGCCAATGGCGGACCGAGGGAGGGAGGGAAAGAGGGGGAAGGGAAGGGAAGGGAAAGCGGCGAAGGGCTCGAGCCAGCCCTGCCCCCGGGGGGGAGAGGTGGGGTCCGCGGGCGCGGCGACCAGGAAAGGCCGGGGATTTGAGGCCTAGTACAAGGCCCCGGGCGGGGCTCGCTTGCCTTCCCAGCTTCCCCAGTGGGGGCTGTGAAGGGTACAGAGGGGGCAGCTGAGGCGCTGGCCCCCTCCTCACCCTTCTGAGGGGGAATTTGAGGAGGGGGCTGCTGTTGAAGGCGGGGTGTATGGAAACTGGGGGCAAATATTTTGGGGTTTGGGGGGGGAACTTCTGATATTTAGGGGGTGAATGTGGTGATGGGTTTCAGGGTTTTGAATGATTTTAAGGTTCAAAAACTGGGGGTGGGAGCGTGAAAATAGTTCCAAAGAGTTGTAGCATATTTGTTAATTTATTATTATTATTATTATTATTATTATTTATTTTATTTAGACTTGCTAGTCGCTTGCTGCTCAAAGGCCTTCAGGTGACTCGCAACCTGTTCAAAATAAGACACATCATAACTTTTCTTAAAATTAAGGAAAGTAATGCAAACCACCTGCCCAAACCACCTACAATTCTATCTATCTATCTATTTATCTGTCTATCTGTCTATCTATCTATCTCCTATATATGCATATACACAACAACAGCCGCAGGAAGGTTTGGCTCCTACGGAGCTTGCGAGCCAATGCAGCCTCGAGTTCGGATTTCTACTTTTGGCCTATGGACTTGCTTAAGTGCATTAGTGAGGTGGGGTGTCCTGTGTTTAAACTGTTTAAATTGTTCCTATGCAAGTATTTTAAATGGTGGGATTTGTCTGTAAAGGTTTCCAGAACAACCACAGCAAAACTACTGATGGGGGAGGCTTTATCAATTAAATAGGTTCATTATTATAATTTGGCTCGGTTGGTAGAGACTCTTAATCTCAGGGGCAACCGCATGGGGCAAAAGATTCCTGCCTTTGCAGGGGGTTGATCTAGATGCCTCCCGGGGTCCCTTCTAACTCTGCGGTTTAATGATCCGATATGCCGTTCTCCCATAAGTGGGGCGGTTTTTACGGCCGTATAAAAGCATTAACAGACACATGAAAAGCTGCACATGCAGATGTTACAAGTGAGATGCTACCTGAGAAAATTTGGAAACGGCTGCGCAGTGGTCAATGAGAAAGGTCTTCAGTCAAAAGCGAGGGTGCCCGCCGCATCTCTGTTGGAAGAGTGCTCCATGCAGCATGGGTCTGTCGACGCTAAATAGCAGGTTTCTGGTTGAGGCTGTTTGGTACTCCTCTGTGGCGCAGGGAAACACGAGGCCCAATTTCATTGATTAGGCTGGGAAGTAATAGTAAGGTTGCCACGTGAATCCCTGAAAGAAAGGGATTTGTTTGGGCAGCAGGTGAGGAAACAGCATGTTTGCTTGCATTGGGATGTTAGTATTCTATTGGTCTTTTTTAATTTCCTTTTAAAAATTAGCCTACCGAGGCAGGCTACAGATCTCTCAGTGAAAATTTGGAGGAGTCACCAATGTCCTGAGTTTGAACTTGGAGGGCAGAAGCTACAAAGAGATCGCAGTGTGGCCACTGGCTGTTGTCAAGGTAGCTGAAAGGACGTGTACAGAAACCTTTGATTGCTTAAAAGGTGCGTTATAGGAGGGTGGATGTGAAAGACCCTTGTTCAACTCGTTGTTTAGTTGTGTCCGAGTCTTCGTGACCCCCTGGACCAGAGCACGCCAGGCACTCCTGTCTTCCACTGCCTCCCGCAGTTTGGTCAAACTCATGCTGGTAGCTTCGAGAACACTGTCCCACCATCTCGTCCTCTGTCGTCCCCTTCTCCTTGTGCCCTCCATCTTTCCCAACATCAGGGTCTTTTCCAGGGAGTCTTCTCTTCTCATGAGGTGGACAAAGTATTGGAGCCTCAGCTTCAGGATCTGTCCTTCCAGTGAGCACTCAGGGCTGATTTCCTTCAGAATGGAGAGGTTTGATCTTCTTGCAGTCCATGGGACTCTCAAGAGTCTCCTCCAGCACCAGAATTCAAAAGCATCAATTCTTCGGCGTTGTTCAACTCACACCTGCTTTATTATTATTATTATTATTATTATTATTATTACTATTATTACATTTATATGCCGCCTTTATCTTCAGAGGGTTTCAAGGCGGTGGACATGGTCGTCCTCCTCCCCATCTCATCTTCACAATGACCCTGTGAGGTAGGTCAGGCTAAGAGATGGCGACTGACTCCAAGGTCACCCATTGGCTCTCGGCTCTCTTCACAATATTCGCTTGAGGTGAATATTGCTGGCCGGCCTAAAAGGGTTGTTCGTAAGGATGAATAAGAAGAGGGAAGGGGACCCCTGACCATTAGGTCCAGTCGTGGCCGACTCTGGGGTTGCGGCGCTCATCTCGCTTTATTGGCCGAGGGAGCCGGCGTACAGCTTCTGGGTCATGTGGCCAGCAGGACTAAGCTGCTTCTGGCGAACTAGAGCAGTGCACGGAAACGCCATTTACCTTCCCGCCGAAGCGGGACCTATTTATCTACTTGCACTTTGACGTGCTTTCAAACTGCTGGGTTGGCAGGAGCAGGGACCGAGCAACGGGAGCTCACCCCGTCGTTGTGGGGATTCAAACCGCCGACCTTCCCATCGGCAAGTCCTAGGCTCTGTGGTTTAACCCACAGCACCACCCGTGTCCCATGTCTATCATTATGAGGTGGGAAATGGTACTTGAGAGGTGCAGAAAAGAACAGAGGAGATTGCATTATGCACAGTTGTAGACCGTTGGTAATGTGTCTGTAGTCACTCTCCATGGCTTCAAAGGCTCTCTTACCTAGAAATCTTCCCTAGAAACAAAAGTGAGATCCCTGCCCTAAACCATTCTCCATAGGGGCCTGTCTTCGAAAGAGATGCATGAAAAAGAGCCTTGCACTGAGTTCACCCTGCTCAGTTTTGTCTGCGCTGACGGAAAGCGCCTCTCCGGACCTTCTGACCTCCATCTTTCTCCCGGGGATTCAGTCTGTGGTTATAAGGGGTCCAAGGAAGCAGGTTGATCAGGCTGTAAGAAGCAGCCTGGACCTGATGTTTGGGAAGACTTCCCTAGCCGTGGACTTTGCTTTTGGTTTTTATTTTAGAAATGTGCATTGGGCGTTTTTGGTCTCTCTTTCTTCGAGAAACGTGCATTAGGGTAGAAGTGGACAACGTGCCGTCTAAAATGTGCTGGACTGTCTCTCCCATCACCCCTGGCTTTGATGAGCGCCCAACAAGCTCCTCACCCTCGCTTGCTGAGGAAACCGTGGGGCTGGCTGGCGTAGCGGACTGCAGTAGCCCCAAAGGCTTAGCCTAGGGTGGCTGATGAGACGGAAGACGCAGACCGCAAGCCTGGGTTTTTGGGGGCTTGTAAATAGCCACACACCGTTCCTTTGCGATGGAGAAAGAGTCTTCTGTTAGCAGGGGAGATCCGTAAACTGGAAAAGTAGCTGGTTCTTTCTAACGGCGTTAGAAAGTACCGTATTTTTCGCTGTATAAGACACACCAGACCACAAGTTTTTGGAGGTGGAAAACAAGAAGAAAAATATTCTGAATCTCAGAAGCCAGAACAGCAAGAGGGATCGCTGTGCAGTGAAAGCAGCAATCCCTCTTGCTGTTCTGGCTTCTGGGATAGCTGCGCAGCCTGCATTCGCTCCATAAGACGCACACACATTTCCCCTTACTTTTTAGGAGGGAAAAAGTGAGTCTTATAGAGCAAAAAATACGGTATATCCCTGGTCACTTTTATTTCCAAAGCCGGCCTAGATTCTCCCCGGCTCCCTTTTTGCAGCGTCAGATTCAACACCTACACAAGTCCCGAATTCCTGCTAGCTGGGAATGTGGAGAGCCTCTGGTCCTTTTGAGTAGGTGTCAGGGGCTGTTTGTCGGAAGCTTGGAAATCTTCCCACGTGGCAGTTTTGATGGCAGCTTGCAGGGCTTCAGCGGAGGGCAGTGACTCAGGCTTAGAAGACTCGGATGTAGAAGCCAGGTGCCAAATGGCTCCTTAAACCAAGGTTGCAGTCACCAAAACCAAGGTTGCAGTCGTCTAGTTTGCCGTCTTTGGGAAAGATGGCTGTGAAGTCTTTATTTTTTCAATTGATGGATGGACTGTGGTTGATTCTCAGTTAAAACGTCTGGCTAGTTCAGACGACAGCCTTGAGCCTGGTAAGAACTTCTGAGAACTTAAAAGAAGAAAAGTCGCTTGATTCAGAGACGAAAACAGTCAAGAGCCAACGATCCCCACCATGCGTTTCCAGGTGGAGCAGATTTCAGGCATTTTCGCTTGGTCGCAAGTGTCCAGTTTTGTTGTTTAGTTGTGTCCGACTCTTCGTGACCCCCTGGACCAGAGCATGCCAGGCACTCCTGTCTTCCACTGCCTCCCGCAGTTTGGTCAAACTCATGCTGGTCGCTTCGAGAACACTGTCCCACCATCTCGTCCTCTGTCGTCCCCTTCTCCTTGTGCCCTCCCTCTTTCCCAACATCAGGGTCTTTTCCAGGGAGTCTTCTCTTCTCATGAGGTGGCCAAAGTCTTGAAGCCTCAGCTTCAGGATCTGTCCTTCCAGTGAGCACTGAGGGCTGATTTCCTTCAGAATGGAGAGGTTTGATCTTCTTGCAGTCCATGGGACTCTCAAGAGTCTCCTCCAGCACCAGAATTCAAAAGCATCCATTCTTCGGTGATGCATATACCCTTGTTATGGCGTGATGCGGCGATTAGAGCGTGCGACTGGGCTCTGGGTTCAAAGGCCCACTTGGTGGCCGTGGGTCAGTAGCGATATCTCTCGGCCCAACTTCCGGAGAGGCGGCAAAGTGAGCTCCTTGCAGAAAAGGTGGGATATAAATCTATAAGTGTGAATTAAACCAGGTGTGTTTGTGCGACCATCCCAGCGGCATCTGTTGGCGAGGAAGACAGGGAGCCAGAATTCAAGCATTGTCTCCATCCTCTTCCCTACTGAGTCCTACATGGTCAACAGGCTGGTCTCCTTGAACCATGTGGGTCGCCCTTGAAGAGCGTCCGCACCCTAACTGGCGGTCACGTTTAATCCAAATCAGTACAGTGGTACCTCTGGTTACGTACCTAATTCGTTCTGGAGGTCCGTTCTTAACCTGGAACAGTTCTTAACCTGAAGCACCACTTTAGCTAATGAGGCCTCCCGCTGCTGCTGCGCCGCCGGAGCACGATTTCTGTTCTCACCCTGAAGCAAAGTTCTTAACCCAAGGTACTATTTCTGGGTTAGCGTAGTCTGTAACCTGAAGCGTATGTAACCCGAGGTACCACTGCATAAAATACATATTGCTGTAAGTTGCTTGGATTCCTTTGGGTCACAAGCGACCGGTAAATTTAATCAATGGTTATGGTGATGGTAACGATCAGTCCACATGGGATTTTCGACAGAGCGGAACGAAGATGAATGACAGAATCATAGAGTTGGAAGAGACCCCGTGGGGTCATCCAGTCCAACCCCATGCAATGAAGGAATCTTTTGCACACCGTGGGGCCGGAACCCTGAGATTAAGATTCTTATGTTCTACCGATTCAGCTTAGGGATGCGGGTGGCGCTGTGGGAAAAACCTCAGCGCCTAGGACTTGCCGATCGCATGGTCGGCGGTTCGAATCCCCGCAGCTGGGTGCGCTCCCGCTGCTCGGTCCCAGTGCCTGCCAACCTAGCAGTTCGAAAGCACCCCCGGGTGCAAGTAGATAAATAGGTATCACTCCGGCGGGAAGGTAAACGGCGTTTCCATGTGCGGCTCTGGCTCGCCAGAGCAGCTTCGTCACACTGGCCACGTGACCCAGAAGTGTCTGCGGACAGCGCTGGCTCCCGGCCTCTAGAGTGAGATGAGCGCACAACCCTAGAGTCTGTCAAGACTGGCCCCTACGGGCAGGGGTACCTTTACCGATTCAGCTTATTCCTATGCCTTAACCTCCATGCTGTTGGGAGATGTTTAAAGAGACAGGGGGCGCGGAATGACACAGAGAGCGAGGTGGTTCTGCAGGGAACCTGAGCGTAGGAAAATGGGACTCCTGGAAGCTGATTTGGGAAGGGGCAGGTGAGAGGAGGCGAAGCATGAGATGTGCTCGGTCTTGCATGCCTTCCAGTGCTCGGAGAGGGGGGGGAGTTGGGCGGGGTCCTGTTTTCTTCTTCTTCTTCCCACTTAAGCCCTGGAGAACTGGCAGATTGAGAGAGTAGGTACGAAGTTGCCCACTTGGTGGATTTAACAAAACAGCGGCTCTGCCAGGCAGGGAAGGAGGGTGGGGTGTATGCAAATTTGTCCTGGCTCCAGTCTCCCCTCCCTGATTCCCCCCCCCCCTTCTGGCAGCGAGGCCAAGAGTGGAGGAGGCTCGCTCAAAGACTATGATTGTTAGTACTCTCCCCCAATCCCCACCCTTCCATTTCTCCCCCCCCCCCAATGCCCATGTCTCTCTACTGCCTGTACTTAACCCCTAGGGCTGAATCGCAGAGTGGTTGCTGCTGTGCTGCCCCTCCCCTGAGAGCCAGGAACGCATTCGAGAGCACGCTGGAGGTCCCCGGATCCCCTTGTCCTTGTCTACTTCCCGGAGCCAGCAATCTTGAGGATTCCACTGCTTCTGTGTGCATTTTGTGTCCTGTGGGCTTTTGGTGTTTTGTCTTTTTTTTGCTCCTGGCCTGTCTGTACACGGCGTTTTCCCCCACGAAGGTCAGGTGATGGCTCTGAAGGTCACTACTGCTTTTTCCCTCCCCGAGTGCTGCTCCGCAGTAGGCGAACAACTCCTGTGGAAAACTTGCAAGGGGGGAGAGGGGCGGGTGTTGGTTCTTAGGTGGGACAGATAAATGCTTCGCGTGCAAAAACAGTCCCTGCCGTCTCCCAAGTTGGGCCGGAAAAGACCCTGGTCTGGAACCCTAAGGGGAGGCCACAGTGGTTCTCAAACTTTGTCGAAACAAAATTTAAAAAAATTCCTTCCAGTAGCACTTTGGAGACCAACTAAGTTTGCTCTTGGGATGAGCTTTCGTGTGCATGCACACTTCTTCGGATCCACAGTGTATCTGAAGAAGTATCTTCAGTGTACCTGAAGAAGTGTGCATGCACACAAAAGCTCATCCCAAGAACAAACTTAGTTGGTCTCTAAGGTGCTACTGGAAGGAATTTTTTTTTATCTTGTTTCGACTACGGCAGACCAACACGGCTATACCTGTAACTAAAACTTTGTGTGTGTGTGTGTGTGTGTGTGGAGCGCTTGAACATTGCTGGGACCTCTCCCTGGACCACTTGGCGAACTTTTTTCCACCCAGCAGGGCGAAAGAACGTAAGAGCAGCTTGGAAGACGAAACCATTGGCCCATTTCATCCAGGCGTCCTGTTCTCACAGTGCGAAAGGCGCAAGCAGGAACTGGGTGCAACAGCCGTCCGCTCCCCTCCTGCCGTTTTCACCAACTGGTATTCAGAAGCACGCTACTACCCCCAGCAAAAAAATAAAATGAATTATCCTTTAAAGAAGTGTTCGCATAACTTTTTAGGTGTTAAATTATAGGAGTGGAAATGGGTGTTTGAAATTTTACATTCCCGTGACTTTAACAAGCTCGGTTTTTAAATGAATTTGTTTGGTGCGTGGCCTTCGGTATATCTTATAAGGTGTGAGTTTTGTCAACAGTGCTGTATCCCATATGTTTGTATATCGCTGCAAGGTGTCATCTGGTTTATCCAGTTTCTTGCTGTGACTAGTCTGGCAGCAGTGATCATCGCTGTTGCAAATTTCAAGTCTTCCTCGTTCAGTAGCTGGGTGGAAGAGCTGGGTGCCTTGCTTCAAACCTTAGAAAGCCTTTGCCACTCAGTGTAGATGAGCTTAGATAAACCAGTGGCCTGAGTCTGTATAATATACGGTAGCTTCCTGTGTTCGGATATATCCCAGTAAAACATATTTTGGTGTTTCTATTTCTACCGAAGATTTCATTTATAGCCCTCAACAGTTTGTCACCTTAATACAAGTCCAGAATATGTGTAAGAAACCGCCTTCTCTGTTTTTGTCTCCTTGCAAATTAAACATTTGGTGAGAAGGTTCCTTGCAATGGGCAAGTTTTTAAGTGAAAAATCAGTTTTTTGCAACCAGCGATTTCGTATTCTGCAAAATTGTGGGCCGTAAGTCAAAGTCCTCTTAGGGCTGTGCAACAATCGGACCCTGCTTCAATCAGCCTTGATTTCCATTGTCTGACACCCGCAAATAACGTGCAGGGCCAAATAGAAAATCGTAGAGTTGGAAGGAACCCAGTCTAACCCCCTGCAATGCAGGAATATGCAGCTGTCCCATACAGGGATTGAACCTGCAACCTTGGCATCCTCAGCCCCACGCTCTAACCACCATATTTTTCGCTCTATAAGACGCACCAGACCATAAGACGCACCTAGTTTTTGGAGGAGGAAAACAAGAAAAGAAATATTCTGAATCTCAGAAGCCAGAACAGCAAGAGGGATCGCTGCGCAGTGAAAGCAGCAATCCCTCTTGCTGTTCTGGCTTCTGGGATAGCTGCGCAGCCTGCATTCGCTCCATACTTTTTAGGAGGGAAAAAGTGAGTCTTATAGAGCAAAAAAACGATAACTGAACTATCCAGAGGTGGCATTGACTCTTCCACAGCTTTTCTCTTGTTGAGTGGTGGGTTGCTCTAACCACTACACCACCCTGCCTTTCTTGGGCCACCTGCATAGAGAGCATGTAGATCAAGTTGTGGAACCTCCAGTGTAGACAGTGGACCTGAGGGGTGTTACCCTATTAACTGGTTTCAAACCATAACGTTCACTTGGCTTTGCCAAAATGGCTCTCTCTAAAGCTGGTACATATATTAGGAAAGTGTGATTTGTTTCCTGTCTTGTGTCTGGGGAAAGCGTGTAGAATCTGGTTTTCCAGCATGAAATTCAAAGAAACTAGCATTGTAAAGAAACACACTTGCTGATAGTGTGATGGTGATTTCCCCTAGCCCGGTAACCTCGCCGTAACCATCATCGTCTTTCCTTTTCTCAAACGACCAACTCTTGCTTTGTGCAGAAATTCTGAAGTGTGCAAGAACTTGATATGCGTGAGATGGACTACTCAAGTAAATAGGTGTGATGATATTTGCAGAATGTCGTGCTGCAGATCCGTTGGGTGTCGGAACGACTTTTGGCTTGGGTCTTCTCCACAAACGCAGTTGTCCGGCCGAAGGAGTCGGCATTCACCAAAATCTACAAGGTGGTGGCAGAAGGAAGCACTCATTTGTTTTTTCTCCAGGGCAAGCGCTAAGGAGGTACCTTTTGAAAAGGATTGCAGGTAGCTCGCAAATTAGGCGCATTTAACTTGTGCACATTCAGCTTTACTCGACTGGGAGGTAGTGAATGTTCCAGTTTCCGAACAATTTTCAGAAGCCGGAAGCCGCACTTTGGTTTTTGAACGGATTCCCGGAACACATTCTGTTCGAAAACCAAGGTACCGCTGTATTGTGTTTTGACATAACCCTGCTGTAAGTTGAGAGTCGCTTGTACGATACTCAGAGATTAAAAGTATTACTATTACCTGCACAGATCTGTCTTCAGCATTAGTTGGTTATGGGGGTTTTGGAGAGCTTAGCAGAATCACAAAAGCCGAGAAGTGATGCTCGTGAAATTTCTGTGAAACTTTTAGGCTAGGGCAAGCTTTCTGGGGTTAAGACTTGGCTCTATTCTGAACTTAAAAATGGAAAGCGTAATGCTGCTGATCAACAAAAGAGGTTGAAAGACTGTCTCAAGGCAAATCTTGAAAAATGTAGTATAAACACCGACAACTGGGAAACACTGGCCTGAGAGCGCTCCAGTTGGAGAACAGCCTTGACCAAAGGCGTCGTGGACTTTGAAGACACTCGAACTCAGGACGCAAGGGAGAAATGTGCCAAGAGGAAGGCACGCTTGCCAAGCCCTCACCGTGATCAACTCCCGCCCGGTAACTAAAATCCCCACTGTGGAAGGACGTGTGGATCCAGAATTGGCCTACACAGTCACTTATGAACTCACTGTTAAAATCGTGTTTATGGAAGACAATCTTAATCGGCTACGAGGGATCGCCAAAGAAGAACCTCGTGAGACTCTTAATCTCAGGGTCGTTGAGATTAAGGCGAAGGATTCCTCAGCACGATATAAAAGCAAAACAGTTCATTGCAAGAGGGTGACAGGTTGCTGCCTCCTTCATGTATTTTTCCTGAAGCATCATCTATAAAAAGGTAAAGGGACCCCTGACCATTAGGTCCAGTTGTGACCGACTCTGGAGTTGCGGCGCTCATCTCGCTTTATTGGCTGAGGGAGCCGGCGTACAGCTTCCGGGTCATGTGGCCAGCAGGACTAAGCCGCTTCTGGTGAACCAGAGCAGCGCACGGAAACGCCGTTTACCTTCCCGCCAGAGCGGTACCTATTGATCTACTTGCACTTTGATGTGCTTTCGAACTGCTAGGTTGGCAGGAGCAGGGACCGAGCAACAGGAGCTCACCCCGTCACGGGGATTCGAACCGCCGACCTGATCAGCAAGTCCTGGGCTCTGTGGTTTAACCCACAGCGCCACCCGCGTCCCAAAGCATCATCTATACACAGTTAAAGCGGGGAAGAACTTGCAGGAGAAGAGGCAACACTGATCTTGAGAGTTTACCGTCAATTTTGATCAGGAGCGTCCGTTCCTGCGTGGAATTGGCTTGAAAAATAAAAACCAAAGCCCCGATGGAGCGGAGGATTCCCGTTTTAATAATTGTTTTGGCTGCCGCTCAAGCCTGTTCTGGGAAAAGTGGGAGTGGAGAGGCACCACCCAAATGATCTTAAGATGGTGGGATGTGGTGTTTTGTTTGCGCTCTTTTTGGCTGAGGGCTTCACTTAACTCCGAGTGGATTTTGCTGGGCCGAGGAGGATGCAAGTTTGCTTGCTTGATCTGGGTCTGGAAAGCAATTTGAGTCCTTAAAGGAAACCAGACCTTGCCTCGTGGTGTCCATTTCCTCAGAAACTTACTGGGTGGGTTGAGAATTGCCGCCCCTCTGCAAGACGCAGGTTGTACTCAGAAGCTGCCACTTTTCAGATGAACTTCCAAGAAGTCGTGATAGTCTGTGACCTGCTAAGGAGATCCGTCTGTAACTGATTTAAGGAAGTGTCGCAGGTCTTCTGGGTTCTCTGTTATCATACCCATGAGAAAGAAAGAAAGAAAGAAAGAAAGAAAGAAAGAAAGAAAGGAAGGAAGGGATGGAAGGAAGGAAGGAAGGAAGTCAGGTGTGTTGCAGGAGAGTTGATGAATAAAAACAGCAAAGACGTTACAAATTCAAAACAATTCTAAAAAGGATCATAGGACCTTTGAGCTGGAGGGTCATTTTAGATTGTACAGTGGTACCTCGGTTTACGAACTTAATCCATTCCAGAAGTCTGTTCTTAAACCGAAACCGTTCATAAACCGAAGCGTTCTTTCCCTAACGAGGCCTCCCGCCGCTGGTGCCCTTCTACCGTTCGGATTCCGTTCTTAGACCGACGTAAAGTTTGCAAACCGGGACAGTATTTCCGGTTTAGTGGAGTTCGTAAGCCAAATAGTTTGTGAACAGGGTTTTCTTAAACCGAGGTACCGCTGTAGTTAAATTTATTCATCCTTTAAAAATGATTAACGGTAGCTTCTGGTTCTGGGCCCCAGTACCAAGAAGGGTATTGACAAGCTGGAAGGTATGCAAAGAAGAAGAGGAAGAGGAGTTGTTTGGATTTGATATCCCGCTTTATCACTACTCAAAGAAGTCTCAAAGCGGCTAACGTTCTCCTTTTCCTTCCTCCCCCACAAGAAACACTCTGTGGGGCTGAGAGACTTCAGAGAAGTGTGACTAGCCCAAGCTGCATGTGGAGGAGCGGGGAAGCGAACCCGGCTCACCAGATTACGAGTCCACCGCTCTTAACCACTACACCACACTGGCTCTCATAGGAGGGAGATCAATATGATCTCAAGGGTCTGGAAGCTGAGCCTGATGAGGAACGGTTGAAGGAGCTGGGGGTGTTTCGCCTGGAGAAGAGGACGTGACAGCTGTGTTCAGATACCTGAAGTGCTGCCCACATGGAAGCTGGAAAAAGCATGCTTCTGCTTGCTCCGGGGGGGTAGGACCTCCTTCCTTGGAGGTTTTGAAGGAGAGGTTGGGTGGCCGTCGGTTATGGGTGCTTTAGCTGCGATTCCTGCATTGCAAGGGCGTTGAAATAGATGACCGTTGAAGCTTTCCTTCCAGCTCTACAGTTCTATGATTTCATGACCTGACATGTGCCATGCTACATCTGTTGGCATACGTTTTGTGGAGCTGGGGAAAGGTTCAGAAAAGGGGCACCCAACATGATCAAGGGGGTGCAGCGACTCCCCTACCATGCAGCACTTGGGAATTTCCAATTTGAGAAAAACGTGTAAGGGAGAGGGGGCACGATAGAGGTATGTAAAATGGTGCACGGCACAGAAAAGACTGGATAAAGCCCTTTCCCCTCCCCCTCTCTTCTAAAAAAACTTGGGGGTCATCCGAGGAAGCTGAAGGTTGGAGAAATTGGGACTTCATACAGCCTGCAGTTAAGCTACGAAGGAAGCCGTTGCTTTGAGCATGGTGCGGATGACACCAGTGGCACAGATTCAGTCCCCACACATTATCCCTGCATTCCAGGGGGTTGGACTAGATGACCCATGGAACCCCTTCCAGCTCTGCAATTCTGTGTTCTATGTTTTAGAAGGCCGTCGACTTGGGTGGGCTTACGGGGGATTAGACAGATTGGTGGGAAAGGAGGGTAGCTATGTTCTAGCAGGGTCTTCTTAGAGTTCTCTCATTCTTATCGATCTTGGCTTCTTAGGGAGCAAACAAAGCAAACAGACGCCATGGGAAGGTTTGCTTGTCCCATTCACACCAGGGGAGGAGTGGAATTGGTGCAAACGCGCGGCAACGCAACTCTGCCGCCACTCTCCCTCTGCCGGCTAAGGGCATGTTTAGCCTGGAGAAGAGGAGGTTAAGGGGTGATATGATAGCCATGTTCAAATATATAAAAGGATGTCACATAGAGGAGGGAGAAAGGTTGTTTTCTGCTGCTCCAGAGAAGCGGACACGGAGCAATGGATCCAAACTACAAGAAAGAAGATCCCACCTAAACATTAGGAAGAACTTCCTGACAGTAAGAGCTGTTTGACAGTGGAATTTGCTGCCAAGGAGTGTGGTGGAGTCTCCTTCTTTGGAGGTCTTTAAGCAGAGGCTTGACAACCATATGTCAGGAGTGCTCTGATGGTGTTTCCTGCTTGGCAGGGGGTTGGACTCGATGGCCCTTGTCGTCTCTTCCAACTCTATGATTCTATTGCTAAGGCTTCCAAAATAGCAGCAAGGCTATCCTGGCCCAACGAGAGCCCGGTAACCCCTCTTAAAGGCAGCGTTCCATATGCAGTTGCACACCATAGATTTTGTCGCGGACGGGTTGAACTCGAGAGGAGTGGTGGGAGGCACCAGCTAGGGAACCCCCAGGGGAAGTCAGCTCAGAGCCTGGGGAGTGGTTGTGGCGCAACGATGAGCGGTCAGAGGGAGAAGTCTGGGAAGAGGAGGTGTCGGAAACTGAAGAGGTAACAGGCTTTGGTGAGCAGGAAGAGTCCGTGGCAGAGAGCAGTCCAGAATCGGAGGCAGAAGCAGGGGTGGGCCAAGAGGCAGAGGGGAGGCAGGCTGATGAAGAAGCCAGGGATCTTCCCCTCCTGCTGCGACCAAGTCCCCTCTCTCCCTGTTCTCCCAGAGCCCACAGAGGCGTGAAGAGGGCAGAGTCATTTTGGACTCACAGCTGTCCATGGAGGCACAGGTCAAATTTGTGTCCAGGGCAGCTGTCTACCAGCTTCATCTGGTATGCAGGATGAGACTCTACCTGCCTGCGGACTGCCTCGCCAGAGTGGTGCATGCTCTGGTTATATCCCGCTTGGACTACTGCAATGCGCTCTACGTGGGGCTACCTTTGAAGGTGACCCGGAAACTGCAATTAATCCAGAATGCAGCAGCTAGACTGGAGACTGGGAGTGGCCGCCGGGACCACATAACACCGGTCTTGAAAGACCTACATTGGCTCCCAGGACATTTCCGAGCACAATTCAAAGTGTTGGTGCTGACCTTGAAAGCCCTAAACGGCCTCGGTCCAGTATATCTGAAGGAGCGTCTCCACCCCCATCGTTCTACCCGGACACTGAGGTCCAGCACCAAGGGCCTTCTGGTGGTTCCCTCACTGCGAGAGGCCAAGTTACAGGGAACCAGGCAGAGGGCCTTCTCGGTGGTGGCGCCCTCCCAGTGGAACGCCCTCCCACCAGATGTCAAAGAGAACAACAACTACCAGACTTTCAGAAGACATCTTAAGGCAGCCCTGTTTAGGGAAGCTTTTAATGTTTGATGTATTACAGTATTTTAATGGTTTTTTGGGAAGCCACCCAGATGGGTGGGGTATAAATAATAAATTATTATTATTATTAGAGCAGAGACAGACAAGGCGGAGAAGTCTCAGTGTGCTTGGGAAGGACGAGACTTAGCAGTGGGACGCTGGGGACCTTCAGTCCTCGCAACTGCCCCATTGGGGCTAAGACCTACTGGGAAGACTTGCTGTGCGCATTAGGCCTGAGCTGTTTTGGTTTCTTTGAATGAAGAGCTAACTGCGCTGGCGCCTTGTGAGTTGTTGCCGATCGACTCCTGACTCTCGCCTTGGCAGACCCGGCTTGATAAACCAAAGCCTTGATAAACCAAAGCGGTGGTGGTTAGTTGCTCCCTCGTTCAGATGCAACAGGAAGCACATGTCTGTTCTTCTCAGGTCAGGGGAGGACGAAAGCAAGGAGCGATTGGGCTCTGTGGAGGAGCAGGCTGCTCATTTGCAAGGAGCCACCAAGCAGGAAGACGGGATTACCTTGATATGCAAATCTGCCTCCCCTGTCATTATCTGTCGCTGCTCCAGCGCCCAGGTGCACGCCCAGGTGAGACACAACTGCTCCTCTTCCCCCTTTCACATCAGGAGAAACGCTTGCCTGCCTCTCAGCTCAATCCCGGCAAAGGGATCCTCCCGCCATTTTGAAAAGCCCACTTTCGGTCCATCGTTTGGACCTTCAAAACGTTACAAGAGGTTGTGATGCTGGATGCAACCCCATGATCTGGGGAAAGAAATCTCTCTCTCTCTCTTTCAAAATAGAAAACAGCCTTGAAGATTTGTAATGCAGAAAGATTGGAGATCTGGATCCTGCCCAAAGTGGCAACGCAGTCAGATGGGCAGAGTACAAATAAAAATAAATAATTGCAATGGTTTTGACCTTTGCTTGCTTTTTATTAGAAGTTGTTGTTCTTATTCGAATGTCGTTTTCTTCGTGGTAATCGGGAAGTTTTTAGAAATCGTTTTTAATGTTGCCCGTTTTAAACAGTTTTATCCCCACCCCTTGAAGTGAAGGGTGGGAAATAAATTAAAATGGTGATGGATTTCAGTATCTTTAAGAAAACAAACAAATAAATTACTCGAGTTTTCATATTTTACAATCACATATCCGACGTACAACATAAAAGACAAGATTTCAAAGAATCTCCTGGACTTCCCTCCTCTTTCTGGGTCCTGTTATTAAATCATTTCCTCCTGCATCTTTTATGATAATCCTGATCTTTAACATCTCCCATTTTGTCCAAAATTCACAAGCGCTATCCACTAACGATTTTAGCTGTTTGCAGCGGTCTTTAAGATAGATTATAATTATTTCCCCCCATTCCTTGTTAAAATTTTGGTCTTCCTGATTCTCCCGGTCGTTTTAGCCCTTTCGGCATAATGGATTTCAGTATCTGTGCCTAAAGCTCACCTAGGTATCTCTCTATAGTTTACTTTCTCTTTCCCCGTACGAACAGGAAAGCATTCTTCCGGGGCAGCCGTGTTTTCTGAGTTTTATGCAATGTTGGCAGTGCTTCTACAGCGAGGTCATTTCCTTGGGTTTCCCACAGATGTTCCTTGTAGTAGTTTAACCTGCTTTTGAGCTTTCAGTTTCCCTGTAACTCCTGCAAGTGCTTGAATGTGGGGCCGGCCGTTCTGCAGCCTTCCTCTCCCCTTCTTAAATTAGTATTGCGACCAGGGTTAGGGGCAGCTAATCGCCATATGGCACCTTAAACCGACTATAGCTTAGGGTCAGCACAACATCGCTGTTTCCCCCCTGAGGAGGAGGGAAAATACATTTCATTTCTTTCTAAATACAGTGGTGCCTCGCAAGACGAAATTAATCCGTTCCGCGAGTCTCTTCGTCTTGCGGTTTTTTCGTCTTGCGAAGCACGGCTATTAGCGGCTTAGCAGCTATTAACGGCTTAGAGGCTTTAAGAAAAAGGAAACGAACTTGCAAGACGTTTCGTCTTGCGAAGCAAGCCCATAGGGAAATTCGTCTTGCGGAACGACTCAAAAAGCGGAAAACCCTTTCGTCTAGCGAGTTTTTCGTCTTGCGAGGCATTCGTCTTGCGGGGCACCACTGTACAGTGGTACCTTGGGTTAAGTACTTAATTCGTTCCGGAGGTCCGTACTTAACCTGAAACCGTTCTTAACCTGAAGCACCACTTTAGCTAATGGGGCCTCCCGCTGCCAGCCCGCCGCCGGAGCACGATTTCTGTTCTCATCCTGAAGCAAAGTTCTTAACCTGAAGCACTATTTCTGGGTTAGCGGAGTCTGTAACCCGAAGCGTATGTAACCCGAGGTACCACAGTATCAGTTACAAGATCTTCAGGTGATCATGAAGATGGATAAGAGGCACTTGAGAGATTGTCTCTTCAGGTCCGATGCAGGAAGGGATTTAACCACGGTTGCCTCTACCAAAAGTTCAATTTCTGTTCTCATCCTGAAGCAAAGTTCTTAACCCGAGGTAATATTTCTGGGTTAGTGGAGTCTGTAACCTGAAGCGTATGTAACCTGAAGCGTATGTAACCCGAGGTACCACTGTATAAAGAAAATATTTCAAAAGGCTTCACAACACGTGAAAACATGCAACAAAATACTCCAGAACAAAACAAGTTCCGGATCGTTTCGTCGGATGTTTTCGCGTGTCGCAAACCGCTTTGAGGTTCTTTTTCTTCATAATATAAAGTGGCATAAAAATAAATGAACAACAACAAATACAGTGGAACCTCTGTTTTAAAGCGTCTCAGAAGCTTTCGTTTTTGAACGCTGAAAACCCGGAAGTAGTTGCTTCCGTTTTTGAACGCGCCTCGGAAGTTGAATGGCTTCCGGTGTTTTTTTTTCTTTTTCCAATTTTTCCAATTGAATTTGCAGCCAGCCCTTTGCACCTCGGTTTTCGAACGTTTTGGAAGTCGAACGGTCTTTGGAACGGATTACGTTTGAGAACCGAGGTACCACTTTAGTAATAATAATAATAATAATAATAATAATAATAATAATAATAATAATAATTAATACAGTGGTACCACCAGTTGCAGGTAGGATCCATTTGGATCCCGAGGTTTCCGCAACCTAAGGACCGCTTCTGCGCATGCACGTGGCACGAAACCTGGTAAAATACTTCCGGGTTTGCCGTGCGTGCATCCTGAAGTTTACGTAACCAGAGGGTTACATAAACGGAGGTACGACTGATAATAATAGTAATAGTAATGATAATTTCACCAGGCAGGGAAAGAAAAAGTGCTTATACATTCCATTGTGACGGCCACAGCCTAGGTTTATGATACTCTTTGGCGGTTAGCTTATATATCATGAATTTCCATCAGTGCCTGAGCACCAGTTTTGCTTTTGAACACTATTCTGCTCACGTACTGATCTGACCTTGGACTACTGCAATGCACTCTACATGGGGCTACCTTTGAAGGTGACCTGGAAACTACAATTAATCCAGAATGCGGCAGCTAGACTGGGGACTTGAAGCGGCCACCGGGACCACATAACACCGGTCCTGAAAGACCTACATTGGCTCCCAGTATGTTTCCGAGCACAATTCAAAGTGTTGGTGTTGACCTTGAAAGCCCTAAATGGCCTCAGTCCAGTATACCTGAAGGAGCGTCTCCACCCCCATCGTTCAGCCCGGACACTGAGGTCCAGCTCTGAGGGCCTTCTGGTGGTTCCCTCCCTGTGAGAAGCAAAGCTACAGGGAACCAGGCAGAGGGCCTTCTCGGTGGTGGCACCCGCCCTGTGGAACACCCTCCCACCAGATGTCAAAGAGATAAACAACTACCTGACATTTAGAAAAGATCTGAAGGCAGCCCTGTTTAGGGAAGTTTTTAATGTGTGACATTTTGATAGATTTTTAATCTTTTTGGAAGCCACCCAGAGTGGCTGCGGAAACCTAGCCAGATGGGCAGGGTATAAATAATAAATATTGTTATTATTGTTGTTGTTATTATTAGTGTTAAGGGTTTGGGTAGAAACCGGGGTCTTGAGTTCCAGTCCTCCTTCTGTTGGGAACCAGGGGGTTCCCATGGCGTAATTGTGCAATGCAGTTCTTGTGTTTGGGCATGCATTCAGAAGGATGTCCCTGGCTCCCATCTGTCCCTGAATCGACCCCCTAAACTTGGAACCGCCCCATTGCGATGTTGGAGCAGGCAAAAAAAGTGAACCCAGGTGTTGCTTGTGATCTTCCATATGGATATTAATTCTGTTCTTAACAACGGTTTGCTGCCGGGTGCTCAGAATGCCTCACACTTAATAAAAACCTGCATCGTGCGGCCGGTCGAAAAGGGATCTCCTGGGCTTCTTGCCGTCGTGTGTCGGAAGACTTGATTTCTTGCCGCTTGAGATCCAAAGCGCAAAATGTTTCTTTCGCGATGTTTTTTCGAAAGCAAGCAGGCCCAGCGGAAATAGATCGCTCTTGCATTTTCTTGGAAGTCGAAGTAATCCCTGCACCTTCGGGTGGGTATTTGCTAAGTGCCGTGTCTGAGAAACGGAATCGGATTCGAAACCCCTGGGGTCTTCGGACGAGAGCGTGCAAGGAATTAATTGGAGGTGTCGCAAAAGGATAAGAGAGCGCTGGCGACTTGGTATAAGGCAGCGGAAGACTTGTGGCTGGGGCAAACCTGGCCATATGGGCAGGGTACAAGCACCATATTTTTCGCTCCATAAGACGCACCAGACCATAAGACGCACCTAATTTTTGGAGGAGGAAAACAAGAAAAAAAATATTCTGAATCCCAGAAGCCAGAACAGCAAGAGGGATCGCTGCGCAGTGAAAGCAGCAATCCCTCTTGCTGTTCTGGCTTCTGGGATAGCAGCGCAGCCTGCATTCGCTCCATAAGACGCGCACACATTTCCCCTTACTTTTTAGGAGGGAAAAGGTGAGTCTTACAGAGCAAAAAATCCGGTAATAGAATTGTTGTTGTGGTGGTTGTGGTTTCCCCCAGAAAGCATCTGAATTGTCACTTCAGGTGACAAGAGATTTGCCCTAAATGGGGCCTAGGTCGTCTAAAAGAGGCAGAGATTATTGATTATTATGTATTTATTGCATTTCGTAGAATTGTAGGGTTGGAAAACCTATTCTTGTCACAGTTTGGAAGAGGTGTTCCCTCTTGGTCAGGGGGTGCCTCTTCTTACATCCTGGCTGGGGGAAAACCTATTGCCCTCCAGAGCCGGTCAGCAGGCCCAATGGTCAGAGACGCTTTGGAATCCGGAGGGCTGAAAGGGAGAGGCTTGTTCTGTTCCACCCCAAAGATGTGGGCGCTCAGCTTGGGCTTGCAGGGACAGGTAATTCTCCCCCTTTCCCCCTTCCACCCCCTGGCTGTCGCTTCGTGCCTAGACAAGGAGGCAGCGTATTCTCTGCCCCCCCTTCCTTTCGTCAGCTGTACTTCCCGATCTCGTTTTGCAGGAAGACTGGGGAGGAGGGGAGACAGGGCTCCAAATAATAGGGCAGAGTTCCTAGGAATTTCTTGCGTCCTCACTTCCTCCTCGGTTGCATATTTTACACTTCGCAGGGAACCAGGAGCAAGCTAAGAAATCCCTTCTGCCCATCCACAAACAGACTCCGGGAGTCATTGCAAATTCCTCCCTTTCCATCGACAAACTTTAACCCCTCCCTTTCTTTAAAAATCTGATTTTTTAATTACTATTTAAATTGGGTTTTTAAAACAAAATGCTTCTGGATCAAAACTCTTCCTAAAGATGGTTTTCTGTTGAAGTTACGTTACAGTCCAAAGGCTATTCATCAGGAGATAAGAATTAGTTTTAAGTTTTTCATGTGTGCTAAAACTCAGTAAATATATGGTCTGTGTGTGTGGTTTGGGAGCTGCATGGTCAGGGGGAAAAACAATGCTGTCCAGGGTTGTCAAGACTGCGGAGAGAATAATTGGGTGCACTCTTCCCACTTTGGATCAAATCTATGCTTCCAGGTGCCATAAGAAAGCGGCAGAGATAGCGCAGGATAGTGCGCACCCTGGAAATGATCTCTTTCAGTTTCTGCCTTCTGGAAGAAGGTACAGGGTAATAAAGGCCAGGACTAGCCTCCTGAGAAACAGTTTCTATCCAAATGTGATTTGGTTTTTAAACACAGTGTAAGGTAGCCTCTAGGGGACGCAGGTGGTGCTGTGGGTTAAACCACAGAGCCTAGGGCTTGCCAATCAGAAGGTCAGCGGTTCGAATCCCCGCGACAGGGTGAGCTCCCGTTGCTCGGTCCCTGCTCCTGCCAACCTAGCAGTTCGAAAGCACACCAGTGCAAGTAGATAAATAGGTCCCGCTCCGGCGGGAAGGTAAACGGCGTTTCCGTGCGCTGCTCTGGTTCGCCAGAAGCGGCTTAGTCATGCTGGTCACATGACCCGGAAGCTGTACGCCGACTCCCTTGGCCAGTAAAGCGAGATGAGCGCCGCCACCCCAGAGTCGGCCACGACTGGACCTAATGGTCAGGGGTCCCTTTACCATATATATATATATACATACACACACACACACACACACACACACACACACACACGAGTGCATAATTGTTTGACCACATCAGTTAACAAACATGGATACATATGCTACAATGTTACTGTTTTAGTTAAATAAATTGTTATTAAGGAAATGACTATTTTTCCCTTTCCAATAAAATACAGCAAAAAAAGTTGTCCAAATATAAACAGTCAACTTATTAAACCTCACCATAATTTCATAATTATCTGTCTGTGTGTATTTCTAATAGCATAACCAAATCAGTACTTTTTGATATAACTGTAAAAACGGCTCTGAAAATTTAATGTTCCAAAAATGAAACCTTCATCTGGTTGCAAATATTAAGATTATACCAGCAAGAACGAGTCTTTCTGGAAAAAAAGAGAGATTTAAATCAAGTCTTATTGACTAGTGATTTAAACCATGATTTAAATCGATTTGTTTTAAATCAAATCCTCCCTGCTTCCGGTGCCTCTCGGGTGGTCACTGTTGTTGTTACTAGGACACTCCTTCTAGAAAAATAGCACTGATGCCATGCATGATTTTATTCACCTCCGTCTTACCCCTTACTCACCTTTTCTCTAAACTGACCCCCCTCCCCAAATACTGCACCCTTTTTTTCATAGGGGAGTCGCTGCGACCCCTTTGATCTGGCCTGTTCCATCAACCTTTTCGAACTCCTTTCAGGACCGAGGCGACCAGAACCCCACGCGGAATTCTGAGAGCAGATCGGGTGTTGCACAAATCTCTGGATTTTGAGGATTTGCCAGAGGAAAGGGGATCATAGATGTTTGGGTTTTTGTTTTGAAGCAAAGGAGGAGAGATTGTGGTTTAGTTAGGGCCGCGTTCTGCGTTCCTTCCGCCCAGGCGACGTGTAGGAGGAGATTTAAAGTTTGCTTATTCCCTTCTGTGCCCAGGAGAGCGGGAACGAAATGAAATATATAAAAAAAACCCAGCCCACCTTTTGAGATCCACACCCCAACCAAGTTCTTTAGCGGCAGTGGAAATTTACTGTATTATTTTCTCTTTGCAATTTTCCTAGGGAGCGGGCTAAAACTGATGCTTTTGTGTGCGTTATTTTGGTGAGAGATGCTTGCAGGTTCTCCAAAGGTGACTGGAGTCCACTTTTTGGAGTCAGAAACTGCTCTTTGGCATTCGAGCACAGTTATGCCACTTTCAACAGCAATGTTGTTGTCGTTTAGCCGTGTCCGCCTCTTTGTGACCCTCTGGACCAGAGCATGCCAGGCCCTCCTGTCTTCCACTGCTGGCCAGGTGATGTCTCTGCTTTTTAAGATGATTTCTAGTTAGAAGAATGGAATTGTGGAGTTGGAAGGGGACCTCCAGCGGTCATCTAGTCCAACCGCCTTCAATGCAGGAATCGCAAGAATCACGGCCTGTTCCCCCCAGAGAATCCCGTAGTTTTTAAAGGATGCTGAGAGTCGCTAGGAGATGCCCTGTTTCCCCTCACAAATCTGCATCTCCCGTGTTCCTGTGCTCTTCTGACAACCCTCATTTCCTTTTGCAATACCTGGATAAGATGAGCCTTTTGACCAGGGGTAGGCAAACTAAGGCCCGGGGGCCGGATCCAGCCCAATCGCCTTCTAAATCCAGCCCGCGGACGGTCCGGGAATCAGCGTGTTTTTAGAATGTGTCCTTTTATTTCAAATGCATCTCTGGGTTATTTGTGGGGCATAGGAATTTGTTACATACATTTTTTTCCAAAATATAGTCCGGCCCCCCACAAGGTCTGAGGGACAGTGGACCGGCTGGCCCCCTGTTGAAAAAGTTTGATTGACCAAATACAGTGGTACCTCGGGTTAAGTACTTAATTCGTTCCAGAGGTTCGTACTTAACCTGAAACTGTTCTTAACCTGAAGCACCACTTTAGCTAATGGGGCCTCCCGCTGCCACTGCGCCGCCGGAGCACAATTTCTGTTCTCATCCTGAAGCAAAGTTCTTAACCTGAAGCACTATTTCTGGGTTAGCGGAGTCTGTAACCCGAAGCGTATGTAACCCGAGGTACCACAGTATCAGTTACAAGATCTTCAGGTGATCATGAAGATGGATAAGAGGCACTTAAGAGATTGTCTCTTCAGGTCTGATGCAGAAAGGGATTTAACCACGGTTGCCTCTACGAAAAGTTAACCATGGTTCCCACTTATCAAAACGGAGTACATCCGAGCTAGTTATTTGACAAAGCTCCCACTTGCCGTATTAAGAATCGCTTTTACAGAATTGCGATTCAATCGATGCCCTCGGCGGTGGTGGATGGTTATTTATTGCAATGCCCGCTATATATAGAACCAAGAGGCCGATTTTTAAAAGCCCTGCTCACGAATGGAACACACTCGAACAGGGCGGAAAAGGTGAAATGGGTGCTGAGTGCTACTGATGGCTTCGTAACTTATAAAGTACCACTATATGGGTTGGCAGGGGATGCGGGTGGCACTGTGGTCTAAACCACAGAGCCTAGGACTTGCCGATCGGAAGGTCGGCGGTTCGAATCCTCGCAATGGGGTGAGCTCTCGTTGCTCAGTCCCTGCTCCTGCCAACCTAGCAGTTCGGAAGCACATCAAAGTGCAAGTAGATAAATAGGTACCACTCCGGCGGGAAGGTAAACGGCGTTTCCGTGCGCTGCTCTGGTTCGCCAGAAGCGGCTTAGTCATGCTGGCCACATGACCCGGAAGCTGTACGCCGGCTCCCTCGGCCAGTAAAGCGAGATGAGTGCCGCAACCCCAGAGTCGGCCACGACTGGACCTAACGGTCAGGGGTCCCTTTACCTTTATATGCATTGGCAGCTAAGAAGATCACACGAAAAGAATTAGATAAAATTGCGGTCAATTGCAAAGGTGATTCGGAAATTTAAGCTGGCACATTCTACCTGAGAACCCCTTGCGTACACAACAAATAATTTTTAGGAGAAGTGATCGTGGCTCACTGTATCTGCAGCACCTGATGTTTTTGTGGTTTTTTTATGGTTATTGTTGCTTTTCTCTTTGTTCCCTTTGTGAATGATGCCATGGCCTTTGGCTAGTGCAATAAAGTTGATGGTGATGATATGTCCCGCGGAGGACCTTATGGTCCACAAATGACAATATTTTGGAGGTCCCAGGTCTCAAGGTGGTTAGTTTGGCCTCAACTGGGGCCAGGGCCTTTTCAGTACTGGCCCCGACTTGGTGGAGCGCTCTGTCACAAGAGACCAGGGCCCTGCGGGACTTGACATCTTTCCGCAGGGCCTGCAAGACAGAGCTGTGCCGCCTGGGCTTTGGTTTGGACTCAGTCTGACCCTTCTGTTTCCCTCCCCTTACGGTTTTGATCTATGGGCTACTTTTAAAATGAGGCTGCATTTTAAATTGCATTTTAACCTGTATTTTAAATTTTTTTTTTTTCTTTTCCCCCTATTATGTTTTTACTGTGATTTTATTGATGTTAGCCGCCCTGAGCCCGGCTCTGGCCAGGGAGGGCGGGGTATAAATGAAATTGATGATGATGATGATGATGAGCGATGAATCAGCCCTGCGACCTTTACGTCAGGGCTTGCTTAGTCTTGCGCCATGTTACAGCTCAAGGAGTTTCTCTGAGCACAAGCAGAGTGCTGGTTCTTTCTTCATGGGACTATTTATATATTTATGGCGAGAGCTCTTGCCATTATGGGTTGTATCCAAGGCTGCACTAAACAGCGTTGTTCCATAAGCGCAACCTCCCACCAGTGTGCGCCCAAAATCTGTTCAGGGTCGAGCGCTCCCCAGCTCCCTGTTGCAAGTTTGGGGCAGTGTTCGAAATTAGCCAGGCGCCAGGCGCATTTTGCACCTGGCTATCGGACTGCTGCATGGTGACAGCAGTCACGAAATTAAAAGACGCCTGCTCCTTGGGAGAAAGGCGATGGCAAACCTAGACAGCATCTTAAAAAGTAGAGACATCACCTGGCCAACAAAGGTCCATATAGTAAAAGCTATGGTTTTCCCAGTAGTGATGTATGGAAGTGAGAGCTGGACCAGAAAGAAGGCTGATCGCCGAAGAATGGATGTTTTTGAATTCTGGTGCTAGAGGAGACTCTTGAGAGTCACATGGACTGCAAGAAGATCAAACCTCTCCATTCTGAAGGAAATCAGCCCTGAGTGCTCACTGGAAGGACAGATCCTGAAGCTGAGACTCCAATACATTGGCCACCTCATGAGAAGAGAAGACTCCCTGGAAAAGACCCTGATGTTGGGAAAGATGGAGGGCACAAGGAGAAGGGGACGACAGAGGACGAGATGGTGGGACAGTGTTCTCGAAGCTACCAGCATGAGTCTGACCAAACTGCGGGAGGCAGTGGAAGACAGGAGTGCCTGGCGTGCTCTGGTCCAGGGGGTCACAAAGAGGCGGACACGACTAAATGACTCAACAACAATCGGCCACTTGCGACCAAGTCTCTGGGTGCCACGACTGTGCCTGATTTCTCCATCTGGAAATCCTTGTATCTGGACCAGGGACCAGCAAACTTTTTCAGCAGGGGGCCGGTCCACTGTCCCTCAGACCTTGTGGGGGGCCGGACTATATTTTTTTTGGGGGGGGACGAACGAATTCCTATGCCCCACAAATCACCCAAAGATGCATTTTAAATAAAAGCACACATTCTACTCACGTAAAAACACCAGGCAGGCCCCACAAAAAACACGATGATTCCCGGACTACCCGTGGGCTGAATTTAGAAGGCGATTGGGCCGGATCCGGCACCCGAGCCTTAGTTTGTAAGCCCCGCTGAGTCCCTGTCGGGGGATAAAGGCAGGATATGAATAAAGATACGGGCGCTTTGTAGCTGAGGTTCCTCCATTGTATAACCCGTGGGGTTCCCTTCCAACTCTACGATTCTATGATATAACGTGCTGAGAAATAGATTCTCCAATGGACAGATATCGCTCTTATGTGATTGTAATTGTGGGGCACCGGAATCGTTGCATCACATAATTTTTGATTGTGCATTTCACTCATCGGCCAGGTGCAAGTTTCTTGCTCAATATCTAAAGGGAATTGCCGATGATACGAATGAAGCCAAACTGAGATATCTATTAAATGATGATGACCCCCTAAGATCACTCATGGTTGCCAGATTCTTGACCAGCGTCCTATCCCTAAAGAAGAGAAACGGACTCCTGTGCGGCTCGGATAATCTCTTTAAACTATGATCTATGTTTTAGGATGTAATTAGGTGATTTCACCATTCATGTCTTCTACTAATTTATGAGTAGAGGGCGATGTTTATGTTACAAATTTATTGTAATGTATGATGTTGGTCTCTTGTTTTTGTTTTGTTTTGCTTTGGTTCTTGTCTGTTTTTTGTAAGTCTTGGCGGTTTTAAATTTGGAGGTTTAAGTACATTATGTTGGTATGGGAAACTGTCGTGTGATGGGCCAATGGCCGTAATAAAGATCAATACAATACATTAATAAAGATCAATACAATATGATATAATAATAATAATAAAAATAGCGGCAAGTACCAACTGTAGAGGGACGTGGGTGGCGCTGTGGGTTAAACCACAGAGCCTAGGACTTGCCGATCAGAAGGTCGGTGGTTTGAATCCCCGCGACGGGGTGAGCTCCTGTTGCTCGGTCCCTGCTCCTGCCAACCTAGCAGTTCGAAAGCACGTCAACGTGCAAGTAGATAAATAGGTACCACTCTGGCGGGAAGGTAAACGACGTTTCCGTGCGCTGCTCTGGTTCGCCAGGAGCGGCTTAGTCCTGCTGTCCACATGAACCGGAAGCTGTACGCCGGCTCCCTTGGCCTGTAAAGCGAGATGAGCGCCGCAACCCCAGAGTTGGTCACGACTGGACCTAATCGTCAGGGTTCCTTTACCTTTACCAACTGTAGAAGAATGGCGACAGAAAGTAGTGGAATATGCAGAAATAGCTAGATTAACGGGGAAAATTCAACAACAGGGCGATGAAACATTTCAAAAAGATTGGGAGAAATTTATGTCATCCATAGGAAGGGTAAGGTGAAATAGTGAAACCAGGAGAACTGAAATAAACCTCACAATGTGAAATACAAAGGAAATTTCTGGATAAAGAAAATAATAAAAAGTAAAATGTACAATGTGATTAAGGGAATCAATAGTAAGGGGACCTCTGAGCCTTAGGTCCAGTCGTGACCGACTCTGGGGTTGCGGCGCTCAATGTGCAATGTGCTCAATGTAACCAATGGTCGTTGTAAATGAATATAGACAGACAATAAAAATTGTATATATACAGGAGGATTTATTTGACTATAGACACTCTATGGACAAATACGAAAGAAGAACAATAATATACAAAACGGATGAAGACAGTGCGAAAAAGTTAGATGTGATATACCTAGGCCAGAAGAGGGAATGAATGAAGTCAGTTCTGGGGAGCAGGTGTAAATGTAACACAATATGTGCAAATGAAAACCAATAAAGAATATTATGGAAAAGTAAATAATAAATAGCAGCCCCTGGGCAGCCAGTGAAGATGTTTTAGCCAAGGGCTTTTCCTGCTGATGGCTGTCTGTCCTCCGCTTCCGGGCCAGGCCAGATAGATGCACGTTTTGTCTCTGCTATCTGTAGAGCTTCTGTTTATCCCTTGGTGTAAAAGTACCATGCAGATATTTGTACAAAGCAACGCTGGCGGCGGGAAGATGCCTTGAGCTGTGAAAATATCACCCCCCGCGTACTGTCTCGCACCCTGATCCCTGCATGCGGACCCTCGGCGGTTTCCCGCAGGATTAAGGTCGCATCTGCACCACTAATAATAATAATAATGATAATAATAATAATAATAAAAGGTAAAGGGACCCCTGACCATTAGGTCCAGTCGTGGCGGACTCTGGGGTTGCAACGCTCATCTCGCTTTACAGGCCGAGGGAGCCGGCGTACAGCTTCCGGGTCATGTGGCCAGCAGGACTAAGCCGCTTCTGGCGAACCAGAGCAGCGCACGGAAACGCCGTTTACCTTCCCGCCGGAGTGGTACCTATTTATCTACTTGCACTTTTGACGTGCTTTCGAATTGCTAGGTTGGCAGGAGCAGGGACCGAACAATGGGAGCTCACCCCGTCGCGGGGATTCGAACCACCGACCTTCTGATCGGCAAGTCCTAGGCTCTGTGGTTTAACCCACAGCGCCACCCGGGTGCCTGACAACAATACCATATTACAATTTATATCTTGTCCCATAGAACAATTTCTTTTTTTAAAAAAGAATACAAGAAATTTTTAAAAAGACCTAAAGTAGACTTCCGAATGTTTAAAAAACACACATACTAAATTACACTTGTTATATTTTACACAGTGTCATATTATTATATTATTTTCATAGAAACTTTTTGACAAATAAAAAAAGGAAAGAAAAATTAAATAGAAACATTACATTTACGTATATTACCTGTACATTGCAAGACTCATTCAACACTAAATTACACTTGTTATATTTTACACGGTGTTATATTATTAAATTATTTTCATATAAATGTTTTGATAAATAAAAATAAAAAGGAAAGAAAAATTAAATAGAAACATTACATTTACGTATATTACCTGTACGTTGCAAGACTCGTTCAACACTAAATTACACTTGTTATATTTTACACAGTGTTATATTATTAAATTATTTTCATATAAATGTTTTGATAAATAAAAAAATAAAAAGGAAAGAAGAATTAAATAGAAACATTACATTTACGTATATTACCTGTACGTTGCAAGACTCGTTCAACACTAAATTACACTTGTTATATTTTACACAAGTGTATTTTCATATAAATGTTTTGATAAATAAAAAAATAAAAAGGAAAGAAAAATTAAATAGAAACATTAAATTTACATATATTATCTGTACATTGGCCACCCTCGGTCGACCCATTGAACATAATGGAGTCTCTCAATTTTACTGAGCATGCACTGAATACGTCTTAGCTGCCCTGTCGCTGCAAGTGATTCATCACCGATGGAGCAATGGAGGTTCCACAGTTGGGCCAGATTTTGACTTGCGTAGGCTCTGAGCCAGCAACTATTTTGCAAGAGTCGCCACCTGCGCTTTGAGTGTGCATATATCTCATTTATTTGTTCCTTAAAATTTATGTACCACTTGATTGTAAGCAACCACTGCAACAAAAAACCAACCAGCAACCCTCAAAGCAGTTTACGAAAAAGGCTAAGACAACAAAGTTGCCGATAGGGGAAAAGTTAACAATAATTTAAAAGTTAACGTAACAGTGGACTTCAAAGCACGTTGAAACTTGCATCAGCTTTCTGAATATTCGGGGAGGCCTGTCTAAACAAGAATGTTTTTAGCAGGCGCCAAAAAGGGTACAGGGAGGGAGCTTTCTTTATGTCAATCAGCAGGGAGTTCCAAAGTATGTTAGATACTTACATCTACAGTGGTACCTCAGGTTAAGTATACTTAATTCGTTCCAGAGGTCCGTTCTTAACCTGAAACTGTTCTTAACCTGAAGCACCACTTTAGCTAATGAAGCCTCCTGCTGCTGCCACACCGCTGGAGCACGATTTCTGTTCTCATCCTGAAGCAAAGTTCTTAACCTGAAGCACTATTTCTGGGTTAGCGGAGTCTGTAACCTGAAGTGTCTGTAACCTGAGGTACCACTGTATATCAAGGGTGCCCAAGATTTTTTCGAAGAGGGCCAGTGAGCCAAAGTTGAGCTTTTTTTTTTTTGATTGAAGTTGTTGAGTTTTTTTTAAGGATTTGACCCCAATAAATAGACTGCCACAGGGGCTGGATAAAACTGGATTAGGCCCCCCAAACGGACTTTGGACATGCCTGGTCTATATAATTCCTACTATCGGGCGTATGGGGTGTTAGGGGACGGGGTAGTACCTCTGGGTAGTGCTCCTTTTGGGGTCATTTATCCACCTTTGGTCCCCATCCTGCACTTAGCTGTCACCTGCGGCTCCTCAAAGCCGTCAGCAGGCAACAGCAGCCACAGTCCCGAGAAATGGCTTCATTGTTGTTTAATCGTGTCCGACTCTTCGTGACCCCCTGGACCAGAGCACGCCAGGCACTCCTGTCTTCCAGCTCCCTCGGCCTGAAAGCGAGATGAGCGCCGCAACCCCGTAGTCGCCTTTGACTGGACTCAACCGTTCAGAGGTCCTTCTACTTTACCTTTTAGCTTCACTTGACAATATTGTGCAGGTCGTTTACAATGGCTCAAGTGATTTATACCTGTGTGCTAAAGGACATATAAGTTGTACCAGGGATATTGAATAACACGAACTTAAGATTGCATTTGTTGTTGTTGCTGTTGTTTAGTGGTGTCCGCCTCTTCGTGACCCCCTGGACCAGAGCACGCCAGGCCCTCCTGTCTTCCACTGCCTCCCACAGTTGGGTCAGACTCATGCTGGTAGCTTCGAGAACACTGTCCCACCATCTCATCCTCTATTGTCCCCTTCTCCTTGTGCCCTCCATCTTTCCCAGCATCAGGGTCTTTTCCAGGGAGTCTTCTCTTCTCATGAGGTGGCCAAAGTCTTGGAGCCTCAGCTTCAGGATCTGTCCTTCCAGTGAGCACTCAGGGCTGATTTCCTTCAGAATGGAGAGGTTGGATCTTCTTGCAGTCCATGGGACTCTCAAGAGTCTCCTCCAGCACCAGAATTCAAAAGCATCAATTCTTCGGCAATCAGCCTTCTTTATGGTCCAGCTCTCACTTCCATACATCACTACTGGGAAAAACATAGCTTTTACTATACGGACCTTTGTTGGCAAGGTGATGTCTCTGCTTTTTAAGATGCTGTCTAGGTTTGTCATCGCTTTTCTCCCAAGAAGCAGGCGTCTTTTAATTTCGTGACTGCTGTCACCATCTGCAGTGATCATGGAGCCCAAGAAAGTGAAATCTCTCACTGCCTCCATTTCTTCCCCTTCTATTTGCCAGGAGGTGATGGGACCAGTGGCCACGATTTTAGTTTTTTTGATGTTGAGCTTCAGACCATATTTTGCGCTCTCCTCTTTCACCCTCATCAAAAGGTTCTTTAATTCCTCCTCACTTTTTGCCATCCAAGTTGTGTCATCTGCATATCTGAGGTTGTTGATATTTCTTCCGGCAATCTTAATTCCGGTTTGGGATTCATCCAGCGCAGCCTTTTGCATGACGAAATGGGTAGAAGAAGTCATAAAGTGAGTTGAAGGCAAGGGCCATAGCACAGAGGTAGCATCTCTGACTTGCATGCAGAAGGTCCTGGGTTCAGGCGCCAGGTGTCCTTTTATTTAAAATGCATCTCTGGGTTATTTGTGGGGCACAGAAATTCGTTCTTTTTTTTTCCCTTCCCAAAATATACTACAGCCCCACACAAGGTGGACCAGCCCCCTGCTGAAAAAGTTTGCTGACCCCTGCTTTTGAACTAGCTCAGTGACCTTTCTTCATTCCAAGCCCAGGACTGGGCACCTTGGGCGCTCAACAAGTCAAGTTGGGACAGTGGGATCTGAGTTCAGAAAGGAAGCCCAAGCTCAGGTACCTGGAGGTTGCGTTCCGATACGATAATCTTTATTGTCATTGTCCATTGTCCCATACAGAACAATGAAATTGAAAAAATCTACATCAGACATTCAAAAATCCACAAGCCTGCTATCCCAGCTTGGTTAACCCCCTAAAAACTCTGATACCCCATAACTGAATACAATATACTCCCATAGAGACTACCTTAAGGTAAAGGGACCCCTGACCATTAGGTCCAGTCGTGGCCGACTCTGGGGTTGCGGCGCTCATCTCGCTTTACTGGCCGAGGGAGCCGGCGTACAGCTTCCGGGTCATGTGGCCAGCAGGACTAAGCCGCTTCTGGCGAACCAGAGCAGCGCACAGAAAAGCCATTTACCTTCCCGCCGGAGCGGTACCTATTTATCTACTTGCAGCTTGACGTGCTTTCGAACTGCTGGGTTGGCAGGAGCAGGGACTGAGGAACGGGAGCTCACCCTGTTGCAGGGATTCGAACCGCCGACCTTCTGATCGGCAAGTCCTAGGCTCTGTGGTTTAACTCACAGCGCCACCCGCGTCCCCTAGAGACTACCTTACAGTGCGTTTAAAACCCAAATCACATTTGGATAGAAACTGTTTCTCAGGCGGCTAGTCCTAGTCTTTATAACCCTGTACCTTCTCCCAGAAGGCAGAAGCTGAAAGAGATCATTTCCGGGGTGCGCACTATCCTGCGCTATCTCTGCCGCTTTCTTATGGCACCTGGAAGCATAGATTTGATCCGAGGTGGGAAGCGTGCGCCCAATTATTCTCTCCGCAGTCTTTACAACCCTGGACAGCATTATTTTTCCCCTGACGGTGCAGCTCCCAAACCACACACACAGACCATAAGTTTTGATGGGTTTTGAGCGCAGTCCCCTGGTATCACAGAGGACAGACCTGGCAAGGACTCCCTTGGGTGGAGCAACCTGTTCTATGTCAGCCTCCCGTTGCAACATCCCATTGCGACTTGCCCTACTTCTGAAACGTCAGCCGAGAAAGGCTGCTTGCGTTTCTGGCTCGGGGGACGTGCCGCCTCGTCCCGATTGCCCTCTGTAACTGGAAGAGCTTGCTCTGCCGGATTTCCTTCGGAGCTCTGCCCTACCTGCCTACTGATGCTCCTCCAATGCGGCCTTCTTCACTGAGGACTTGCCCCACCGGTTCGGGGAACACCTGCAGTTGCTCAGCTAGAGAGAGCCCAGCCGGTCTGGGCTTGGTGAGCGTTTGGGCAGAGAGCCTACTTGGCTCCCGTTCTGGATTTCTTGGGACCATGTGGCTGGACAGGGATTTCTGTTGTCGTCCAATATGGCCCCCGGCTGGGCTACAGCATCCATGGCAGGAGGCTTAAGTACCTCCAGCAAAAAAGGAGCCCAGCACCACCTTGAGGCAGCCTGAACAGCCGTGGCAAGTTTCACTTGGCGTTTAGCTGAAATCTGTTCCCCTCCCATCTTCCGTGTGTGAAACAACACTTGAGATAATTGGAAGAATTTGTCAATCAATCAATCAATTTCCTTTATTCGACCGATAGTCAGAAATAAAACATTACACAATAATTATAAACTATAACATCATAGGGGTACATAAATAAGGTAGGGCCACAGTACTAGACCTCGAAGAATTTGTCATATTCTCTAGCCTTAACCTCCATCATTCAGCCCGGACACTGAGGTCCAGCACCGAGGGCCTTCTGGCGGTTCCCTCGCTGCGAGAACCCAAGTTACAGGGAAGCAGGCAGAGGGCCTTTTCGGTGGTGGCACCTGCCCTCCTACCAGATGTCAAAGAGAAAAATAACTACCAAACTTTTAGAAGACACCTGAAGGCAGCCCTGTTCAGGGAAGCTTTTAATGTTTAATAGGTTATTGTATTTTAGTGTTTTGTTGGAAGCCGCCCAGAGTGGCTGGGGAAACCCAGCCAGATGGGCGGGGTATAAATAATAAATTATTATTATTAGTAGTAGTAGTAGTAGTAGTATTACAGGCACCACGCGTGTAAGTGAAATTACTTATACCAGAAACACCTTTGGAAAAAGCTTGCAAACACCCTCTAAAAACTATCCGAAACCCCTTTAGAGAACCCAACGCCCACCAAGCGCCACCACAGCTGCTCCCTCCAGACTTTGCTCAGACTCCAGCTCTCTAAAACCCGGTGCAAAGGCTCATGGGATTGCGCTTGCAAAGGCCTGTGGGATTTTGTGCCATTTCTGCTGTTGCCATGCTTTCCCACCATCAGGGTCTTTTCCAGGGAGTCTTCTCTTCTCATGAGGTGGCCAAAGTCTTGGAGCCTCAGCTTCAGGATCTGTCCTTCCAGTGAGCACTCAGGGCTGATTTCCTTCAGAATGGAGAGGTTTGATCTTCTTGCAGTCCATGGGACTCTCAAGAGTCTCCTCCAGCACCAGAATTCAAAAGCATCCATTCTTTGGCGATCAGCCTTCTTGATGGGTTGGGGGTGACTAAACAGGGGAACAAGTTGCGCAAATGGAATCATTATTCCTTTTCCCTATTTTCAGCTACCGTATTTTTCGCTCCATAAGACGCACCTGACCATAAGATGCACCTAGTTTTTAGAGGAGGAAACTAAGAAAAAAAATATTCTGAACGAAACAGTGGATGTATGATTTTTGTGGTTCATGCTGTGGCAGCCTCCTTTATCGCGAGAGTTCCTTATCTCCCCTCCTGATCGCTTGCTGATCAGCTACTAAGCGGCTTTGTTTCAGCACCCCATTCCCTCTCTCTAAAAAATAAAAAAATAAGCACAATCTGCTTTTCACCCCTGGGCAATTGGGCTCCAGGGACCATGCATTTGCTTCATAAGACGCACAGACATTTCCCCTTACTTTTTAGGAGGAAAAAAGTGTGTCTTATGGAGCGAAAAATACGGTAATTAGAATTAATAATATATATGTATTTCAAGATATATCTTTACACGTGTCACGTAAAATATGCACGCACAAGTGTGTGTGTGTGTGTGTGTAATCACATAAATGAAAGTTTTTGTCCCTAGCTAGGATTAGGGTTACCTACATCTAGGGCTAGGAGAAACCCATCTAACCGGCATGGACTCACCCGGATTTCAGTTGAGACAGTCCTAAACTAGATTAACAAATTGAGCAAATCTGAAGGGGGCCTTTTCCTATCCTATATATTCCTAATACAATGGTACCTCTGGTTGTGAACAGGATCCGTTCCGGGGGCCCGTTTGCAAAACGAAAAGCCCACAACCTGAAGTGCCGTATCTGCGCAAGTGCGCGGCGTGATTTGGCGCTTGTGCACATGCGCAAAGCACAATTTAGCACTTGTGCGCATGCGCGAGCTGCGAAACCCGGAAGTAACCCTTTCCAGTACTTTCGGGTTGCCGCGGGACGCAGCCTGAAAAAAACTTAACATGAGGTATGACTGTAATACATAAGGATCGATTTTTTTCTTGCACATTGTCATTCCGGTAACAAGAGTAAACAAGCTCTCGTTTCTCCGCAAATTTTCCCTCCCCATCCACCTTGCCAATACGCCTGTGGTCGGCTGAATCCTGCAAACTGTTCCCCACACCTTAGAAAGCCGTGCGTCTATATAGAAGGTGGTTTTTGGGATTTCTTCCAATTTCGACGGATTAGCGTTCTAGCCATCCCACTGCATTTCTGCGCTGGGTGTGAAAGAATGAGGCACGTGGTCTCTGCCAGGAAATGGGGGCGCGGGGGGCGGACTGCGACGCCTGCTTGTCAGCTAGGCCTCTCAACTCTTTGGGATCTTTTGCCACGTATAGCTGGGAATGGGGGAGAAACCGGATTCGGCTTGCGTTTAAAAAAGGCAAACATTTCTGGAGCAGTTTGCAAGCCAAAGTGCAACCGCCCTCCGAAATTCACCGGAATTTTGCAAGGTGCAATTCTCGAACTGGGGGGGCGGGGAGAGGCGACACTCTGGGCGCAGAGTAATGTTCACATTAGCGAAAACCACAAGCACATTTTATCGGGGGACGTTGCAGAAATGCATAGTGGCAATGTGTGTGTACAGGAGAAATTTGCGCAGAAATGTGGGTGGATGTTCACGAGGTCTTTTATTTTATTTTTCAAAAAGTTTTATTAATTTTCCAGAATTTTTTTTAAGACAAACAAACAAATACACAAACAAACAGACATAAATCTCAACCGTATTTAAACCAAACTTTGTAACATTGTTAAGTGACTTCCTCGTATCCCCCTGGTTGAATTTCAGTGTACATCATTTTAACGGTTTTCCAAAACCTAAATTCTTATGAAGTTAACTTAAACACTTAACATCTTTCTTTCTTTCCAATTCAGCATTAAACATATTAATTCATCTCATTGCATATCTAAATCCTAGGCCTATCTGGTATTTGCAAGCTTTTCCAAATAAATTAATTTAACGTATTTAACTAAATAATCTTTAAATTTCGTCCATTCTTCCTGGTAATCCTCCTCCTTTTGGTCACAGACTCTTCCGGTCAGGTTGGCCAGCTCTGAAAAATCCATCATCTTCATCTGCCAATCTTCCCTGTTGGTATTTCTTGTGTTTTCCATTTCTTAGCTAATAAAATTCAAGCAGCAGTTGTGGCATACAAAAATAATTTAACATCTTTTGGGGCATTTCCAAACCTATTATTCCAAGAAGAAAGACCTCTGGTTTCTTTCACAAGGTCTTTTTTAAAAAACCTTTAAAAAACCCAATTCGCAAACAGATGTGGAAAGGTAAAAAATTGGAAGCTGAAGCAGGCAGGTCTCTCCTTCCCTCCCTTTTAGCTATCAGGTCCGCCTGCTCTTTGAAAAGCGAGGCCAGCTTAGAGTCTCGCAATTCGCAAGAGACAGAGAAAGACTTTCACACGGCCACAAAAGGTAGTGAACAGCAGCAGTCTGGATGGCGTTAAAAGGGAAATAGAGGCAGAGGCCATCGGTGGCACCTCGGGTTAAGAACTTAATTCGTTCTGGAGGTCCGTTCTTAACCCGAAACTGTTCTTAACCTGAAGCACCACTTTAGCTAATGGGGCCTCCTGCTGCCGCGCGATTTCTGTTCTCATTCTGAAGCAAAGTTCTTAACCTGAGGTACTATTTCTGGGTTAGCGGAGTCTGTAACCTGAAGCGTCTGTAACCCGAGGTACCACTGTATTTATTTATTTGTTAATTGATTTCCACACACATTTGAAGGCAATGTACAGAACGCAATAAACCAATACAGTGGACGCTTGGGTTGCGAACGTGATCCGTGCAGGAAGCACATTCGCAACCTGCAGCGACGTGTCTGCGCATGCGCGGGTCGTGCTTCTGTGCACGTGCAAAGCGTGATTTAGCACTTATGCGCAAGCACCAAAACCCAAAAATAACCCGTGTTCTGGTACTTCCAGGTTCGGCGCGGTGCGCAACCCGAAATCGCGCAACCCAAAGTGTCAGTAACATGGAGTTATGATTGTACAGATATCAGCAGTATTGGGAGGGACTGGACATCAAGCGTCAAATAAACACTCTTTGTCTTCTTAGTTGCCCTCCTCTGCACACATTCCAGCTTGTCAATATCCTTCTTAACAGGTAAAGGTAAAGGGACCCCTTATTTTGGGTGGAAAACCAAGGATTCCGGCTGAGCAAAAACAAACAAACAAACCCCTGTTCCTGCTCCAAGGTCTTAATCCTGTGCATGTTTACACCCAGGGGTTCGAACGACCCAGTTGGGTCGAACGATGCTAGCCGAACTAGAACCGCAGAATTGTAGACTTGGAAGGGACCTGAGAGTTATCTAGTCTAGCCCCTTGCAATGTAGGAAACCTCAACTAAAGCACCCACGACCGGTGGCTATCCAGCCTCTGCTTAAACACCTCCGACAAAGCAGTGCCTAACACAGTCAGAAAGCCCTGGGTTCGAGTCCCACCCTCTGGAGCAGGAGAAAACAAACTCCATTGGAAGACGGCTATCCCATCTCCTCTCGGTCTCCTCTTCTCCTCCAGTTCTCTGAAAGCAGTTCCCAGAACGGCTGAGTGAAATGAACATGAAACCAAGTTCATTTGGGGGCGGGGGGCCAGAACTTTGTGAAGCCTTTTTAAGTTCATCTTCAATATCATTCTCTTACTATTAAGGAAGGGACGCGGGTGGTGCTGTGGGTTAAACCACAGAGCTTAGGACTTGCCAATCAGAAGGTCGGCGGTTCGAATCCCCACAATGACGGGGTGAGCTCCCGTTGCTCGGTCCCAGCTCCTGCCAACCTAGCAGTTCGAAAGCACGTCAAAGTGCAAGGAGATAAATAGGTAGCACTCCGGCGGGAAGGTAAATGGCGTTTCCGTGCGCTGCTCTGGTTCGCCAGAAGCGGCTTAGGCCTGCTGGCCACATGACCCAGAAGCTGTACGCCGGCTCCCTCGGCCAATAAAGCGAGATGAGCGCCGCAACCCCAGAGTCGGCCACGACTGGACCTAATGGTCAGAGGTCCCCTTACTATTGATTCCCTTAATCACGTTGTACATTTTACTTTTCATTATTTTCTTTATCCAGAAATTTTCTTTGTATTTCACATTATGAGGTTTGTTTCAATTCTACTGGCTTCACTATTTCACCTTACCCTTCCTGTGGATGACATAAATTTCCCCCATTCTTTTTGAAATGTTTCATCGCCCCATTGTCAAATTCCCCCCGTTAATCTAGCTATTTCTGCATATTCCATTACCTTCTGTCGCCGTTCTTCTACTGTTGGTACTTGCAGCTGTTTCCAAACCTGCGCAACCCCCTTTCAGAGCACCTGGGTCCAAATACTGGGACAGGATTTTGACGACGCCCTTCGTGGGCCTGTGTAATTCGGATAGCTTCAGGATGGTGCGGGAAAACCATCCAGCAAGCACATTCCTCGCCGAACGGATGTGCTTGCATTTCGCGAGGGAACAGAGAGTAGATGCGGTCGTTAAGTGGCTGGCTCCCACTCGTCTTTCCTTTCCTTAAAGGAAAAATGCATGTGGAATTGGAGAAAGGGGCTGCATTCGGTGCTGCTTCTCTTGCCTTCTAGTCCTTCCCGTTTTCCTCCCTCTCTCTGGGCCGCCACGCTTGCAGAGGTCTCCGCAAAGCCTGCAGGGAATGGACCCCAAGGAGGCGAAGAGCCTTCTCAGGCCTGTCTTTGTGATGATTGCAGCGTTTGTAAATGGACTGCAGTATCTCTTGGTGGGGCGAGCAGGCGGTGAGCTGTAAGAATAGGCGAGGGGGAGAACGCAAGACTTTTCAGAGCGCAGGTCGAGTAGACGTGTGCTGCAAAATTCGGGATTGCGGGCCTTGAGACAGACAACCGGCTTGATTTCGACATGGCTCTTTCTGGCCTCACTCTGAATCTCAGGCAGGCAGCCTTTGCTGTGCTCATTTTGGTGCCGACGAAAAGCGGTTTTGTTTGAAGACAAGCCTGCCCAGGTGTTCAGAAAGCTTTCCGCAAGATTTAATCCACTCTTCGTCCATTGTCGTTCAACTTTTCTTACTGATAATTTCATCCTAGAATCTAAGAATCGTAGAGTCGGCTAGAATCTCTCTGGGGAATCTTCGTTGCTTCCCTTCGGTTCTGCATCTCCTGCTTTGCCTGCATGTCTTGGACTCTGTGCTTGCTATGAGCCGAAGTAAGGTCCACAGAGGAATGCGGGTGGCGCTGTGGGTTAAACCACACAGCCTAGGGCTTGCCAATCAGAAGGTCGGCGGTTCAAATCCCCGCAACGGGGTGAGCTCCCGTTGCTCGGTCCCTGCTCCTGCCAACCTAGCAGTTCGAAAGCAAGTCAGAGTGCAAGTAGATAAATAGGTACCGCTCCGGCGGGAAGGTAAACGGCGTTTCCGTGCGCTGCTCTGGTTCGCCAGAAGCGGCTTAGTCCTGCTGGCCACATGACCCGGAAGCTGTACGCCGGCTCCCTCGGCCAGTAAAGCGAGATGAGCGTCGCAACCCCAGAGTCGGCCACGACTGGACCTAATGGTCAGGGGTCCCTTTACCTTTACCTTAAGGTCCACAGAATTGGAAGGGACCCCGAGTGGTTGTCTAGTCCAAGCATGGGACGCAGGTGGTGCTGTGGTCAGGTCCGTCTTAAGCATATCCGGTGGCCCCCCTTTCCCAGAGTTGTCAACCTTTTTTAGGGCTGGAGGAGGCGGGCAGCGGCTGGAGAGTGGCTCCTCCAGCGGTGAAGAGGCGAAGGCTGAACATGGCGCCTCCTGGCTCAGCTGGCCGCTTCATGCCGTGGTGGCCACCGCAAGCAGCACACCGAGCGAACGGGGGCATGTGTGTTAATTTTAATTTATTATTATTATTATTATTAGCACTTTGCAAACACACCAGTGCAAGTAGATAAATAGGTACCACTGCGGCAGGAAGGTAAACGGCGTTTCTGTGCGCTCTGGTTTCCGTCACGGTGTCCCGTTGTGCCAGAAGCGGTTGAGTCCTGCTGGCCACATGACCTGGAAAGCTGTCTGTGGACAAACGCCGTCTCCCTCGGCCTGAAAGCGAGATGAGCGGCGTAACCCCAGAGTCGCCTTTGACTGGACTCAACTGTCCAGGGTCCTTTACCTTTTTTTTACCTAGTTCAAGCCCGTGTGATGCAATAATCGCATCTGATTTGGTTGACCTTCCTACCATTGATCTGTGCCAGGGGTCAGCAACCTTTTTCAGCCTTGGGCCGGTCCACCGTCCCTCAGACCATGTGGTGGGGTGGACTATATTTTGAAGGGAAAAAATGGAACAAATTCCTGTGCCCCACGATTAACCCAGAGATGCATTTTAAATAAAAGCACACATTCTACTCATGTAAAAACACGCTGATTCCTGGACCCTCTGTGGACCGAATTTAGAAGGCGATTGGGCAACATCTGGCCCCCGGGCCTTAGTTTGCCTAAGGTAAAGGGACCCCTGACCATTAGGTCCAGTCGTGGCCGACTCTGGGGTTGTGGCGCTCATCTCGCTTTACTGGCCAAGGGAGCCGGCGTACAGCTTCCGGGTCATGTGGCCAGCAGGACTAAGCCGCTTCTGGCGAACGAGAGCAGCGCACAGAAACGCCATTTACCTTCCCGCTGGAGCGGTACCTATTTATCTACTTGCACTTGACGTGCTTTCGAGCTGCTAGGTTGGCAGGAGCAGGGACCGAGCAACGGGAGCTCACCCCATCGCAGGGATTCGAACTGCCGACCTTCTGATCAGCAAGCCCTAGGCTCTGTGGTTTAACCCACAGCGCCACCCGCGTCCCAAGGTTGCCTACCCCTGATCTATGCATTTAGGCCAAGGGGTGAAATGACCCCCTCTGGCCCTCACGGCTCTCTTCTCCTCAGGCCACACCACTTTGCTAGCCTACCTTTGCATCTTCCTTGCTTTCCCCCCATTGCGGATCATGTCCTTTAACTCTTGATTCCATGATTCTTTTCCCATCTACCAGTCAGCCTAGCCTACCTCGCCCGGTTGTTTGTAGGAATTATAGTCACGGACACGGTGGCGAAGCATTTGAGCCGCTCCCAAGCTCTCGAGAGGGCAAGCAGTATTGTCGTCGTTTCGATTTGCATAGTTTAGTTTCCCTTTTAAAAAAAATAGAGAGCAAAGAATGCAATTCAGCGTTAATGAATTTAATTGTAACGCGAGCCTTCGCATTGTCACAAGAGGAGGCATGTCAGGATTTGAACGGGTAACCTCGGGCTCGCTGCGGCTGTTTGTGCCCAGCCTACAGAGCTCTCTTCAGGCACAAGAGGGAATTGCTGCATCCAGCAAAAATCTCTGCCATTGGTGTCCACACAAAGACCCTGGATTGGGGAGATGGGAGGGGAATATTAGGACCTTAAGGCTCTAAAACATGGGTGGGCAAACTATGTCCCGGGGGCCAGATCCGGCCCAATCACCTTCTCAATCCGGCCTGCGGACGGTCCGGGAATCAGCGTGTTTTTACATGAGTAGAATGTGTCCTTTTATTTAAAATGCATCTCTGGCTTATTTGTGGGGCATAGGAATTGGTTCATTTTTCCCCTTCAAAATATAGTCCGGCCCCCACAAGGTCTGAGGGACAATGGACCGGCCCCCTGCTGAAAAGTTTGCCGACCGTGGTCTAAAATGAGTAATAAGATGTAAGAGCCTTACTTAAGAGCAGATTTCCTTCAGCAAAGCTTGTTGTAGTAGTTGTTGTAGTTTAGATTTATGTACCACCCTTCTCACAAGATCTCAGGGTGAAACGCAAGGTAAAAAAAAGCGAGTAAACAGTTGAAACGAAAACAACAAAACAGGAACAAGATTGAGGACTAGCGGCGTGAGGAGTTTGGTAGGCAGCTATTTGAACGCCACAGTTGCACCAGCAGCACAAAACATTGTTACTGGACCGCAGGTGTCGGCAAAGTTTTTGTGGCTTGGGCCGGTTTATGGTCCTGCAGACGCCGCAGCGGGCCGGAGTGCGCGTGCGCACACATGCGCAAACTCTATTTCCGGCGCGGAGGAGGCATGCGCAGCTTCCTGCAGCCAATGGGAAGCCGGCCAGCGTCGTGGAGGGCGGTCCCTGCTGTGCTGTGCTCTGCGCCGGTTTAGTGCAGCGCATGGGAACCAAGCGGGGGGTCCGTGGGCCGGTTAAATGACCCTTGTGGCCCATGGGCCTTATGTTGCAGACCCCTGGGACACAGGTTCCTGCTCCCTGAGAATGTTGGTTTTTATTAAATTGAAACCAAGGCACTAGTCCTCAGTGCCAAGAAGGCAAGCCTGCTGATATCGCAGAAGTCTTGGCATCAGTGGCGCCTTACTGGCTTTCCCCCATGACTATTAAAACCATTCTTTTGCCAAATACCTGAATGCACAGAATAAAGGGAAATCTTGTCAACGTGCTAACTTGGCGCAATCTCTCTATCCAGCTTTTCTTAGTGCTCGCAGAATAGGAACTTGAGGGCTAGAAGCCTGCAACGTTTGCTGAGTTCCTCAAAAGGAGGTCCGGCGGGGTTTGGAATGGTGGGTTTCTCTCAGGGTGGGGTTTGGTTTAAATCAAATCGATTTAAATCACTAGTCAGTAAGACTTGATTTAAATCATGATTATTTTGTACAGAAAGAGTCATTCTTGCTGGTATAATCTTAATATTTACAACCCGTTTCATTTTTGGAATAATAAATTTCCGGAGTCATTTTTTTTTTTTTTTACAGTTATATCAAAAATGACTGATTTGGTTATACTATTCGAAATACACAGACAGGCAATTGTGAAATTGTTGCGAGGTTTAATAAGTTGACTGTTTATATTTGGACAACTTTTCTGCTGTACTTAATTGGAAGGAGAAAAATAATCGTAACAATTTAAACAATTCGTTTGGCTAAAACAATAACATTATAGCATATGTGTCCATGTTTGTTAACTGATGTGGTTAAACAATTAAAAAAAAAAAACTTAGGCTGATTTTAGCACACATGAAAAACTTAAAACAAATCCTTATTTCCTAATGAATAGCCTTCGGACTAGAATGTAACTTTAAGAGAAAATCTTCGGAATGATTTTTCCTCCAAAAGCATTTAAAAAATCCAATTTAATATTTTTTAAAAAATCCAATTTAAGTAAATAAAAATTCCGTTTTTTGCTGTGTGTTTTTTAATCATTGGTTTTTATCCACCCTGGTTTCTCTTGAGCCAGGAACGTGCCTGTTGCGGGTGGGTGTTGCTCGCAGCCTCTCTTGTGGCACTCCAGAAACCCTGCATGGTTGGGCAAACCAGAATTTCCTTCTGTTTCGTGTTGGCGCTTGGTGGGTGGGGAGCCAGTCTTTCCTGTCTCATCATGACTATGGCATGGGAGGGCGATGTGCAAACAAGCACCCGGATGACTCGGATGTACAACGAGGTGCATGTCAGCGCGGGTCATAGAATTGTGGAGTAAGGGGGTGATCTCGCCCAACCCTCCGTGGTGCAAGAATCCCTTGGCCCAACACAGGACTCGAACCCAGAACCCTGGCCTTAAAGAATCCCATGCTCTAACCCACTGAGCTGTCCCAGAAATGGGTATATTCCCTTCTGAATCCTGGATGTTCCAAAGTACAGTCATACCTTGGGTTACAGACACTTCAGGTTGCGTTCTTTGGGTTAAAGGTAAAGGGACCCCTGACCATTAGATCCAGTCGTGGCCGACTCTGGGGTTGCGGCGCTCATCTCGCTTTATTGGCCGAGGGAGCCGGCGTACAGCTTCCGGGTCATGTGGCCAGCAGGACTAAGCCGCTTCTGGCGAACCAGAGCAGTGCACAGAAACGCCGTTTACCTTCCCGCCAGAGTGGTACCTATTTATCTACTTGCACTTTGACGTGCTTTCGAACTGCTAGGTTGGCAGGAGCTGGGACCGAGCAACGGGAGCTCACCCCGTCATTGCGGGGATTCGAACCGCCAACCTTCTGATCAGCAAGTCCTAGGCTGTGTGGTTTAACCCACAGCACCACCTGGGTTACGGACCGCCAAAACCCAGAATTACCAGAATGGGTTACTTCTGGATTTCAGAGGTCGCGCATGCGCAGAAGTGCTAAATTGTGCATGCACAGAAGCGCTGATTTGAGACCTGCGCATGTGCTGACGAGCCGCTGTGTGTTGCGAATGTCCATCCTGTCCAGATCACGTTCGCAACCCGAGCGTCCACCGTATTTGGAGCAGGTGGTGGTTTCAAAATACAGTGAACCCTCCAAATATGAACTTACCGTATTTTTTGCTCCATAAGACGCACCATACCACAAGGCGCAGTTAGTTTTTGGAGGAGAAAAACAAGGAAAAAAAATATTCTGACTCTCAGAAGCCAGAACAGCAAGAGGGATCGCTGCGCAGTGAAAGCAGCAATCCCTCTTGCTGTTCTGGCTTCTGGGATAGCTGCGCAGCCTGCATTCACTCCATAAGACGCACACACATTTCCCCTTACTTTTTAGGAGGGAAAAAGTGAGTCTTATAGAGCAAAAAATACGGTAATTCGTCTCGGGGGTCCATACTTATCCCGAAAAGTCTGTATCCGGAGGCGCCACTTCTGCGCGCACACACGGCCGATAGAGTGTTTCTGCGCATGTGCAAAGCGTTTCTGCACATGCGCGCGCGACGAGACCCGGAAGTATACACTTCTGGGTTTGCCGCATTAATAACTCAAAATTACAATACCCGAAGACCCGAGGTACCACTGTAATTGCATATTAGTTACACCAAATATACCAAATTTGCACAATGTGTTGTCTTCCAGATGCACCATTTTGGTGGGTTTTTTTGTTAAAATACAGAGCAGTATTAGGTCTGGTTATACAGTATTTTTTGCCCTATAGGACGCACTTTTTCCCCTCCAAAAATGAAGGGGAAATGTGTGTGCGTCCTATGGGGTGAATGCAGGCTTCAGGAAGCTATCCGCTAGCTGTGGGAGACGCAGCTCTCCCACGGCTAGCGGAGACCTTGCCAGCACCCAGAAGCTTGGGGTGCGCTGAGCTCAGCGCACCCCAAGCTTCGGGTTTTGCGCAGTCCTCCGCTAGCCGTGACCTTGCCAAGTCTATGTGTTCACATAGTTTTGCCACGCTCTTACTGATGGAATTCCCAATTTTATTTTGGTAGTTCCTCACCTATAATACCTTTAAAAAGGCCTCTGGTTTTTTTAACAAAAGTTATCTTAAACATTTTCTCTGGCTCATTATATATCATTTCCCAGAGGCCACCTGCGGGGGGGGCAGGTTCTAGCACTGTTTGACGGTTTCTAGCACCGCTTGACGGTTTCTAGCACCGTTTGACGGTTTCCAGCACCGTTTGACGGTTTCTAGCACCGCTTGAGGGTTTCCAGCACCGCTTGACGGTTTCTAGCACTGCTTGATAGTTTCTCTTTCCTCTCCCCAGCCCCCTGGTGTCAGCATGGAGGGCGGTGTGGACGGCCCCATCGGAATCCCCTTCCCCGACCACAGCAGCGACATCTTGAGCAGCCTGAACGAGCAGCGGAACCACGGCCTGCTCTGCGACGTGGTGATCCTGGTGGACGGGCAGGAGTTCCCCACGCACCGCTCGGTCCTGGCGGCCTGCAGCCAGTACTTCAAGAAGCTCTTCACCTCAGGGCTGGTGGTCGACCAGCAGAACGTGTACGAGATAGACTTTGTGAGCGCCGAGGCCCTCTCGTCCCTGCTGGAGTTCGCCTACACGGCCACCCTCACCGTCAGCACTTCGAACGTGGGCGAGATCCTCAACGCCGCCACGCTGCTAGAGATCCAGGCGGTCAGGGACGTTTGCACGGATCTGCTGGACAGGAAGATTCTGGCCAAGCACGACCAGATGGACACAGTAGATCAAATTGATCAAAGGAACCATCTCAGAGCGAAAGAATACCTGGAGTTTTTTCAGAGCAACCCCATCAACGGGCAACAGGGCACGTACCCGTGGACCAACCCGGACTTGAGGGACCTTCAGCGGCTCGGCTTCCGGGGCCCGGAGGTCAAGGAGGAGCCAGACTGCAACGGCTTGGACTTCTACACTCAGGCCGCCCTCAGCGACAGACCAAAGGCGAACGACGGCGATCCCGACGGCAAGATGTGGCTGGACGCCGAAGAGGCCAAGGCGGCCGCCGCCCAGGGACCCTTGTTCCCCGCCTCGCAGAACGGACAGTACGGCGGGCACAGCCTGGCCACGGTGCCCGGGGAGGACGAGGCGGCGGCTCAACTGGACCAGCAGGAGGCGGGGGGCTCCCCCGCCTTCGTCCCCGGGGAGGGCGAGGAGGCGGACCCCCGGGAGGTGGACGGCCTGGCCGCCAGCACCCTCCTGCAACGGATGATCAATTCCGTGGAGCGGCAACAGCTGGCCGAGGACGACCGCAAAGACGACGACGGAGTCATGGATTATTACTTGAAATACTTTAGCACTTCCCAAGAGGGGGGCGAGTACCCGTCCTGGTCCCACAAGTCGGAGAAGAAGATCCGGGCGAAAGCATTCCAGAAGTGCCCCATCTGTGAGAAGGTGATTCAAGGGGCGGGCAAACTCCCTCGCCACATCCGGACCCACACGGGAGAGAAGCCGTATGAATGTAACATTTGCAAAGTTCGGTTTACGAGGTGAGCACAGGGAGAGGGGGCGGGCTGGGGGCGGGTCCGCAGTGTTGCCCCCCTCCGGAAGATCCCAGTCCTTACTACTGTGAGAATATTATTTATCGTTCGTTCGTTCTAAATTTTCGTAAATTTATACACTCCTTATACAAGGCGATTTGCGAAAGATGAAACAATCGAGGGGTGGAATTGCAACTGTGCTTTGCAACATACGAAGGTTCAAATACAGTGGTACCTCGGTTTCCGAACGTAACCTGTTCCGGAAGACCGTCCAAGTTCCGGAAACAGAGGCGCAAAATGCGGCCTGCAGATTTAATGGAGGAAAATAACATACGCTCAGCGGAAGCCATTTTGACTTCCGAGCCGCGTTCGAAAACGGAAGTGTTTACTTCCGGGTTTACAGCGTCCGAGTTCCGAAACGTTCGTCAACGTTCGAAAACCGAGGTACCGCTGTACTAAAATAGTTTGCAACCACCACAACTTTTCTAAGCATCTGGGTAGGCTTGTCTAAGCAGGAGAGTGGGCGCGGTGAAGGCTTGCTCTCAATAAATTGGCAGGGAGTTCCGAAGGGGAGACGCCACACGAAATGCTTGGAAGTGAATTTCAGATAGGCCTGAATTACGCTTCTTGAGGTGAGTGGTGCTGCGTTTTGACCTCTTTTCCTGCCTCCCAGCTAGATGTCGATGTCTTTACATACATATTCCCCTCTAGGAGGCTCAGTTGGGTAAGAATCAAGTACGGTCTAACCTCGGTTGTCGAACGTAATCCGTTCCGGAAGACCGTTCAACTTCCGAAACATTTGACAACCGAGGTGCGGCTTCCGATTGGTTGCAAGAGCTTCTTGCACTCAAGCTGCGTCAGAGGTTTGGGTTCCGAAAAGCGTTCAAAAACCAGAGCATTTACTTCTGGGTTTTCGGCGTTCAGGAGGCAAAACGTACAAGTACCAAGGCGTTCAAAAACCAAGGTTCAACTGTATACATTTCCAGAGTTAACACAAAATACACAACCTCTGGTCAGTGAGCCACCATAGCTGCTAGAGGGCCGTGAAAATTCAGAGGCTATTCAGAGTCTTCTAACCACATACTAGCTGAAACCAAAGGGGCACAAGGCTTGCCATGTGTGATTCCTCTCCCCCCCCTCCACAGTTCTCCTACCTCACTTTTATTTAAAATGCATCTCTGGTTTATTTGTGGGGCATAGGAATTTGTTCATATTTTTTTCCAAAATATAGTCCAGCCGCCCATAAGATCTGAGGGACGGTGGACTGGCCCCCTGCTGAAAACGTTTGCTGACCCCTGATCTAAACGCTGCAGGTGGGGCGGAATTGCCAGAGATCATTTGTAACTGAACTGCGAACTGACCGTGAACTGAATTAGTTCGCTTCTCTTTGGACGTCTTGGAACGTTAAAAAAAAGGAACTTTCCAAGTTCTCTGCAGGTCAGCCGTACGCAATTTTAAGCACAGATGTGGCCAGGGAGGGGAGGTGGCATTGAAAACAATGTGGATTTAGAGCATTGAAACGGCGTTCTCTGTTAATCCGACCTCTTGGGGGGGAGGCGGGTTTTGGTGGACAAGACCCCCCCCCCAATGGCCTGCTCAGGTGTGTGCCAGCGGCCTCCCAAAATGCAAGCGGATCTCTTTGAACACACCTGGAGAGGCGTTTGAAAGGTATGCTAAGATCCACAACCCATAATTTGCCCTTCCCTGTCAATGCCCCAAGTTACTGGAGGAACAAAATTGCACCCAGGAAAACAAGGTAGGAAACTTCTTGCAAAAAAGTTTGTTTGTTTTTAACCTGTTGCTTTAGTTTTTGTTGTTTTTTGTTTGTTTCTTGCTCGTTATGATACGTTTTATTTATTTAGTAAAGTTTAAAACTTTGCAGTCACATACCGGACGTACAACATAGAAACAAGATTCCAGAGAATCTCCTGGACTTCCCTCCTTCCCTTTGTGGATCCTATTATTAATAATTTCCTCCTACATTTTTTATGATAATCCCACATCTTTTATCTCTCCATTGTGTCCAAAATTCACCATTAAACTACAAGTGTTAATCCAATCCTACTAACGATTTTAACTGTTTACAATGGTCTTTAAGATAAGTTATAAATTTCCCCCATTCATTATTAAAAATTTTGGTCTTCCTGATTTCTGATTCTTCTGGTCATTTTGACCATTTCGGCATAGTCCATCAACTTCTTATGCCATTCTTCTCTGGTAGGAACTTTATCTTCTTTCCATCTCTGAAAAGTTATTATTATTTCCCTCATTATTATTAGTTGATTACATTTGTACGCATCCACTGAGCCGAGCGGGGCTTCGAACCCTCTTCTCCCAGGTCTCCCAATCTGGTTCTCATTATAGGACACCCTGGGTATTTTCCAAAGAAGCAATGTTCCAAGCTTTGGAAATAAGAATGTGCTTAAAAGTTGGTTCTTTGTAAGCCAAAAGTCAGTGCCAGAAAATTGGTCCAGGGGCAGGAAGCTAGATTAAACATTTCTGAGGACTAGTAAACTGGGGGGGGGGCTTGTTGTGAGCTGTTACTATTATTATTATTATTATTATTATTATTATTATTATTATTATTATTTGACTGTGGGCCCCTTAGATATACAGTTGTATCTTGGTTTTTGAACAGATTAGTTCCCAAACATTTTGGCTCCCGAATGCCGCAAACCTGAAAGTGACTGTTCCGGCTTGCGAACTATTTTTGGAAGCCAAACGTCCAACAGGGCTTCTGCAGCCAATCGGAAGCCGCACTTCGGTTTCCAAATGTTTTGGAAGTCGAACAGCCTTCTGGAACGGATTCCATTTGACTTCCAAGGTATGGAAGTTTCTTACCAGGTTGCCATTTTAACTACGTTTGAAATGACAACGAGAGGTTGTGCATACGTGTATTTCACAGTATGTTTTCTGGCTAACATGAGACAATTATTCCTCAATAATAATAATAATAATAATAATAATAATAATAATAATAATAATTTATTATTTATACCCAGCCACTCTGGGCGGCTTCCAACAAAATATTAAAATACAGTGGTCTGTTAAACATTAAAAGCTTCCCTAAACAGGGCTGCCTTTAGATGTCTTCTAAAAGTCTGGTAGCCGTTGTTCTCTTTGACATCTGGTGGGAGGGCGTTCCACAGGGCGGGTGCCACCACTGAGAAGGCCCTCTGCCTGGTTCCCTGTAGCTTTGCTTCTCGCAGCAAGGGAACCGCCAGAAGGCCCTCGGAGCTGGACCTTTTTAAGCCACTTAGAGGTTTTCTTCCGAGTAGAACTCTGCAGCAGCCAGTCGGGTATTACTGAACTCTAGTTCCCATCAAGCTGAGCCAACCAAGGGGCCAAAAATCATGGCCACGTGGAGCTAAAGATTTGGCGATGGGCGGTGTTAGAAACTCAGATATATAATCTAGGTGCTAAATGGCTCCTTCAACCAAGGTTGGAGTCGCCAAGACAGAATGTCTAGTTGCCATTTTGCGGCAAATCCTATTTTTCAAAGGATGAATGGACTGTGACTGATTCTCAGTTAAACGCCTCGCTAGTTCAGATGACAACCTTGAGTTCGGGTCAAGAGCTTTGAGAACTGAAATATATGTATCATACAATATTGGCCATTGTCTCTTTTCCTCAGACTTCATCTCTGCATGGCATTCTAGGTAGTCTTTGGTCAGCTGCATAATCTTTTATTCCACCCATTTTTGTCTCAAATCTTCCTTCCTTTAATGCTATCTGCTGCCCATATGTTCATTCTTACGTGTAGGTTAAATTCACTATTATACCCTTTATGATGCTCTTCAAAGCACTTCCACTCATCTCTTATCCGTGACAGGGCAGCCCTATAAATTAATCTGGTAAATAAATAGGGGGAAAGGCAAATGTCCCTTCGAGGAGGATCTGAAATATTTTCCGTGAAGCTGGCATTTCTTTTATTCTGGATTGTTAAGATTTGATAGGGGACGCGGGTTGGCGCTGTGGGTTAAACCACTGAGCCTAGGACTTGCTGATCAGAAGGTCGGCGGTTCGAATCCCCACGACGGGGTGAGCTCCCGTTGCTTGGTCCCTGCTCCTGCCAACCTAGCAGCTCGAAAGCACGTCAAAGTGCAAGTAGATAAATAGGTTACCTCTCCGGCGGGAAGGTAAATGGTGTTTCCATGCGCTGCTCTGGTTCGCCAGAAGCGGCTTAGTCATGCTGGCCACATGACCCGGAAGCTGTACGCCGGCTCCCTCGGCCAATAAAGCGAGATGAGCGCCACAACCCCAGAGTCGGCCATGACTGGACCTAATGGTCAGGGGTCCCTTTACCTTTAAGATTTGATATTTCAATGCGTTGTCAACCACTTTGAGATTGTTTTCTTTAAAAAATAAAGCAATATAGAAATGAAATGAGGAATAATAATAATAACAACAAATTTCATAGGGGGGAAATGGGTACCTAGACATCCTATTGTGGTAACCACAACTTCTAACACTGCCCATTTTGGATCTGTTAGATCTGCTTTGCAAAAGTGGTAGGGAGTGTTGTGGCTGATTTAACCTTGAAAAAAAGAGGCATAGCTGTCAAGCGTCCCTTATTTGGCGGGACAGTCCCTTATCCCAGCGCCATGTCCCGCTGCTGTCCCTTATTGATGATGTCCCTTAAATAAGCTACTGAAGGTAATGGGGCCCTTTCTATGTCCAGCTGTGCTTTGTCAACAACAAATCGTTGCTTTTGTGTGTGTTGAATATATGCTATATGGTCATTTATGGACCTAATAGGTATCTAAAGCCATTTGCACGCAACAAAAGATGTATTTTATCAAAGTAATTGTTGTTCCCTTATTTTGGCTGCTGATCCCTTATTTTCGAGGCTGCTGGCCCCTTATTTTCAAATCTGTAAGTTGACAGCTATGAAAAGAGGTGGCCCTGATCCTGGGTCTGTGCACACGGCCGGATTTAGGGTGGCGCTGTGGGTAAAAGCCTCAGCGCCTAGGGCTTGCCAATCGAAAGGTTGGCGGTTCAAATCCCCGCGGCGGGGTGTGCTCCCGTCTTTCGGTCCCAGCGCCTGCCAACCTAGCAGTTTGAAAGCACCCCCGGGTGCAAGTAGATAAATAGGGACCGCTTACTAGCGGGAAGGTAACCGGCGTTTCCGTGTGCGGCTCTGGCTCGCCAGATGCAGCTTGTCACGCTGGCCACGTGACCCGGAAGTGTCTGCGGACAGCGCTGGCCCCCGGCCTCTTGAGTGAGATGGGCGCACAACCCTAGAGTCTGTCAAGACTGGCCCGTACGGGCAGGGTAAGCTACTGGAGGTAATGGGGGCCCTTTATATGTCCAGCTGTCCTTTGTCAACCACAAATTGTCGCTGTTTTTTGTGTTGAATATATGCCTATGTGGTCATTTACGGACCTAATAGGTATCTAAAGCCATTTGCACATAACAAAATAGGAGCCTGCACAACACTGTTGCTGTGTGTAGGTTTTATTTTATTTGGGGTTTTTAATATTATGTTTTGGAAATGTGCACCCAGGTTTTTTTCCCTTTAAATTTTCCCTTTAAAGAGAGTGGGGCCCTTGTTTAGCTTATACGTAATCCGGCACTGGCTGTTCCAGTTTTGGAGGGGGTGCAATACCGTCTTTGGGGTGGAGGAAGCAAGCCTCATATGAGCTGAAGAGTCTAAATCAGTCCCTCGTGATGCCGAACGCCCTTTCTTGTTTCTCCCCACCCCGCACTCCCTGTAATGTTCTCTGCTCTTATTTTCCGCCTCCCCTCCCCTCTGGAAGGGAGAGTCCCTTATGCATTAAAAGCAGCTCTGTTGCAGCCTAGTTCATAAACTGCGGTGCATTAGGAAGATTGATGGGTGGAGCAGCCTGCCGCACTCGGGGGAAGATGGCATGAAAATAACGCCGGGGAGAACCATGGAGGATGTTTTTGCCCACACTCTACTCCCCACCCCGAATCCCATGACATGCAGATAGATGCCCCTAACAACCTTTGAAGCTGTGAGATGCACAAAAACACACTTTTTGTTTAGTCGCTTAGTCGTGTCCGACTCTTCGTGACCCCCTGGACCAGAGCACGCCAGGCACTCCTGTCTTCCACTGCCTCCCGCAGTTTGGTCAAACTCATGCTGGTAGCTTCGAGAACACTGTCCAACCATCTCGTCCTCTGTCGTCCCCTTCTCCTTGTGCCCTCCATCTTTCCCAACATCAGGGTCTTTTCCAGGGAGTCTTCTCTTCTCATGAGGCGGCCAAAGTCTTGGAGCCTCGGCTTCAGGATCTGTCCTTCCAGTGAGCACTCAGGGCTGATTTCCTTCAGAATGGAGAGGTTTGTTCTTCTTGCAGTCCATGGGACTCTCAAGAGTCTCCTCCAGCACCAGAATTCAAAAGCATCCATTCTTCGGCGATCAGCCTTCTTTATGGTCCAGTTCTCACTTCCATACATCACTACTGGGGAAACCATAGCTTTAGCTATATGGACCTTTGTTGGCAAGGTGATGTCTCTGCTTTTTAAGATGCTGTCCAGGTTTGTCGTTGCTTTTCTCCCAAGAAGCAGGCGTCTTTTAATTTCGTGACTGCTGTCACAAAACACCCCCCCCAAAACACACACCCAAAAAACCACCATTGCCACTTGGACATAGTAGAGCACCTTATTTTGCACGCAGTGGCATCTCAGGGTCAGACTGGGAATGGAAAGTCCTGTCTGGCAGCACGGAGAGCTGTTGCCGGCCAGAGCGGACCCTCCTGGTCTTGGTATAAGGAGCCAGCCTAGCACCCACAAATCTCCACGTGGTTGCAGTTGGGAACCTCGCCAGTCGCAAAATGTACCTCATTTCCTTCCCCCTATAATTTTTATAAGAATTTCTGTTTTACACATTTAGAATATTCCTTTAAACAACCTTAAAATGTCAGTGACTTCCCTTCTTCTCTTTCCATGGTTCATTTTGCGTATCATAAATCCCTGCGTATTTTACAGAAACCATACCATTCAGTATTCCATTATTATATCCATTAAAACTTATTTACACTGTTGAATTTATCTTAATGTTGCCCATCTGGCTGGGTTTCCCAAGGCACTCTGGGCGGCTCTCAACAGAATATTAAAAGCACAAGAAAACATCAAACTTTAGAAACTTCCCTAAATAGGGCTGCCTTCAGATGTCTTCTAAAAGTCAGATAGTTGTCTATTTCCTTGACATGTGATGGGAGGGAGCCACTACCAAGAAGGCCCTCTGCCTAGTTCCCTGTAACCTCACTTCTCGCAGGGAGGGAACCGCCAGAAGGCCCTTGGAGCTGGACCTCAGTGTTTGGGGAAGAAGTATACTTCTTCACGTATACTAGGCCAAGGCTGTTTAGGTCTTTCAAGGTCAGTACCAACACTTTGAATTGTGCTCGGAAACGTCCTGGGAGCCAATGTAGGTCTTTCAGGACCGGTGTTATATGGTCTCGATAGCCACTCCCAGTCACCAGTCTAGCTGCCGCATTCTGGATTAGTTGCAGTTTCCGGGTCACCTTCAAAGGTAGCCCCACTTAGAGCGCGTGGCAGAAGTCCAAGCAGGAGATAACCAGAGCATGGACCACTCTGGCCAGACAGTTTCCAGGCAGGGAGGGTCTCATCCTGCGTACCTGGTGGAGCTGGTAGACAGCTGCCCTGGACACAGAATTGACCTGCGCTTCCATGGACAGCTGTGAGTCTCCGAGGTCCAGCTCCAATGGCTTTCTGACAGTTCCCTCCCTGCAAGAAGCAAAGCTACAGGGAACCAGGCAGAGGGCCTTCTCGGTGGTGGCGCCCGCCCTGTGGAAAGCCCACCCATCAGATGTCAAAGAGAACAACTACTACCAGACTTTTAGAAGACATCTGAAGGCAGCCCTGTTCAGGGAAGCTTTTAATGTGTTGACATTTTAATATATTTTTAATCTTTGTTGGAAGCCCCACAGAGTGGCTGGGGAAACCCAGTCAGATGGGTGGGGTACAAACAATAAATTATTATTATTATTATTATTTATTAATAATCCAAAATGACCCCCCGGCTGCGCACCTGGTCCTTCAGGCACACAGTTGCCCCATTCAGGACCAGGAGTCCACCACACCTGCCCGCCCCCTGTACCCCCCCAGTAAAAAGGTAAAGATACGCCTGAACATTAGGTCCAGTCGCAGACCACTCTGGGGTTGCGGCGCTCATCTCGCTTTATTGGCCGAGGGAGCCGGTGTACAGCTTCTGGGTCATGTGGCCAGCAGGACTAAGCCGCTTCTGGCGAACCAGAGCAGCGCACGGAAACACCGTTTACCTTCCAGCTGGAGCGGTACCTATTTATCTACTTGCACTTTGACATGCTTTCGAACTGGGCAGGAGCTGGGACCGAGCAACGGGAGCTCACCCCGTCGCGGGGATTCGAACCGCTGACCTTCTAATCCGCAAGTCCTAGGATCTGTGGTTTAACCCACAGCGCCACCCGTGTCCCATTAAAACAAACAAACAGTAAAAAAGGTAAAGGGACCCCTGACCATTAGGTCCAGTCGTGACCGACTCTGGGGTTGCAGCGCTCATCTCGCTTTACTGGCCGAGGGAGCCGGCATACAGCTTCCGGGTCATGTGGCCAGCATGACTAAGCCGCTTCTGGCGAACCAGAGCAGCGCACAGAAACGCCGTTTACCTTCCCGCCTTAGTGGTACCTATTTATCTACTTGCACTTTGACGTGCTTTCGAAGTGCTAGGTTGGCAGGAGCAGGGACCGAGCAACGGGCGCTCACCCCGTCACGGGGATTCGAACTGCCGACCTTCTAATCGGCAAGTCCTAGGCTCTGTGGTTCAACCCACAGCGCCACCCGCGTCCCATAAAACAACAACAGTACTTCTGTCTTAAATCTTCCCTCCGTAACTTTTCCTTCCTCCTCTTTCCGACGCAGGCAGGACAAGCTGAAGGTTCACATGAGGAAACACACCGGCGAGAAGCCGTACCTTTGTCAGCAGTGTGGGGCGGCGTTTGCCCACAACTACGACCTGAAGAACCACATGCGCGTCCACACGGGCCTGCGCCCCTACCAGTGCGAGAGCTGCTTCAAGACTTTCGTCCGCTCCGACCACTTGCACCGGCACCTTAAGAAGGATGGCTGCAACGGCATCCCTTCCCGGAGGGGACGCAAGCCCCGCGTGAGAGATGCATCTGCGCCCCCCGCCCCGGCTTCCAACCCCGACGACGGGAGCCTGGCGGGCGGCGAGGAGGCCCACGAAATGCAGGATGCGACTGCGCCGCAGGACGGCTTAGAACAGCACTTTGACGGGAGTTCCAGCGCCAAAGCGGCGTCGGGGGGTTTGAATGTAGGGGGGGCGAAGTCCGAGGGCGAAACGGAAGAACTCTCCTAAAAAACAAAAACAACCCAAAAAAAAACCCGTAACGAGAGAAAAAAAGGTGTCACAAAATCTAGTTATAACTTTTCCTCCAGTTCCTCTTTTAAAATATGGGTTTCCTCGCTCTTTTTTGCGGGGGCGAGGAAAAGAATAGCCTTATAAGTCTATAATATATATATATATATCTTGTTTGTGATCTTCCCCATAATAATAGGCAGTTTGTTGTACCCCTCTCGTTAGCCGCAGATTAATTTTTAAGGTTTTTTTTGTTTTTTCCTGCCCTTGGGGGTGGGGGAAAAGAGGTGTTTAGAGGAAAGTTTTGGAAACCAGGTTGGAGGGGGAAAGAGAGGGGGGTCTATTAAATACGAGACGAAGCTTCCAGAGTTTTTAGTTTGTTAAACGTTTTAAAACTTATACATATATATATGTGTATATATAAATATATATTATATTGGAGATTTTATCTATTTTAGCAAGCGTAATGTTCCAAAGGAACAAAAAAGCAGGGAGATAAATTGTGTTGGTGGCTTGAGGAATCAATGAATTGGTGGGGTGGGGGGGAACTTCCTTTCTCTTCCTCTCCCCTCCCCCTGCCCTCCCCCCTTCCTGAAGGTGCTCATTTCAGATAATGCCCATAGAGGTTTAAAGTTTTCTCAAGGGTTTTGTTTTGTAGTGGGGTGGCAAATGACCTTTCAGCCTCTGGGTTCCTGGCGCTGTCTAAATGCAAATCTTGGGCCACTGACTCTCCGTACAAGTCTTAGAAGACTTTTTTGGGGGGTCACGCTCCTGATTTTTCCATCGCAAGATCTTGAGGAGTCCCGTAAATCCGTCCTTGCAAATGGACGGAGGTGGACTTCCTGTGCTGCAAATTTAGGCCGATTCAAATTTTATTTTTCAAAAGGCTCGCGGATTTTAAAATAATCCGTTTGCCGTTCCTGCCGACCCCCTGGTCGTGAAAGGGGTGGGGTGAGGAGGCCGCGCCGGCAGCCCCCCCCAAGGGCGCCAAGTCTAGAATTCACCTACGTCGGTAGGTGTCGAAATTATCCTGTCGGCAGCATAGAATCGTGCGGTCCCAGCGCTTAGCTTGCAAACTGCAGTTCTCAAACCAGCGGAAGGGAATCTGCTGGTTTGAGGCTATCCCCAGCCCTTATCGGCTCGCAGATTTCGAATTGTTCATCTGGTCCACGTTCGATTTGGCTTCCGCTAAAGATCTCCCCCACAGCATTTGAGTCGTCAATTGGCCGGACTCTGCCGGAGGGTCTTATCTAACCTGCGAACAACTTTTGTCGATTAAAAGTTTGCTACTTAGCATTGCTCCGGCGGCGTCTTGTGTGCCCTGCGGAATGAAACCAAATTTTGTTTGCGGATAAAGTAAGTCGCCGCACAGAGAAGCATTAGGCTTCCTCTACTCAGGGCTGAACCCATTTAAATTGAGGGTCATGTCTAACTCGGGCTCATTAATTTCTACTCGTGAGTAGAATTTGTCTGGAAACAACCCTTTGGGGTTCAGCAATTGGCTGTTGCAGTCCTTAAACACAGCACTGTGCCTATTGCATATTGCATATTTAAGGGCATATTGTAACTAGACCTTACGTTTTGCAGGCAGGAAGTTGCCCCGCACGGTCCGACTTTCTAAAAATTCCCCCCTCCCCTTTGTGCTGACCAGGTTCCAGCCTTGATCATAAATCACCCTTTGCGGGAAACCTGAGTTCCAGTAACGCAAGGATTTTGGCTCGGCCGTCGTGGGAAATGCTCTGTTTTGAGTGCAGAAAACCTGGAGCTATTGCACCTTGACTTAAAAGCTTCCCGGCTAAAAAGAACAGGACTCTTTTAAAAGGGTTGCGGGAGCTTGCGGTGCCTTTAGTCTCTCTGCAGGGATTGCATTTTCGACCTCCTTGAGCACCTCAGGCTGGGGGGGTGATTTTCAAGGAGCAGCCATGAAACTGAGTTGGGGATGATGCTATAGACCCGGGCTGCCTCGGTGTCCACAGTCCCCTTCCCATTTTTTTATCCGGTGGGGTGCAGTTCCCTGTGCCCCCTCCTACCCTCCACTCCCCAGTCCTTCTACCCCTTTTGGTACTATAGAAATATATATGCCTAGCACAAAAAAACCAAGCCAGGACCAGCCAACGCACTGAAATGAAATTGGGGGTTATTCAAATTGGGTCCCATTTTCCAGTTTACGCCCCCCGAGTTACTTAGATTTTACGGAGACTCATTTAAAAAAATTGGAAAAGGGGGTATTGGTTTGGACCAAGGCAAGGTTTGTGGTCCAAGCTGTTTTCTGCGGTGACCCACCGAATCCTGTTTCCCCGACCAACCATCTGATGTAGAAGAAAATAGCATTCTTGATAACGCAGTGGCTGTTCTATCAGGTTTATCAGAAAAAGCGTTAGGACCCTCTTAAGCTAAGAAACCAAGGACACCTTTTTATCCATTTCAGAATTTTCTAAATGCACAGTTTTAAAAAAAAAAAGATTCTAAAAGAGAGAAAGAGAGATTTAAGTCGTCTTTTTTTTTTTTTTTTTTTTGCAAGCACTTTTAAAGATTTTTCGTTTAATTTAAATATGAGAGAAAAGGTGAACCGTTTTGTCGAATGTAACCGAACAGGGGAGTGTGTGTGTTTGTTTGTTTGTGACGGGAAAGTGTGAGGGGGAGAAACAAAGAAAAATAAAATGGGTTGGGTGGGAAGACGTGGATGTTTTATTTAATATAGAAAAAAAAGCAATAAAAAAAACCCCACACACACACAAAAAAAGATTAGAAACTTAAGAAGTCTTAGCACTTTGAAATGGAACGGGTACTTTGAAATCACTTTATCTTAATTTAAAAGAAATATATATATCTATATATATATATAAAAGAAAGAAACGAATATGTTTACACGTCGAAACCATCTTCTACAGAAAGAAATTTATTGTTGTTTGTTGTTTTTATTAAAATAATTCCTAAAATTGAATTTATTTTTGTAAGAGAAAAAAAACAAAACAAATGTATATATCTATCTATCTTATCTATATATTTGAGAGAAAGAAAGAGAGAGAGAGAGAGTTAAAATGAAATCCACCGTTTTGGTTCGTGGATTGAGACCAGGAGCAAAGCGAAACGTAGAAAAATAAAATCGGGAGGACTGGAGTTAATTAGATTCTGTGACACAGCAAAATTTAGAGAAATAAAGTAGCCCTCGGAAGTGATTTGCACTTCGGAAAAAAATACAAAATACAAAAATGGAAGCTTGAATTTTTAGGCAGGAATCATTGGGTTATTTTGTGTATGGTTTCTCCACCGCAGCCCTCTTTTATTTTTTATTTTTTCCTTTTTATGTCTTACTGCCAGTGCTGGCCTGTCCGTTTTCTAATTGGTTTCCCCCTCATCCGGCCACAACCATCATTTCCAGGACCACCTCCCTTAGGAAAGGAGATTTCGAGACCTTAGTTCCCAACGACCTCCCGCCCCAAAATCTGTTTTCAATAGGGTTTCGAGGGCTCCATTCGATGGGGTACATCGCAGCTTGGCTCGTATTTGTGCTGGCTTTCCTTCCAAATTCTTTGCCCCCGTCTCTTGCACAAACACCCCAAAAAACACCCCTCCAAATTGAAAATATTCTGTATTGTTTTTAACACTCGATTGGGAGCCGCCTAGAGTGGCTGGGGAAACCCAGCCAGATGGGCAGGGTATAAATAATAATTTTTATTATTTTAACAACAACGAGCTTTTAAGGGCAGTTTGGATTCCAAATTCGATGTCCGGTTTCATTTGCCGTTCCTCAACTCTCGCCCCCCAAGTGATTTGGGTCAGCGTTGCTCATCCCTTCTTGGGAAAACAGGGTTCAGAGTTTAACGCTTCAAAGTTGATCAAGACCCAAGCGAATTGAGGGATGCAGAATGGGGAGGAAAAGCCCATTTTCCCACGCAATATGTGTGGAGGTGAGCCTGGTTTTCGGGACCCAGAGAACAGATCTCCACTTCCCCAGTCCAGGCGGGAAAAAGCCAATTTGGGAGCCGGCAGGAAAAGTCTGGTTGGGAAACCGTGGCGAAAGATACCCAAAAGCTGGTTATCGGAAGGCAATCTGTGCAGAACGGCTTCCATCTTGGTTTCATAGTTTGGGACCGGATTTTTATTTCATTTTTGCAAAGTCTCCAAAAAATAAAAAATTGAATTGGGAGCAGATTCGCCTTCCGTAACAACTCTTGCAAACGGGGAGGGAAAAAACTTCTCAAGGGTCTGTTTCTATTTTAAAACAAAAAACAAAACCCTGCAAATCAAATGGCTTTAAAATCAATCGGCAAATTTGGTGGACAAACGCCGGTTTGGGATCTTTCCATCGTTTTTATGGATCCGGCCCATTCGAAGCAAATTGGAGGAGGTCCTGGCACTTGGATGGTTGTGGCCCCCATCACCGACACACACCCCCAAAAAAATATTTCTCTTCCATAGAGAACCTCGGCTTAGCACTGACTTAAAAAACGATTGCATATGCAAAAATTAGCGTGGACTTTGTAAATAGATAGATACATGAGATTCTTTATTGTAATCAAAAGTTGTGGTATCTCTACCAGTTTGTTTTACACCTTCTTGTTTCCATGACTGTTTATGTTTTGTGTGTATTTCCCCCCCCAACCCGTCTCTCCCCCTCCCCGTCCAAAATCTCTCCCCGCACTTCAACCAAGCCACCTAACAACCAATCAATATCCAATATTCCAGAGCTCCATCAGTCAGTTTCTTTATTTTTTTCTCTCTCTCTCTTCAAAGTCAGGGTGTTTTCAAACCGTAGGAACAGGGTGGGTTTTGTTCTTTGGGGTTTAAATTTTTATTTTGGGACACCTAAGAGATAGCAGCCAAATCCCTCTCTCTCTCCCCCCCCCCGACGGGTCCTGTTCTGCCCAGAAAATGGCAGAAGACCAGGTGGAATTCCAAAATCTGTGTCCAGCCCCCGTGAGCATTTGAGGCTGAGGCTCCGTGCAGAACCGGGGGCCCCTTTGCTGTGCGCTCCCCCCAAGTTAGCCTTTGCACAAGCCGCTATTGCAAGCTTGGGCCCGAGGAGACGCCACAATATTTTATTTTTGCTTTCCCAGCATCCCTGTGCATGACCCTCTTCGTATCCCTCTCACCTCCTCCATCTCAAGAATTCCCTCCCCTAGTCCATTTCGGTCTCTGCAGAGCTTCGGCCAGGAGGGGGCCACCACACCTAAGGCCACGTCCTTGATGCTTGACCAGCGGCCGCCACCCCCTCTTTCCCAAGGAGTCCTGCAAACTGTACGTAGTTCTGCGTTAGGGGAAGGGCTAAGAAGGGGGAGGGTTGGGGATATCTCTCGAGGGAGAGTTCTCTGCGCCCTCGCCCAAACTACAGTTCCCAGGACCCTTTGGAAAGAAAGCGTGGCTGTCGCGGCTGGTTTCGCCGCGTATATACTTGTGTCCTGATCCCATTTATTTTATTTTTATTTTTCGTTTTCCTGAGCAGAGATACCGCACCTTGTTTGTTAGATGAACTTCCGCGCCGCGCGGCCCTCGGAAGGGTAAGGGGCGCGGGACGGGGTCCGATGTTCGTTGCTTGGTGTGGGGGCTAAGCTTCGAGCAGGAGTGCTGGCAACACTTTAACACAAGCCTTTGAAGCGTTTGCACTAAAAATAAAAATAAGAGAGAGAAAAAAAACGAGAGAAAATTATGTACCTTCTCTGTGTAGAGAGGCCTGGACCTCTGAATACATTTTGCCTTAACCTTCTTATTCCTTCTTTGTACAAGTGATCACAAACACACACACACACAAACACACACACAAAAAGGACATCTCTTCGCATGCAAGGTTCCTCTTCCTTGAATCACATACTGTATATAAGGTGTTCGATTTTTTTTTTAAAAGAAAGAAAATATTATTATTTTTATTATTATTATTTTATTTTTTAAAAATAAGATCCAGGTTGTGGTAAAGTGTTGCCAAAGAAACTATTGGTTATATTACCGTATTTCAGGAAAAAAAAGAAGGAAAAAATGCTTCTAAAATGACAAAAATAATAATAACGTTAATACACATAACAGACAATGTTTCCCTACTTGGCTGGGCTGTTTTCGTGTTTTTTCTTTCTTGAATTTCACGATCCAAAAAAAAAAAAAAAGCAAAAACTTAATTTATCAAATGTTAATTTCAAGTGGTTGAAGCTGTATTTTTTTCAGGGTACGTGTGTGTCTTCTACGTCGGCACCTTCCGATCTGTTTTCCCCCATTGCTGTGCTACTGACTTCCAGCCATTGGAGTTTTAGGAAAAGTTGAGTTGCTTGCAAAATGTCTGTGGGGGAGCCTGCATGCAAAGACATCTCTGAAAATGATTGGATTCCATTGCAAATAATAATAAAAAGGGGGGGATAGTTCTATTGAAAGTCTATTTGGCCCGATAACGACCGAAAGGGTTTCAGTCTAAGAAGCGAGAGCTTTTTGCAACTCTCTGCGGGGTGCAATGTGTGCAGGGCTTGGGGGCCACAGTTTTCCCACTGACCTGGAAGGGACACACAGACCCTCCCGTTGCCATTGATCCTGTGACAGCCGTCAATCTTCCTGTTTGCACCTTCCCGCCCTGCTGTATAAGCTGCTTTCTTGACAATTCTTCCGCTGGCCAGCTGGCATTGGCTGTTCCTGGCAAACCCGTGTCATTTGCGTGAATGTAAAGGGGTGAGTTCGTGGACGGTGGGGAAGGGGCAACTGATTTGCCAAGAGGCGTTGCAACCCCCCCAGCTAAGATCAGAAGGGGCAGATCTCTAGGGCTTTCTGATCTAATTTCCGAAATAAATTCTTGCCCTCTTTGGCTCAGGCCGTGAGGTTCTTCGTACAGGGACACACCTGGAAAGGAACCTCTACAACCGGGTTGACGTACTAAAATTTATTGCACCCCAGGGTCAGGAGTTGGTGGGAACCTACCATCGTGAAGTTGGAGGTTGTTGCTGTTCCCTGGGTGTTATGCTCTTGACCACGAACTCTTCCTCGCCAACGCTTGAGTTGCCCATGAGCTAGGTCCACCATCTAGCAAACGCCCTTGGTTCTTAAGTGTTCCTCGTCTCCAAAAAGGAGACCCTCAGTTGGCGAGACCTTTTGAGAACTTCCTGGTCCAGGTGGAGGAGATAGATGGAGAGAAGGACCTGGGCCCAGTTGACATTTTGCCCCTCTGCTTTGTGATTTTCTCCCATGTGGAGGGAAATCAGGTTCTCAAACTGCGGCAGAGACGGATCTGCCTGTGGTCCTGAATTTTAGGAGAGGACATTGGTTTGGCTAAGCTGTGCCCACCCCGCTTCCCGCTCGCCTCAGCCCAAACCCACAAAAAAATTAAGAAGCCTTAAGCAGAAAAGAAGGATACAGCGTCTTGAAAAATGTCTTAAGGACTTTCCTTCTTTTGCACTAGCCTGTTGGATTCAATGGGGGAATATTGTTCTGTTGCACTTTAAAAAAAGAGGATATGTTGGAGACTGTTTGCAAAAAAGAAAAGGGCAGGGACTTCAGATATGTGTGGTTTTTTTAATTGGGGGTGTGTGTGTGAGTTGATGTACGGAAAGGGATTATCCTCTGCTTTAAGGGGGGGGGCTTACTTCTTTATTCACTTTAGACCTGATTCTTCTTTCAAGTTTTTGCTTTCCACCCGAGACATTTCATAAAGAGCTGTATGGAATAGCTGCTTAGGTTTACTGAGGAAATGGAGGGTGGGTTTTTTTCACCTCGCCGTCAGTGGCTAAGTTTGGGGAGGTGGGTTAGAGAATCTTCCATTCTTCCAAAAATTTATTTGGCCTTAATTCATCTCTTCTTCTTCTCCCGTGGCTTCGGTCGAAGTCGTCAGGAAAGGCCCGTCGCGATTCTTCCGCGTCGGCGATGCGAGACTATATATCGGAAACCTCTTGCTTCCCCCCAAGTTCTAAGTGCTACCCTATAATCGCGCTGCTTTCCCTCCTCCTCTCCAGGTCAGGCTATTTAAAAATGAAATCTATAGATCTATTTATATTTAATGTCTATAATTTTTTAAGTTAAGAAGAGCGCCCCGGAATGTTCTTGTTGACGCTGGGTGTTTTTTTCGCGGGGGGCGGGAGAGAGATGCTGTTCATTTTTTAAAATGTTCTTTGCATTTTGCAAGCTTGTTCGCATTTAGTTCCATAACCCCCCCTTGAAAGCTCCCTTTTCTCATCCTTCGGAAAGCACCAGCGAGATTCTTCCCTGAAGCTTCTCAGAAGCGACGGCAACTGGAGTCATTCCGCAAGCGGGAACAGCTTCCGCTCGGTAAGCAGAACTTGCCCCCCCCTCTCTACTCCCCCCCAAATCCCACCACCAATCCGCTCCAGATAACTGGAGGAACCCCCAGAGCAAATCTGGGGGTATACCGGGTGGAGGGAAGGAGAGAGAGGGGGACCTTTAATTGCAGAAGCGGAAGCTGTTCCGCTTGTGGAATGACTTAAGAGTGACCCAACGAAGGGACAGTTCAGACGTCATTCTGGGAGCGGGTTCCTAAGTTTATTGTTCATTCTTCTAGACACCCAATTTTTCAGGTGCACCCAGAGATGGGGGGCCCAGCAGCTTCAGCAAATGTTCAGGGAAGAGATGGGGAGCTGCGTGGTCTAGCATCCTCCGAGAAGGGCTGCAAGGTTCTCCATCTCTTGGGATATGCAAAAGGTAAAAGCAGAGCTTAACGTCAGTCGTGTTGGGCCCCCACCTTGCTTAATAATTTCTTCCTGCTGCTGTTGCCGTCGCTGTTAGCTATACAGAGAACGATCTCGCCAGAGCACTCTCTCTCTATATATAAAATCCATATTTTAAAAACACCGCCACGAACCCTTAAATGACTAATTTACTGTTGTCGAATGAGGCAAAGCTAAGCACAGAATAAAAAAGACATTCCAGAGATTGTATGTTTGATAAGGGGGTTTGCTAGGTGGGGGTGGGGGAGACGGAAAATGAGTACGGAAAAAAATATCTATATATAGATATATAGATAGACATAAATATATATAATATATATAAAATGCACTTTTTTGCGGGGAGGGGGCTTAAAAATAAATATATAATTAGAACAACGCGACTGTTTTTCCCCCCTTCCATTCTTGTATATATATATATATTTTTTAAAAAAACACAACCCAGTTTGGAGGCGTGTAATAATAACCCCAATGTTGATTAAGGACATATATTTTTTCTTCTGTCGTTATTTTTTTAAGCTCTGGGAGTTTAAAGTGGTTCTGAAGGTGCAAAGAATTATGAGAAGCCAATTTGCTGGTAACAGAGAGCTACTGGCCATTCCCAGTGGGGCTTGGCTTGTCTGGATAGTTTTCTTTGAATGGCTAACCCTCAGCACTTTTTCAGTAACCTTGGAACTTGGGGGTTCGGCTTGCATATGTATTGCTCAGAGTAAGCCCATTGAAATGAATGGACTCAAGGTAGTCACGTCCATAAATTTCAGGGGGTTTCCTCTGAGGAGGGCTAACGTTTGATACAGCCCCGAGAGCCAATGGCGCAACCGTTGGATCTTGTCCGAAGGATAATAGACGCAGCTCGCCGGATTCTTTTGTGGAGACCCAACTTTTGACCCTGGCCTGACACCCAGGAAATGGTTGTCGTTCCAAACCGGTGATCGTCCTCCTGCCAAAACGTTTGCAACTGAGAAGCCTGCCTTGGAAACCAAAATCAGTTTGCAAGAATCCCAATTCTCGCCAGTCCCATGGTGGCAGATGGAAGTTTCGGCAACACCTGGAAAGGGAAGGTTGCATTCATTTCCCCCCAGGGCACCCTGCTTTGTCGCCAGCAAGCTCCTGCTCAGAGTAGACTCGTTGAAATGAATGGACCGAAAGCTATCCATGTTTATTAATTTCAGTGGTATCAAAGTAAGATACTTTTGAGTAGGACTAACATTGAACACAACCCCCGCATACAGCAGTACCTCGGAAGTCGAACGGAATCCGTTCCGGAAGTCTGTTCGACTTCCAAAACTTTCGGGAACCAAGGCGCGGCTTCCGATTGGCTGCAGGAAGCTCCTGCAGCCAATCAGAAGCCCCGCCAGACGTTTGGGTTCCAAAGAACGTTTGCAAACCGGAACACTCACTTCCGGGGTTTGCAGCCAAAGCGTTCGACTCGCAAGGTGTCCGGGAGCCAAGGTGCGACTGTATATGTCAGAGGTGAGGAATCTTTGGCCTCGCACATCTTGCCGAAATGCAACTCGTTTCATCTCCAATGGCCAGAGTTTCCCCACGCCTTCCCATGTTGCCAGAGTTGTGACACTTTTGCGGGGGAAGGGTTTAAACACACAAACCATTCTCAGGATCAGATCTGTGTGCATTGGGACTTTGGCTTTTTTTGGTACATGGTTGTGCTTGTAGGCAGGAGGTCTGGGTAGTTCAGAAGTAAAGATTAAAACTTTAGGCGTGACCCTTAAAGCACATTTCCAAATTATATGTTTAAGGCTTGTTTCTTTTTTTAAAAAGCCTTCTCCTCTGCACTGTTTTCTGGTCATATCCACACCCTGCGTTGAAAGCACAAGAATTCTGGGAACTGTAGTTCATCGCTCGCAGGGCTGTCATTCCTTAACGAACTGCAACTCCCAGGATTCCCAGGGAGAAGCCACATGCTATAAATGTCTACCCATGCGGACGCGATCAGAGTTTAAGGACAGCTGCGCACCGTACATCCTCCTTTTCAAAATCCGGACAAATATCAGCTGCTGGTGTGTCTCCTACCTGCTTTTTTGACCAGAAGAAAGACCTCACCAGTCTTGAGCATGCATGCTGTTTAAAAAAATCCCTAAGGCCAATAGCTGTATACTTCAATGATTTCCAAAACAATTTTTTAAAAGCATGGATTTTGGCAGGGTGATTGGTCTATGCAACGCCTGCGAAGCTAGTGGCTCACTGCGTCAAAGTCAACTTGTAATGACTCTGTGCCATCTGAAAAATCCGGCTATCTCAATCGGCTTGGCTTCCATTGATGTGGAGCAGAGTGAATGTTTGCGTAGACAGGTTTATTAAACTCTTCCAGTTGAGGTTACTACCGATGTTCCACAACTCCCATTGCCACCCAAGGCCCAATGGGTTGCGTCCCATGTTAGTCCGACTCAGAGCAGACTCGTTGATGAACTGGAGGCTCAATTTATTCCATTGGGTCTACTCTGAACTGGCTACAGCCCAATATCTCCAGGCGCGGCACCTGTGCTTCATGGATCGGATGAGAGAACAGGGCGTCTGTTTCTCCCGCGGTCGTCTTCCATGGGTGGGGTTGAGGAACGACTTCCCTTCCTTGACCCGATCCGAGCTAACTGCAAACCACCGCTGCTTGTCGAGTTGTCCTCCCGTTTCCCAGTGGGCAAGAATTCTTGCATCAGCAACAGCGGCCTGCTCTCAACCCAGCCCAAGCCACAACGGCCAGCCGACCCCCTAAATCAGGGAGGAGAGAGACAGAGGCCAGTTGTCGCTGGACTACAACCCCCATGGTCTCTGGCCATCGGCCAATTTCTTTTCGACTATCCTCGGCACCCCTCTCCTGGTCAAACTCCATAGGAGATAGGTTAGGAAGGAAAACTTGATGGGCGTGCAGAAGGAGGGATGGGTGATTGGGACTGAAGACATTTGATCAACCTGTACTTGACCCCTTTCGTCTCTGGGAAAAACAACTTCTGAGCTTGGGAAAAGTCTCTTTTCTTCTTCTAGCGCGTTACCAAGCCATTTGATTCTTCCTGATGTGCTCCGATGAGCTCAGGGAAGAAGAAAGCCATTTTTCTTCTTTGGTGCCTCCTGTCTTCGTTCCAACCAGTCCTCGCTGGTCTTGCACCAGTTTGCAGACCAAGCGGTCCTGACCCATCGTGGTAGTGCTATTGTCCCCCTCCGTTCCTTTTCCTGGTAAAACTCCGGGCGTTTTGGGGGCGACCGCGGCCTAACGAGCGCCATGTTCTTCACCAAAACTCCACCCGTGGCGAATTCCTGCGGAAGAAAGATGGAGCGAAATCTCCCGTCGCGGTTTGCAGTTAAGGAACTTAAGCCAAAGCGAGAAGGGGTGGGATAGGTGTATGTTTTCTTGGCTTCGCTGAGAAAAACAACGGATAAAAAGGTGCCTTCACGTATTAAAGGTTTTGGGGGGGGTTGATGGGAGGGCTCGCAAATGGACTGCAGCTCTATATTATAAAAAGGGTTTCTGTCATGCCAATATGGGGTGGCCCATTCTTCCTCATGGCTCCACCGCCTTGAAACGTTATTTTGGGGGGCTCTTAACCCCCATATTCACCTGTTGTGGAATCTCATCCTCCTCAGGATTTGTGGGAGTCACAAAACGGCTCGGGGAAAATCACCACATCCTCCATGTGAGATGAAGTCCAGTTGGCCTAACTCCTGGATTCTCCTTAAAAGAATGCAGAGGCGCAAAGATGCTGTCTAGGATTTTTGCTTCCTTTTTTGCAAAAAAAAAAAAAAATACTTAAAAAAGGCTGCTCTCAGGGTCTCTTGGTTTGTGAGCTGCTGAAACCAGCTTGAAACTGGTTTTGGATGCTGCCCCTCGCCCCGGCCCAAAGGACCCCTTCACCCCACCCCAAATCCCATGTGTATCTCAGTTATGCATCAATTCCCCCAGCAATGCATCTTGTTCATTAAGACACGCTTTTATAGTTGGCCTTTTCTTTCCAGAAATGCCTGAAACGAAAGATTTCTCTTCTTCCCTGCAAAAAAACGACATATAACACCTTTCCCATCTCTCAGAAACTTGTTCATATATTTGCGCGCTTGCTTCCTTTTCTACGGTCGTTTCGGAGATAAATTTACCCCTCTCAGTTCTTGAATTCGCTTTTCCCTGCAATGATTTCGCAGGCTTCCCCCAACCCCTCCTGCTCCAAATCATCTTTTTTTTCTAAGTTGGCATTGAGAATCCTGTGGATACAGGACCCTGGGTCAAATTCTGCTTCGCTGTGAAGTTTCTCCTCTTAATGCTCCTTTTCGTCTCTTCTGCTTTTTGCACTCTCTCTCTCTCTCTCCCCCATCGCTTTATTCTTCCTCCTCTTCCTCCTCCTCCTCCTCCTCTTCTTCTTCTTCACATCTTTCTCAGCTGCTGTTCGAGCCCTTGCTACGAGGGTAGATAAATTCAGGAAGGGTTGAGGATTACGTAGGGAGATTTTAGCATTTTCTCATATTAATATATATATTTTTAAAGAATTAATAGGCACCCAGGTTTCGTATCCGACACTAATTTTGGGGGAGGGGGAGAGAGAGAGAGAGAGATTCTCTTTCCCTGGATGTTTTCGTTTTTTTGTTTTAAATAGAATTTACACACACAGAAAACAACAAAAAAAGTTCCATTTGAATTTCTTCTATTCTTCAGGATTGGTTGTTGACTAAAAATTGAATCAATTGTATGTTCTTTTTCCATATATTGTACTGTAATAGAGAACTGTTAATTTTTTGCACTAATAGATTTCTTTTCTCTCGAATCCTGGCTTCCGTCTCCTTTTACTTGTCTGGGTTTCTTTTGCCTGAGCAGGGACGGGTATGGCGGTCTCTCTAACCATTGGGCCGTATTGCCCGCTGGCTGCACACTTGCAAACACCCACCCATAGCCTGGAACTGGAATGCACAATGAATTGCAGCAGCTGTTGAGAACAGAAGCCTCTTGGCTTACGTATTACAGAATTATAGAATCGGAGAGTTTGGAAGGGACCTGAGGGTCATCTAGTCCAACCCGCTTCAAACCCTCCATCTCATTCATTCATTCATTCATTCATACGTCTCCCATCTGGCTGGGTTTCCCCAGCCACTCTGGCCGGCTCCCAATGAAATATTAAAACACACTAAAACATCAAACATTAAACATTAAAAACTTCCCTAAACAGAGCTGCCTTCAGATGTCTTGTAAAAGTCAAGTACAGTGGTACCTCAGGTTACAGATGCTTCAGGTTACAGACGCTTCAGGTTACAGACTCCGCTAACCCAGAAATAGAACTTTGCTTTAGGATGAGAACACAAATCGTGCTCTCCTGGCGCAGCGGGAGGCCCCATTACCTAAAGTGGTACCTCAGGTTAAGAACAGTTTCAGGTTAAGAATGGACCTCCGGAACGAATTAAGTTCTTAACCCGAGGTACCACTGTAGTAGTTTTTATTCCCTTGACATTTGCTGGGAGGGCGTTCCACAGGGCGGGTGCCACTGCCGAGAAGGCCCTCTGCCAGGTTCCCTGTAACCTCACTTCTCACAGGGAGGGAACCGCCAGAAGGCCCTCAGAGCTGGACCTCAGTGTCCGGGCTGAACGATGGGGGTGGAGACGCTCCTTCAGGTATACTGGGCTGAGGCCATTTAGGGCTTGAAAGGTCAGCACCAACACTTTGAATTGTGCTCGGAAACGTCCTGGGAGCCAATGTAGGTCTTTCAGGACCAGTGTTATATGGACAGTCTGCAGGCAGGGAGGGTCTCATCCTGCGTACCAGATGGAGCTGATAGACAGCTGCCCTGGACACAGAATTGACCTGTGCCTCCATGGACAACTGAGAGTCCAAAATGACTCCTAGGCTACACACCTGGTCCTTCAGGGGCACAGTTGCCCAATTCAGGACCAGGGAGTCCTCCACACCTGCCCGCCCCTTGTCCCCCATAAACAGATTATTATTATTGCCAGTGGGAGATGACTGGAGGGCCAGATTTGGACATCTGAGTTGGAGGTCCAGTGGTTATCGAAGCTTTTTTTCTCTTGGCCACACTTTCAGAATGAAACTTTTCCTGCGCTTCACCAGTTAGGAATGTGCCTTTTTCCATCGGTTGGAGGGTTCCAGTTCATGGGCAATGCCAGGTCCCCCTTGGCAAATTGTGGAGGTGCTTCTAAGTGGGTCATTCTCCTGCCTGTCATGGTCTTTGTCATGAGCCATGCTGGGAATGAACTAGTTCAGTGTATTCACGGAATTAAAAAATAGTACTTCTTCACACGGAGGGACGCGGGTGGCGCTGTGGGTAAAACCTCAGTGCCTAGGACCTGCTGATCGTAAGGTCGGCGGTTCGAATCCCCGCGGCGGGGTGAGCTCCTGTTGCTCGGTCCCAGCTCCTGCCCACCTAGCAGTTCGAAAGCACCCCTAAGTGCAAGTAGATAAATAGGGACCGCTTTCTAGCGGGAAGGTAAACGGCGTTTCCGTGTGCTGCGCTGGTGCCGGCTTCCCAGAGCAGCTTTGTCACGCTGGCCACGTGACCCGGAAGTGTCTCCGGACAGCGCTGGCCCCCGGCCTCTTAAGTGAGAAGGGCGCACAACCCTAGAGTCGGACATGACTGGCCCGTACGGGCAGGGGTACCTTTACCTTTTACTTCTTCACACAGGGACGCGGGTGGCGCTGTGGGTTAAACCACAGAGCCTAGGACTTGCCAATCAGAAGGTTGGCGGTTCGAATCCCTGCGACAGGGTGAGCTCCCGTTGCTCGGTCCCTGCTCCTGCCCACCTAGCAGTTTGAAAACACGTCAAAGTGCAAGTAGATAAATAGGTACCGCTCCGGCGGGAAGGTAAACGGCGTTTCCGTGCGCTGCTCTCGTTCGCCAGAAGCGGCTTAGTCCTGCTGGCCACATGAGCCAGAAGCTGTACGCTGGCTCCCTCGGCCAATAAAGCGAGATGAGCGCCGCAACCCCAGAGTCGGCCACGACTGGACCTAATGGTCAGGGGTCCCTTTACCTTACTTCTTCACACAGCACATATGAGCCAGAAGTTTTACTTTTGGGAATTATAGGGACAGAAGTACCTAAATTGTACGGAAATTTATTTATGTATGCTACTACAGCAGCAAGAATGTCACTTGCCCCAAAATGGAAAGAAGCAGAAGTCGCAGCAAAGGAAGAATAGATACAAAAACTTACGGAATATGCAGAAATGGCAAAACTGACCGGAAGAATAAGAAATCCAGATAAGAAACTTTTTTTATAAAAGAATGGAAATGGTTTATTGAATATTTACAGATAAATTGCAAACATAAAAACATTGGCAGGATTAGTGTAATAACCTGCAGTTTTGTAAGAGTATTTAAAGTAGATAATTAAACAAGCAAATTAAATTAATTTGGATATGCAGAAGATATTTTTAAAATTTAAGGAACCGCAGAAAGAGGGGGAAGGAAACCAAACTTTGAAATGTTAAAATGATTGTAAAGCTAATGAAATGTATAAACCTGAAAAGTGTAAATAAAAACTTTATATTAAAAAAAATGTGGAGGACTCCCCCTTCACTGCAGGTTTCAAAGCAGAGGTTGGACGGCCATCTTTCAAAGAATGTTTCAGCTGAGATTCCTGCATTGCTGGGGTCAGGCCGGATGACCCCTGGGGGTCCCTGTCATTCTGCGAACTATGGAACTCGCTCCCACAGGAATGGCCACCAGTTTGAATGGTCTCCAAAGAGGGTTGGACAAATTAAATGCAGGAGAAGCCTATCTACGGCTACAAGCCACAACGGCTACGCTCTTCCCTTCGCAGAAACTTTCCTGAATATCCGTTGCTGTAATCCGCAGGAGGTAAACTGTAAAACTGCGTACAGTGGTACCTCAGGTTAAGTACTTAATTTGTTCTGGAGGTCCGTACTTAACCTGAAACTGTTCTTAACCTGAGGTGCCACTTTAGCTAATGAAGCCTCCTGCTGCTGCGCCGCCGGAGCACGATTTCTGTTCTCATCCTGAAGCAAAGTTCTTAACCTGAAGCACTATTTCTGGGTTAGCGGAGTCTGTAACCTGAAGCGTATGTAACCTGAAGCATATGTAACCTGAGGTAGCACTGTAATAAAAAAATAAATTAAAGAAAAGACCAGAAAAAAAAGAAAAAACCAGAAGCGTTTTTTATTGGGAATTTTAGGTGCAGAAATACCAAAGGAGCAGAAAATACTCTTTATGTACGAGACGACAGCAGCACAGATACTTTTGGCCCAGAAGTGGAAAGAAGATAAAGTCCTGACCCGAGAAGAATAGCTGATGAAGATGATGGACTGTGCTGAAATGGCAGAAATGACCGGGAAGATTAGAAACCAAGGAGACAGAAACTTTAATAAGGAACGGAGGGAAATTATAAGTTACCTTGGAGAAGACCGTAAGAAGAACTATGGTAAAAATGGAATTCTAAGAAGAAATGGAGACTGTTATAAGATGCAGTTGAAAATGACAGTGGAACCCGTGGAGGGAGGTCTGAGGATTCGTGGAATCCTATATGTTTATGATTACTGTTTGAATATAAATGTAAACTAAAACTGAGTAATTTAAAAAATAAAATAAAAAGGAAAGAAAAGATTGGGAGGGGACGTCAACAGAGCAGCATCGCTCAAGCCACCCTAACCTCAGCGTTGGAAATGAGGCACGTTTCTTTAAAATCTAAAATGTACAATCTGTTATTATATTGGGAAACAAAAGAGGAGCTTGTCGAAGCTTCTATGACACCTTGGGCAATAGATATAGGACATAATATAGATTTTGATCTCTGGGGAAACTTTGGAAGAGCCATCTGAAGTTTGCAGCACGTTATTCTCTGAAGGAGAAGGACTTGAAAATTATTCACAGATGGTATTTAACTCTCGAGTAGGCCTGCTAAGATGTATAAGACTGAATCAGGTAAGTGCCGGAGATGGGAACAATTTGTTTCATATGTGAACGTTGTTTCATATGTGGTGGGCCTGTAAAAGGGTAAAAGAGTATTGGGAAATGATATATAATGAATTGAAAAAAATGTTCAAAAGTGCTTTTTAAAAAAACACACCAGACTCCTTTTGGTTGGGGATAATTCAGATGGAAATTCCCAGGTGTCAAAAAGGGTTATTTATGTATGCCATTACTGCGGCCTGTGTTTTGTTAGTCCCAACCAAAGAAGAATGGCAACTTAAACTGACGGAATATGCGCAGCTTGCAGACTTAACATACAGAATAAGAGAACAAGAAGAACATACGTTTAGAGAAGGTTGGAAAACGTTTATTGAATATATTGGGGCGGGGGGGGGGACTGCGTACACCTGAAAAGGTGGGCAGCATTAAGATAAATTCAACAGTGTAAATAAGTTTTGATGGATGCAATGATGGAATACGGGATGGTTTATTTAGTTTTTGGAAAATACACAAGGATTCATGCAAAATGAATCGGAAAGAGAAGAAGGGAAGTCGTTGATATTCTAAGGATGTTTAAACAAGTACAGTGGTACCTCTGGTTGTGAACAGGATCCGTTCCGGAGGCCCGTTCGCAACATGAAAAGCCCGTAACCTGAAGCGCCGTATCTGCGTAGGTGCACGGCAAGACCTGGCGCTTATGCGCAAAGCGCGATTTAGCGCTTCTGTGCATGCACGAGCGGCGAAACCCGGAACTAACCTTTTCCAGTACTTCTGGGTCGCCGTGGTACGCAACCTGAAAAAACATAACACGAAGCAAACGTAACATGAGGTATGACTGTATTTTGAATTGTAAAATAGAAAATTTAATAAAAATTATATATATAAATAATGGGACGCGGGTGGCGCTGTGGATTAAACCACAGAGCCTAGAACTTGCCAATCAGAAGGTCGGCGGTTCGAATCCCTGCGATGGGGTGAGCTCCCGTTGCTCAGTCCCTGCTCCTGCCAACCTAGCAGTTCGAAAGCACGTCAAAGTGCAAGTAGATAAATAGGTACCACTCCAGTGGGAAGGTAAACGGCGTTTCCGTATGCTGCTCTGGTTCGCCAGAAGCAGCTTAGTCATGCTGGCCACATGACCCGGAAGCTGTACGCCGGCTCCCTCGGCCAGTAAAGCGAGATGAGCGCCGCAACCCCAGAGTCGGCCACGACTGGACCCAATGGTCAAGGGTCCCTTTACCTTTATGTATATAAATAAACCGGAGGAGGAGAGAATTGCTGGACTAGATGGGTCCTTCGCCTCATCCTGCAAGCATCTTCCTGCGTTTCCATATGCATCTTATATATAGATCAGAACTTGCAAAACCTGCGTTTTCCTTTTATTATTGGGCCGGGCGTCATGCCAGGGCCAATATCTTTGCGCTCGCGGGGGCGCACACCCACCCCAGGTCTTAAAGGAGCTTTCCTGGCGCTCGTCACCCTAAGCCGCTTGGCCACGGTGGCGCGAAGTTAGCGCAACTTGATGCTGGATTGGAGACACACGGGCTGGCTTCTAATCTGTCTTTTGCGCGGATTATAACCTGCGAGACTCTGCTAATGCCGGCGCTCGCAGCAGGCTAAGGAGCCCGGATAGGGACGCCTCCGGGAGGGAGATGCAAGCTGTCGCCCAGGAAGGCTTGCCAAAGCAGATGGTGACAAATTGGAGGAGGAGGGGGCGAGGGCCCTGGCCCCATTTGTGTGCGCAAAAGACGCCAAGGCAATTGGCACCGAAAGGACAGGCATCCCAGACAGTTCAAAGCGCTACTTGAAATAGCCTTCAAAATCCTGGGAATGGTAGGTTTCCTTAAGGGCGCAGAGAGTTGTTAGGGAATCGTGCCCGACCCCCCAATTCCTCTCCCGGAGCTACAATTCCCCAGTGTTTCCCTGGGAAAGATGGATTTGTTGTTAAACCACTCTGGGAAGGGAAGTTCTGTGTCTCTTAGAAACATTTTGTGGTTCCCCCCTCCCTCGCCCAGTTTTAATCTTTATTGGTTTTTAAAACGCATCACGGTTCTCTTTCTCCATCAGAAAGGTACGCAAAAGAAATACTGGATTGTTGGGAATAAAGTAATGTTGCATAATGAAGTATGGAGACTTCCCTCCTAAAAAAAAAAGGGCTCCTTTGGGAAGGGAGGGAGGGCAGGATATAAATTTAACAATCTTTATTTATTTTATTCTGGTAATTGTTTGTTTGTTTTTTGTAAATATATGCTTCTGTTCATAAAAACCCCCAGAGTGGTTTACAACAATTGTGCATTAAATCATACAATAAAAACTATAGATAGATATAGATAGATAGATGATAGATAGATAGATAGATAGATAGATAGATAGATGATAGATAGATAGATAGATAGATAGATAGATAGATAGATAGATGATAGATAGATATAGATCTATACATGCACACACACTTAAAATCATAAATCAGTTAACATTTGGGGAAGGGTGTGCAGTATTTTTCACTTGCCTGCATAGTTTTCAGCAGGCATATAAAAGTTGGCACAGAAGGCTAAATCTCTAGTGGCAGAGCATTCCACAGGCCTGTGCCAACGATTAAAAGGTTTCTTGTTGTCAGATCCTACCGCTGTTAACAGTGCCATAGTGTGATGCTGAGCTTAGGTTATGCCTTCTTGGTTTCATCTGCACGCAGAATAAATGAGTCAAGTCAGAAGATAAGGGGCTCTTTCCCCTCTTGGCTTGGTGTCCCCTCATCCTCGGTCAAAATGCACATTGCACCCAGGGACTGCAAGATGTTCCAGCGTTCCAGGCCACCCAAAATGTTTTGGTGGCAAGCGGTAGCGCTGTGGGTTAAACCACAGAGCCTAGGACTTGCCGATCAGAAGGTCGGCGGTTCGAATCCCAGCAACGGGGTGAGCTCCCGTTGCTCAGTCCCTGCTCCTGCCAACCTAGCAGTTCGAAAGCACATCAAGTGCAAGTAGATAAATAGGTACCACTCCGGTGGGAAGGTAAACGGTGTTTCCGTGCGCTGCTCTGGTTCGCCAGAAGCGGCTTAGTCCTGCTGGCCACATGACCCGGAAGCTGTACGCCGGCTCCCTCGGCCAATAAAGCGAGATGAGCGCCACAACCCCAGAGTCGGCCACGACTGGACCTAATGGTCAGGGGTCCCTTTACCTTTATTCCTAGCAAGGCTGCACAAGGCCAGGCTGTGCAAAATTTAGATTGCGCCCAATGCTGGGAGGCCTGCAGCCGATGCTTTTGTGCTTATAATGACAGCAGGGCTGAGCAATCTTTTTAAAGAGAATCATAGGGGCATCTGAGGTACACTGAGGTCCAGCTCCAAGGGCCTTCTGGCGGTTCCCTCACTGCAAGAAGCCAAGTTACAGGGAACCAGGCAGAGGGCCTTCTCGGTAGTGGCGCCCACCCTGTGGAACGCCCTCCCATCAGATGTCAAAGCGATCAACAATTACCTGACATTCAGAAGACATCTTAAGGCAGCCCTGTTCAGGGAAGTTTTTAATGTGTGATTTTAGTGTATTTTTGGTTTCTGTGGAAGCCGCCCAGAGTCAGAGTGGCTGGGGAAACCCAGCCAGATGGGCGGGGTACAAATAAATTATTATTATTATTATTATTATTATTATTATTATTATTATTATTATGGCAGGCTCTTTCTAGGACCTGAGTGTGCTTAACTGCTAAGGCAAACTGTCCAACCTGTGGGTTCTGTGGGTCCACAAGCAGCGCATCTGTGCATCCAGCTCCCTGACATTACAAGTAGCCATAACACTTTCACGCATGGAACAGATACTCGAGAGTGGCTTGGTCAGGCTTGAACTTCAGTACCCTGGAGAGCTCCAGCAGACCACTTTGCTCTGACTCCATCTAGCGCAGGTGTGTGGGGACCTTTAGCCCTTTGCAGGTTGAACTACAACTCCCATGATTCCTGGCCATTGGTTGTGCTTCCTGGAGCTGCTGAGCATTGTAGTTCAGCAGCCTATGGAGGGACAATGGCTCTCCACCCCTGGTCTACTCAGTGTTTCCCAAACTTGGGTCTCCAGTTGTTTTTGAACTCCAGTTCCCATCATCCCTAACCACTGGTCCTGCTAGCTAGGGACGATGGGAGTTGTAGTCCAGCAATAGCTGGAGACCCAAGTTTGGGAAGCACTGGTCTAAAGGAATTAGTTCAAGCTTGCTCCATCTTCCATGTGACAGCCTTTGAGATATTAGAAGATAGCTATTGCACCACCTCTGAGTCTCCTCTTTTCCAGGCTAAACATACCCAACTCCTTCGACCATTCCTCATCAGGCTTGGTTTCCAGACCCTTGATCATCTTGATCGCCCTCTTCTGCACACCTTCCAGCTTGTCAACATCCTTCTTGAATTGTGGTGTCCAGAATTGGACACAGGACTCCATGTGTGGTCCGGCCAAGGCAGAATAAAGTTGACCTGTTCCTTCCTCAAACTATATTTTGTTGGTGGGCGAATCTGTCATTTTTTTTATTTCTTTCTCTCTGACATTTTCAATATCAGTTTGTGAATTATTATTTTTCAAGTCTTCATGAACATTCATCAGCATTGTAGTCTGAATCCGCTTTTGTTTGTAGGCAGATGTGCCTAACAGGCACATTTTTTGGCACAGCAATTTCCCAGAATTACGATGCGTTTTTTAAAATGTTGTTTGCAGTGAAACTTGCACAGTTTTTTGCGCGCCCTTTTAGCACATGCTTTCCCCCCTGCTTGCCACTTGGCAGGTTTGCAAAACTCAGAGAAGTGTGAATTTTGAAGGGTGTCTGTTTTTCTGTTGCCGTCTTGTTCTGGAAGGTGAGTTTCCTGTACGTTCCCCTTTAAATGTGACCCGAATAAAATTTCTTCTCAGTCCCTGGTTCGGATCGCAGTTAAGAGATGGAAGTGAATTCTTGAAGTAAGAAATTTTATTAGTTTTCACAATTTCAAAACACACACATACATACATACATACATACATACATCCTATTTAGATCTTGGTAACATTATTAAGTGACTTCCTCAAATCCCCTTGGTGGAATTTCATTGTATCTCATTTTTAACAGTTTTCCAAAATCAATTTTCTCAAAAAATTAACTTGGTCACTTAACTTCTTTCATTCTTTCTAGTTTGACATTAAACATCTTAAATCTTATTCTTACATATTTAACTCCTAAGCCTATCTATTTATTTGCAAGCTCTTCCAGTTAAGTTATCTTAAAATATTTAACTAAGTAGTCTTTAAATTTCATCCATTCTTCCTGATACTCCTCCTCTTCCTGTTCGTAGACTCTTCCGGTCAGGTTGGCTAGCTCCGAAAAATCCATCATCTTCATCTGCCATTCTTCTATTGTTGGTAATTCTTGGGTTTTCCACTTTTTAGCTAATACGAGCAGCAGTTGTGGCATACAAAAATAATTTAACATCTTTCTTGTGCATTTCCAAACCTATTATTCCAAGAAGAAAGGCCTCTGGTTTCTTAGTAAATGTATATTTCAACATGTTTTTCAGTTCATTGTAAATCTTTTCCCAGAAGTCTTTCACCTTGGGACAAGTCCACCACATATGATAAAAGGTACCCTCTTTTTCTTTACATTTCCAGCATAGATTTTCACTGTTGTGGTAAATCTTTGCTAACTTTACAGGGGTCAAGTACCATCTATACATCATTTTCATTATATTTTCCTTTAACATTGTACATGCAGTAAACTTGATCCCTTTCCTCCACAACCTTTCCCAATCTTCAAACATTATACAGTGGTACCACGGGTTAAGTACTTAATTCGTTCCGGAGGTCCGTTCTTAACCTGAAACTGTTCTTAACCTGAAGCACCACTTTAGCTAATGGGGCCTCCTGCTGCCGCCGCACCACTGGAGCACGATTTCTGTTCTCATCCTGAAGCAAAGTTCTTAACCTGAAACACTATTTCTGGGTTAGCGGAGTCTGTAACCTGAAGCGTATGTAACCTGAAGCATCTGTAACCCGAGGTACCACTGTATTATGTCCCACATAAGAGATGGAAGTGAATTTTTGGGTCTGTCTGAACGCCTCTTGTGGGAGAATCCCATCCAGCGACTTCCTTTTCTGCCTTCTACCTGACATGTTTCTGCTTCAACCCTGACCCCCCCCAGCACCTTCGGCTGTGTTGTTATATTAGCTTTACACCTTTTTCGGTGCAAAGGGCAAATGACAACGTTAAAAGATTAGTTTGTGTCATAAGCTTCCTATTTTTCGAGGCCGCTACAAGATTTAGGGGGGCTTATCTGGTGGGATTAAAAGCCAATGTTATCTTCCTTAATGCCACTTAGTGGCCTAGATCCGAGATTTTCATTAAACAGCATCAGGAACAATTAGCAGGCAAGCAATTAAGGCCAGGCCTTGCGGGTGTATGTGTTTTTAAATAAAAACGAAGGCTTAGGCAATCAAGCAAATCGGTTTCTGCATTAGGTCTCCAACAACGTCGTCCCCCCTGCCGCCCCCCAACGTAAATTGGGAGACTGAAACTAAGTCCCATATGTATTTGCACCTTGTGGGTCCAATGCATGCAAAATGAAACTGAAGGTTCAGAAACACAGTTAAATGATATACAGTGGTACCTCTGGTTACGAAGGGGATCTGTTCCGGAGCCCCGTTCGCAGCCTGAGAGGAACGCAACCCGTGTCTGCGCATGCGCGGGTTGTGATTCACCGCTTCTGTGCATGCATGTGATGTCACTTTGCACGTCTGCGCATGCACGAGCAGCAAAACCCGGAAGTAACCCTTTTCGGTACTTCTGGGTTGCCGCAGGACGCAACCTGAAAAAAAGGTAACCTGAACCGAACGTTAGGTAAAGGTAAAGGGACACCTGACCATTAGGTCCAGTCGTGGCCGACTCTGGGGTTGCAGCGCTCATCTCGCTTTACTGGCCGAGAGAGCTGATGTACAGCTTCCAGGTCATGTGGCCAGCATGACTAAGCCGCTTCTGGCGAACCAGAGCAGCACATGGAAACGCCATTTACCTTCCCGCCGGAGCGGTACCTATTTATCTACTTGCACTCTGAAGTGCTTTCGAACTGCTAGGTTGATAGGAGCTGGGACCGAGCAACGGGAGCTCACCCCGTCGCGGGGATTCGAACCGCCGACCTGCTGATCGGGAAGTCCTAGGCTCTGTGGTTTAACCCACAGCGCCACCCGCGTCCCGTGAACCGAACGTTGCAAGACTGTATACAACAACAACCCAACAACTGTTACTTTGGACACGGTTTATTGTAACAGAATCACAGAATTAGAGCTGTAAGGGACTCCAAAGGTCATCCAGTCTAACCCCCTCCCCCTGCAATGTAGGAATCTGTTTGTCCAACATGGGGCTCAAACCAATGGCCCCAAGATTAAGAATCTCATGATGCTTTGAGGAAAGGTTGAAGGGACTGGATGTACTCTTTCTGGAGGTGAGAAGACTCCAAGGGTAAGGATGACAACACAATTCAGAACCCCCTTCCCATTTACCGTATTTTTCGCCCTATAGGACGCACTTTTCCCCCTCCAAAAATGAAGGGGAAATGTGTGTGCGTCCTATGGGGCGAATGCAGGCTTTCGCTGAAGCCTGGAGAGCGAGAGGGGTCGGTGCGCACTGACCCCTCTCGCTCTCCAGGCTTCAGGAAGCTATCCGCAAGCCTTGGGAGCCTGCGCGACTTCCCGCCGGGCTCCCAAGGCTTGCGGACAGCAGCCTGCATCCCGAAGCCTGGGGAGCGCTGAGCAGCCTGTTCTGGGGGCTGGGGCCGGGGGAAGCTCAGGCTTCCCCCGCCCCAGCCCCGCGCCTGGGGGAAAAATAATTTCCACCCCTTTATTCCCCCCCCAAAAAAACCTAGGTGCGCCCTATGGGCCAGTGCACCCTATAGGGCAAAAAATACGGTATTTATTTTTAATGCAATACTTGGGGTTGTACCTGACTTAAGCCATATTCAGAGCAGAGCAAATGAAATCAGTGGGTTTGATTGACGAGCATGAATTGAAAAATCAATGGATGCCAGTCACACCCATTGATTTGACTGGACCAGTTTGAGGAAGGTAGTGGACGGGGAGCTATGTTGTGGCTCATAATTAGAGGGAATGAATTCCTCCGGCAAGCAAATAACTTTTAATTCTCCCACCCCCACCCCAACTTTCATGGTATCTAGAAGCACAAAAGCCCCCAAACTTATTTATTTCTCTTCAGTTCCTTACCTCTCTCTCGTTTGCAATTCCCAAACCAATTGCTGAGAAAACATTGCCTTCGGAAGGGTTAACTTCGCCTGCAAATTTCATCCACTTCTGATCAAACGTTTAGGTGTTTTTGTTTTAAGGCTCTCAGCACAAAAGCCCCTGAGCCTTGTCTACCTGCAATTTGCTCTATCCATTCTGGAGGCTTGGGAATTGCTTCTGTCAAAATGTGGGGGGAGTTATAGCCTCTCCCACCCAAACATTGCCCAATAGTGATTTGTGGGAGAACAAAGCAGACCGGGATAGAGTCTGAATGAGTCTCGCACGGAAGCAGCCTGTTTTCTGAAGCGGTCAGGGCACACCACTAGTTTATGCATGCACACCTCACAAACCCCTTTCCATCCTTTCTCTAGGCAAGGAAGAAGCATAATCCTAGTTCAATGACATATTCCAGCCAGGTAAAGGGACCTGAGGGAGCTGGAGAGCACGGCCAGTGTGAGGTGTGGCCATGTCAGGGGTGTGTGGCCTGCAGCGGGGATGTGCATGTTGCAATTTACAGTTCCTGACTTGCATGTATGAAAGGGTTAACTGGAGCCCTGCGCTCAAGTTACCCAAGTGGGAGTGGCTTAGGCTCTCAGCAGCCTCTGGCTTCTCTTTCTCAGTCTTTTACAAGCAAAGTGAACTGAAACTCTCAACAAATGAGATTTTACAGCCTGCATCTTTGCTAACCAAAAGTTTGCGCGATCCTTTTTTGTAAGAAAACTATGTGCTTTTCCCATTTAATTCATTTGAAAACATTATTATTATTATTCATTTCACTGCCAGCAGATAGAGATATGTTTGGTGCTACATCTGGGGACTCTGTGAGTAAAACATCCCATTTTGTTGTTGTTGTTGCAAAGTTAAGTGTCTGTGATTTATTCTAGCCTAAGCCTTTTTTTGTGAGGATTTTTTGTTTAAAGATGGGCAAGGGCAGATGCAAATCTAACCAAGTTTCAATGTGCTGGGAGCAATTGCCATTATGCTTAACTCTGGAGAGTAGGAATATCTCCTCCAAACCTCTCTCTCCAACAGTGTGGCCTGAGGAGAATCCCGAGGGCTGAATAGATAGGAGAAGCTTTCAGCCCAGGCCTCTTCTAGAGAAGCAGCACCTAAAAAGATTGTCTTTTCCATGAACCATCTCTGATGCAGCGGCTACTGGTGGACCCAAGCTGGAGAAGGCGTCATGGATTAGCGTGGGCCAGGACGGGCCCAATCTGCAGCTGCGGTCTGCTCCAGGCCGCCCAGTTCAGCCTCTTTTCAGCCTGGGATTTCTCCTTCCCTCCTCCGGAGAAGAAAGGGTGAGGCCAGGAGACAGCCGAGGGCAGCAGGAGAGGAGGCAGCGCTGGCGGACAAGGTGGAGCCATGCCAGGGAGGCCGGCGTGGGCATATGGAGGGCAGCAGAGGCAGTAGCGGCCCGGGGAACAGCAGCTGAGTCCATAGAAAGCATATGGGTGGTAGTAGCCGAAGTTCACCGCCATCCTGGAAGGAAGAAGAGGACCAAATTTCACATTCACAGGAAACAGGCCATTGGTGGGACAGCTTTGTGTTTATATCTACAGTGGTCCCTTGGTTCTCAAACTCCTTGGTACTCAAACAACTTGGAACCCAAACACTGCAAACCCGGAATTGGGAGTTCCGGTTTGCGAACATTTTTCGGAAGCCGAACAAGCTCTGTTTTGAGTGTTACGCTTCCGATTTGAGTGCGACGCTGAGGTCTGTCTGCTTTTGCTATTTATTTTGAGTTTTTGCGGCTATTATTTTTTGCGTGGAACCCAGTTCAGCTACTGATTGATTTGACTGTGTGACTGCAGTACATTGTTTATTGCTTTCATTTGATGGATCAATGGTCTCGTCAGATAGTAAACTTAATGTCAAGTTGCTGTTTTAGGGGTTGTTTTTAAAAGTCTGAAGGCAGCCCTGTTTAGGGAAGCTTTTAGTGTTTAATAGGTTATTGTATTTTAGTGTTTTGTTGGAAGTCGCCCAGAGTGGCTGGGGAAACCCAGCCAGATGGGCGGGGTATAAATAATAAATTATTATTATTATTATTTAAATGTCCTGTAAATGCCGGGCAGTGGGCGGACACGACTCGGCCTCTGCTGGGCCACAAGCCCGTGTGATAACAGACCTTGGCGCCACGACTGAATGGCCCTCGCCTTTTCCTTACCCAACCCCGAAGGGAGAAAGCAGAGCAGGATAGCAGGTCTTTCCTTTGGTTCGGAAGAGGTCAAGCTGAGGTCAGCCGGAGGGCTAAAGGTCTTATCCTTTCCATGAGTATTGGAGGGTTAACAGAGCCCATTAAAGGATAGGATGAGTAGGGCTCATTCTGCATATGGCGCATGGAGAACCAAGGGAGGGGGAGGGATAAATGGGGGATTTGTTTGGCGCAAGAGCATAGCTGTCAACTTACAGATTTGAAAATAAAGGACCAGCAGCCTCAAAAATAAGGGATCAACAGCCAAAATAAGGGATTTTCAGAGCACAGGTATGTTCAGCTTCTGAGCCCCTCCGAGCCAAAGGCAGAAAGCCCAGCCAGCAGCCAAACGAAGCCTCAAGCGGTGGTTCCCACAGTGCGGCAACCCGGCAAAGGGGATGCAGCAAGGAAAACCACCGTCACCTCTCCGCTGGGAAGCGCTGAGCAAAGGCGAGTCCCCAGGCAACGCAGCCGATTTGATCGGCACAAGGCATGCAAGCTCCACCCCCCAGTCGTTCTTAGACTCCTTATTGGGTGAGCAACGCAGCCAAGCAACACAGTTGGAGCCTCCCTCCTCCCTGGCCGGCAGGGAGGGAGGGAGAGGAGCTGCTTCCTCTGAAACCCAGGAAATTTAAGGGACATCATCAATAAGGGACAGCAGGGGGGCACAGCGCTGGGATAAGGGACTTTCCTGCCAAATAAGGGACGCTTGACAGCTATGCGCAAGAGCAGCGTCAAAGCCGCGAGGATGCCTCTCACCTGCGGATCCTTCGTCGTGCTCTCCGCCGGTGGTAATCTCCCTTGGAGAAGTCTTCCAGGTTGGCCGGGTGGATGGCCCAGTAATGGCCTTTCCCATTGTCGCTGCGGCCCGCTTTGATGAAGCACTCGTTCAAGGACAGGTTGTGCCTCACGCTGTTGCGCCAACTCTTCTCCTGCACGTAAAAAAATGGGAAAAAGAGGGGTGTTGGGAGATCATTCAGTTTGCCACCAAAGGGTTAACTCCGCCGCCGGTAAAAACGGGGGTTGCTGGGGGGCGGAGGTTTTGCTTAGCAACCAGGCAAAATGGCAGGAGGCAGTTCCGAGGGAGTTTCGCCTCTGTATGTTTGGCTGGACGTCTGCCTGCTATGAACAAGGCTTGGAACATGTAAAGGTAAAGGGACCCTGACCGTTAGGTCCAGTCGCAAACGACTCTGGGGTTGCGGCGCTCATCTCGCTTTACTGGCCGAGGGAGCCGGTGTACAGCTTCCGGGTTATGTGGCCAGCAAGACTAAGCCGCTTCTGGCGAACCAGAGCAGCGCTGGAGCGGTACCTATTTACAGTCATACCTCGGGTTGAATACACTTCGAGTTGAGCGCGTTCGAGTTGCGCTCCGTGGCAACCCAGAAGTAACGGAGCTCGTTACTTCCAGGTTTCGCCACTTGCGCATGTGCAGACGCTCAAAATGATGTCACGCGTATGAAAAGCGACGCACACGTGCGCAGACGTGCTGTCGATAGTTACATTTACCTCTAGATGCGAACGGGGCTCCGGAACGGATCCCGTTCGTATCTAGAGGTACCACTGTATCTACTTGCACTGGTGTGCTTTCGAACTGCTAGGTTGGCAGGAGCTGGGACAGAGCAACGGGAGCTCACCCCATCGCGGGGATTCAAACCACCAACCTTCTGATCGGCAAGCCCTAGGCTCTGTGGTTTAACCCACAGCGCCACCCGCGTTCCTTTTAAGGCTTGGAATAAAAAGGACAAAAACCCCTTTGCTTATTTCTCCTCGGATGATGACACTGCTTTTGTTCAGCTGTCCTCAGTGAAGAGTTATAAGGATTTGTTTTTCTCTCTGGGTGCCATCGGTGTTATTTAAGTTACCGTATTTTTTGCACCATAACACTCACTTTTTTCCTCCTAGAAAGTAAGGGGAAATGTCTGTGCGTGTTATGGAGCGAATGCCTACGGATTGCGGGGGGATCTGCTGCAGTCGTGAGCAGAGGATCCATGGTTCCCCTTCCTTCCCTCCTCCGTGGTTCGCTTTGAAGCAGCAAAGCGGGAGAAGAGCCGCTGAGTGGGGAGGAGAGAGGGACAGAGAGCCTGCTTGCTTTAAAGGAGCAAAGCGGGAGAGGAGAGGAGCCTTCTCCCCTTATACCCCTCTTCTTCATTATTAGCAGCATCCTTCTCCACACACCCCACGCGTGCTCCTTGTCCCTTGAGTGCTTTTCCTTCCCTCCCCACTTAAAACGTGGTTACAAAGCACGGATCCACATGGATCCTCAGGATTTTTGCACTGGGTCACCCCAAATTCACCATCAGATCACATTACATGTCCATGGCTACAGCTTGCACCAAAAAAATCACGCACCCACTGTTGCCTGGGTGCAAAAACGTGGTTACAAAGCATGGATCCACATGGATCCTCAGGATTTTTGCATCGGGCTACCCCAAACTCACCGTCAGATCACATGTCTGTGGCCACAGCATGAACCACAAAAATCATACATCCGCTGTTTCGTTTAGAATATATATATTTTTTCCTCCTCTAAAAACTATGTGTGTGTTATGGTCGGGTGTGTGTTATAGGTACTTAGGCGGCTGGAGATGGCCGAGGAATAATTTCCGTTTGTGCAAGGCGTGACAGGGCCAAAGGCTTGCGGAAATGGCAGGATCGGGGCTATAGCTCTGGAACAGGTGCAGCAATATTTAAAATGAGCCTAACCTCTGAGTATGTGCAGAGTGCTTCCCCTTTAAATTCATTTTGGGGTAGGACCTTCAACAAATTCTAGTTCATCTTCAATCCCATTTTAGACCCTTTGGATCTTTGAGTTTAAAGATCGTAACTGTTTTTTGGGGGGGGATAAATTAAACCATTTGCATTCCGCGGTGTGCGTCTTCTGATTCCCCCCCATGCCTTTATAATAATATTTTTTTTTATTTATACCCCACCCTCCCCAGCCAAGGCCGGGCTCAGGGCGGCTTACAAACAATAATAATAACAAGTTGAATGATTACAACTTAAAAACAACATTAAAATAATGAAACATTAAAATGTAGCCTCATTGCAGGAGGAGAAGGAAAAGAAAAAAGAAAGAGAGGGAGGGAATCAAATTGGCTCCAAGCCAAAGGCCAGGCGGAACAACTCTGTCTTACAGGCCCTGCGGAAAGAAATCAGATCCTGCAGGGCCCTGGTCTCATGAGGCAGAGCGTTCCACCAGGCCGGGGCCAGTGCTGAAAAGGCCCTGCCTCTGGTTGAAGCTAATCTAACTTCCTTAGGGCCCGGGACCACTAGGGTGTTGCTATTTATGGACCTTGAGGCTCTCCGTAGGGCACACCGGGAGAGGCGGTCCTTTAGTCTTCTTTAGTATATTTTATTCTTTAGCACAACAGCTTATAACATTCTGAAAGCTGGGGGGGAACTCGGCTGAGGATCATTTGGATGAACTTGAATTGAACTGGCTGGGAATCGAACTAGTTAATTTTGTAAAGGGACCAGCATGAACTGGAATTAGTTCCTGTGGGGACCTGTTAAACCCAAACTTGAACTAGTTCCTTTGCGGATCTGTTAAACTTGAACTAGTGGTTCCTTTTTTATTTTTGAAAGTGAACTTTGTATGTCTTCAATGCACAAAACAATCATGCAATATCCAGGGCATTTTAGCAGATAAGACATATCTAATCTATTTTTTTATTATTAACATTTTTAATCTATGTATCATAATTGTTACAAAATATAAGCAAAATATTGCAAATATAGCGGTACCTCGGGTTAAGTACTTAATTCGTTCCGGAGGTCCGTTCTTAACCTGAAACTGTTCTTAACCTGAAGCACCACTTTAGCTAATGGGGCCTCCTGTTGCCGCCGCGCCGCCGGAGCACGATTTCTGTTCTCATCCTGAAGCAAAGTTCTTAACCCGAGGTACTATTTCTGGGTTAGCAGAGTATCTAAGCTGAAGCATATGTAACCTGAAGCGTATGTAACCTGAGGTACCACTGAACATACATATATATTTCAAATAAGCACATATATATGAAAAAAGGAGCAAGAGAGAAAAAAAGAAGAAAAGAAGAAAAAATAAAGAGAAAAGAAGAAGATATTCTACAAATATCTCAATACGAAAATAATAATATAGTATCTAATCTAAATGCTTTCTGGTCTTGGGTATCACGTCTTTATGAAATATTTATTGAAGTTTTACAAAAACATAAATACAAGAACACATACTAAAAGAAAAAAGAAAAGTAAAGATACAACATATAAAAGCACAAAAAAATAAGAAAAAATTAAAAACAATTCCATTTTTCATAACTTAAGACTCATTTGCTTGTTTCTTTGACCTCCTCACACCTCCCCTTCTTGTATTCCCATTTAAATAATCAAATCAGCAAATCCTTACCCTCTTTCATTTATCTTAACTCTATATCTTAACGTTTTATAACTCTGTATTTTCATCCATTATCAATTCATTTTTGCATATTCTTATTAACTTTGTTGCTAATGCCACTTATTTCCAATCCAACATCATTTTAACATTCATTAATTTTACAATGTTTCTGCAAATAATCTTTAAATTTCTTCCAATCTTCTTCCACCAACTCTTCTCCCAGGTCTCGGATTCTGCCAGTCATTTCTGCCAGTTCCATAAAGTCCATCACTTTCATCTGCCACTCTTCCAGGGTGGGTAGATCTTGGGGTATCACGTCTTTATGGTGTCTATTGAAGGCATCTGTGTTTCATTTGCATTTTGGGGACTGGTTGGCCACTTTGCTCTGACTTGGGTCACAAAGCTCACTGTGTGACCTTGTCAATCACTCTCAGGCTAACCTACCTCACAGGGTTGTTGTGGGCGGTAAATGAGGAGGGAGAGAATCATGATTCTCTTTTTTTGGAAAATAATATTTATTAAAGTTTCAAGGAAGTTACAAAAATGAAAAGAAGAAATGGAAAAAAAATACAAAATACAGAAAAATAAAAACAATTAAAAAACAAACCAGTCTTTCCATATCTTATCTTTCGTTTGCTTCTTTCCCTGACCTCCTCACACCTCCCTTTTTTGTATTCTAGTTCAATAGTTGTTTCAGCAAGTCCTTACCATTTTTTATTTTATCTTGATATTTTATCTTGATATATTGTAGCTTTACATTTTTACCTGTTAACAATCCATTTTTACATACCACTTTATAACATTATTGCTAAAACCACATAACTTCATTCCAGCATCCTTCTAACATTCCTTAATTTTACAATGTTTCTGTAGATAATCTTTAAATTTCTTCCAATCTTCTTCTACTGACTCTTCTCCCTGGTCTCGGATTCTGCCAGTCATTTCCGCCAGTTCCATATAGTCCATCACCTTCATCTGCCACTCTTCCAGGGTGGGTAAATCTTGTGTCTTCCAATACTTTGCAATAAGTATTCTTGCTGCTGTTGTAGCGTACATAAAGAAAGTTCTATCCTTCTTTGGCACCAATTGGCAGACCATGCCCAGGAGAAAGGCTTCTGGTTTCTTCAGGAAGGTATATTTAAATACCTTTTTCATTTCATTATAGATCATCTCCCAGAAAGCCTTAATCTTTGGGCACGTCCACCAAAGGTGAAGGAATGTACCTTCATTTTCTTTACATTTCCAACATTTATTATCGGGCAAATGATAGATTTTTGCAAGCTTGACTGGGGTCATGTACCACCTGTATATCATTTTCATAATATTTTCTCTTAAGGCATTACATGCCGTAAATTTCAGGAGGGGTGGGCGGTGGGAATGGAGAGTCCAGAATAGGGCACGGCTGGCTGGCTGGCACCCTAAACAGGAGAACTCCAGACTGCAACATTTTGTTGCAGATCCCACTATTCACTGTAATGATTTAACAGATTTAATAAATAAACCATTCAATAACAATGTAATAAATAAAATAAACAAACGTTTCTCTTCAGCCAGGCCTTCAGCTGATTAACATGCTACGGCTTTTTAAATGTTCTTTGTGGGATTGGTTTGTTTTTGTTTTATTATGTATTTAGTATTCTCGTTTTGTATTTTTGTCTGTTGTGAACCGTCCTGGGATATTCGGATGAAGGGCGGTATACAAATTTAATAAAACAAGCAAACAAACAACGAACAATAACAACCTAACTCCAAACCTTGCTTGCACAATCAGCCAATGTCTTTATTATCAATCAAAAACCTTGTTTATTTACTTTAATCTGATTTTTACTTATTGGAAGTAGCATGCATGTATTAGTCCCCTATTTACCCTCAAAACATCCCGCAGGCAACTGTCTGGGGGCAACTGAGATAAGCTTTTGGTTTACCGGCCACTTGAAGCTTCATTGCCAACTCTCAAAATATTACTAGTGATACCCTGCTCCCCAAGGTCAACTTGTTGCGGTCCTTGGTTCATTAGAGTGGCCCCAGAACTTGCCATGGTTAAAGCCATGGTTTTCCCAGTCGTGGTGTATGGAAGTGAGAGCTGGACCATCAAGAAGGCTGACTGCAGAAGAATGGATGCTTTTGAATTCTGGTGCTGCAGGAGACTCTTGAGAGTCCCATGGACTGCAAGAAGATCAAACCTCTTCATTCTGAAGGAAATCAGCCCTGAGTGCTCACTGGAAGGACAGATCCTGAAGCTGAGGCTCCAAGACTTTGGCCACCTCATGAGAAGAGAAGACTCCCTGGAAAAGACCCTGATGTTGGGAAAGATGGAGGGCACAAGGAGAAGGGGACGACAGAGGATGAGATGGCTGGACAGTGTTCTCGAAGCTACAAACATGAGTCTGACCAAACTGCAGGAGGCAGTGGAAGACAGGAGTGCCTGGCGTGCTCTGGTCCAGGGGGTCACGAAGAGTCGGACACGACTAAACGACTAAACAGTAACAACAGAACTTGCCGCGGTCTGGCGAGACTTAATGGAGGCAGACATATCTGTCAGTTTTTGTTTCTTTCAGCTTCTAATCCCCTCCTACTCTTGAATTCTGCAGCAATTTCCAAGAATAAAGTCCTCAGGAAAATCCGTTAACATTTCAGTGCAAATTTCTCCAAACGAACAACATTCTTGGATGCTGTTTAGCCTGCTGTACAAACATTTGCCAGCAGCTGCCCCTAATATAATGCATCTTTGAGTGTTATTTTCATGAATTTACGCACCCATTCCTCTAAGGCATGTCTCTTTGCACCACGGAATATGGAGAAACACGGATTTCGAAGGATAACCCTGTTTCGGCTCAAAAAGGTGGGAGTTTTGTAGTTGTTTGTTAAATTGCAGGCGGAATCTACTTTCTCCCCGCAAGCCTACCAAAGGAATGCTCTCTAGACTTAATGTTTGCAAGTCAGAAGCTCAAAAAAGTGAGTAGATAGGAAAGTAAATTCGTACCCTCTGCAGGAGCACTGCTTGAGAGTTACCACTGTTTGCCAGGAATCTCCTATAATGTTCTGAGCTTCTGTCCCGAGCCCTAGGGATTTCTGCTGAGATATCCCTGGACAGAGAAGAGAACTGGGTGTTAAAAAGGCCAAGAAACTGTATCACTGGCGTCCGATGTTCCAGTCTCGTGAAAAGGACGGCCACTTACGTATCGCCAAAAGGGAGGGGGAAAGAGGGTGCTGATTTGCATATATTTTGCATGCTATATGCATGGGGCACATTTGGAAATAAGAACTCGAAATGGAAAAGGGTGAATTGGGTGGAATCCAATGTTAGTAGGTCCGTTGAAATCAATGAACATGGCTAATCTAGATTAATTTCAGCAGGACTAGTGTTGCATACAGTGCTGGATTTAAGTGTAAGCTAAACAAGCTATAGTTTAGGACCCCACTCTCTTGCCCCCCCCAATATACTTCTTCTTAATTATAGTTCACTATTAATATACTTCTTAATTGTATTTTAGTTCAACAATTACTTTGATAAAATACATATTTCGTTACGTGCAAATGGCTTGAGATGCCTATGAGGTCCATAAATTACCATGTAGCATATATTCAACACAAAAAACCCAGCGGCAATTTGTTGTTGACAAAGGACAGCTGGACATATAAAGGGCCCCATTACCTTCAGTAGCTTAGGGCCTCATCAAACTGAAATCCAGCCCCGGTTGGATACAACACATTAAACCTCGTCATAATTCAGGAGATGGTGACTTGATCATTTGTATGCTTCCTCAGCCTTCTGTGGGGCTAACTGTCGATGGACCACTTCATGAACCTTAGACGTTTTTTATCTCTTAACTGGACCGGAACGGGACAGCCCTTCCTCTTCAGACAGAGGACTGTTCTCAGAGACCTGCCAACTAGCAGGACAGTAGAAGGCAAGGGCCGCAATTCAGTGGTAGAACATCTACTTTGTATGCAGAAGGTCCCACCTTCAGTCCTTAGCAGGTAGGGCTCTGGCCCGAAAACCTGGAGAGATGGACAATACTGAGCTTAGATGGACCGGGAAAAGGCAGCTTCTTCTGGGATCCTATGACTCTTGGCCACTGTACCCTGGAAGAAACCAGCCATGTCCTCGCCCACCAAGTTGGCTTGCTCAATGGACAAGGGCTCTAGGTTGGGCGACTCTAGAAGGTAGTTCAAGGCCCCAAGGTGACGACCCATGTTCTCCAGGGTACCTGTTGGCAGAACTCACCTTGTTTTTGAAGTATGGGTATTTATCCATAATCCACTGGTAGATGTCGGACAGCAAAAGCTTCTTCTCCGGCGAGGAGAGGATGGCGGTCGAAATGAGGGCGATGTAAGACTGGTTGGGTTTGTCCAGGAGATCTGGAGGTGCGTGAGGTCCAGGTTGCTCTGTCTCTGCGACGCCTCTCCCTTCTGCCCTCGCTTGTTCGCCCCTCGGTTCTGGATCCCTGCGGGGTGGTTTCGTGTTCTCAAAAAGGAGGTAATCAATGGTGAAAGAGACGCTAGGCTTCCTCTGGACCTCTGCCTCTGGTCTTTCCATGGCGGACGCAACTTGGGGTGCCCTTGATCTCAGCTCATCTTCGCCGGTCCTGGAAGTCCAGCAAGGTCCAGGAGCTGCGTTGGGGCAGCGGCGGAAACAGAAGCGTCTCCCGAGGGCTGGGCTTGTAATTAGTGCAGATTACAGGGTTTGCTAATTGTGTTTTCACAAACGGGCTGCCTCCGCAAAGCAGCCTGTTTATCTGGCAAAGACTTAGCTTTAGCAGGATTTGGCATCTAAGCCTAATAAATACATTGATTAATCCGCTCGGGATACAGGAATTCTGAGCTGGGTTTACCAACAGGTTGGCGGCAGCTGGAGGAGACGGGGGGGGTCAGGGAGGGGGTCACAGGAGGGTCTAGGAAAACAAAAGAGGAACCGTTTTTATTTCATTTCATTAGGATTTTTGCTTTCGCTTTAATCCTGCCCTTGTGCGTCCGGCCCAGTATACCTGAAGGAGCGTCTCCACCCACATCGTTCTGCCCGGACGCTGAGGTCCAGTGCCAGCGCCTTCTGGGTGTTCCCTCATTGCGAGAAGCTAAGCTACAGGGAACCAGGCAGAGGGCCTTCTCGGTAGTGGCCCTGTGGAACGCCGTCCCATCAGATGTCAAGGAAATAAGCAGCTATCCTATTTTTAAAAGACATCTGAAGGCAGCCCTGTTCAAGGAAGTTTTTAATGTGTGACATTTTGGTGTATTTTTGGTCTTTGTTGGACGCTGCCCAGAGTGGCTGGGGAAACCCAGCCAGATGGGCGGGGTACAAATAATAAATTATTAGTATAGCTAAGGAATAATTCCTAAAAATTCCAAATTCAGGAAAATAAGAGGCTGCCGCAGAAACTGAAGCTGCACAGAACAGGAATGCAGAAAGCTGTCCTCCATCACGTTCCTCTAGCTCGGCTACGCCTTGTCTCCAGTTGTTTTTGAACTACAGTTCCCATCATCCCTGACCACTGGTCCTGCTCGCTAGGGATGATGGGAGTTGTAGTCCAATAACAGCTGGAGGGCCTAGTTTGGGAGTGGCTGGTCCAAAGGCTATTCATCAGGAAATAAGGATTTGTTTTAAGTTTTTCATGTGGGCTAAAACTCAGTTAACAAAGACGGATACATATGCTATAATGTTGTGTTGTTTTTTTAGTTAAATAAATAGTTTAAATTGTTATTAAGGAAAAAACTTTCTCCTTCCAATAAAGTACAGCAGAAAAGTTGCCCAAATATTAACAGTCAAGTTTGGGGAACCCTGCCCTAGGGTCTCAGGCTTGGGGATTTCCCCAGGCCCAGGGGTGTTCCGAGGTGGGGGCGAGGGGGCGGTCCGACCTAGGTGCCATTCCAAAGGGGGGTGACAAAATGCCGACCCCCCGATCAGCGGCGCACCCCCTGGGACACACGCCACACCTCCTGCGATGAGTGCCACGCCCCTGGGACGAGTGCCACGCCCTTGGGATGCACGCCACGCCACCTGCGATGAGCGCCATGTCCCCTGGGACAAGCGGCGGTCCAGGTTGCTTCGCCTCTGCCCAGGTCTACCTGGAGATGCTGGGAATTTTACTGGGGGGGGTCTCCTGTATGTAGAACAGATGTTCCGCCACTGCTTTCTGCTCCCTCCCCGAACAAAAAGGTAAGTTTCCAGTCCTCTTAGACCTGAATAAAGGTCTCGGTTAGAAAAAAGGAACTTGGGAAGCTGCCTTATACCAAAACTGACCCCTGTGCCCTTGGGATCACGTCCTACTTGTGGGTTTTCCATAAGGGGCATTTGTTTGGTCACGGTAAGAACAGCTTGCTGGACTAGATGGGCTCTTGTGTTCTTTATTTTAACATGGGTAACCCGGTCTTTTGGGATGCAGGTGGCGCTGTGGGTTAAACCACAGAGCCTAGGGCTTGCCGATCAGAAGGTCGACGGTTCGAATCTCCGCGATGGGGTGAGCTCCTGTTGCTCGGTCCCTGCTCCTGCCAACCTAGCAGGAGGCACAAAGTGCAAGTAGATAAATAGGTACCACTCTGGCGGGAAGGTAAATGGTGTTTCCGTGCACTGCTCTGGTTCGCCAGAAGCGGCTTAGTCATGCTGGCCACATGTTCTGGAAAAACTGTCTGCAGACAAATGCCGGCTCCCTCGGCCAATAAAGTGAGATGAGCACCGCAACCCCAGAGTCGTCCACGACTGGACCTAATGGTCAGCGGTCCCTTTACCTTTACTAACCCCATCTTTTGGCCTCAAAGTCTCCCAGAGCTGTGTGTGGCGACATCAGTAAAAACTGCTACAACCCCACAAAAACAGGACGCCCAAATAATCCCTCGATAAAAACAATATCTAAAGAATTGTTGTTAAGTTGAGGTCCCACCTTGTCTGCGTGGGGCACGAATTCAGTTCGCATTTAAAGGCAAATCTACATAATTCACACTTTCTGAAACTATATGCGAACTGAAACCCAGCCGTATAATAATAATAATAATAATAATAATAATAATAATAATAATAATAATAATATTTTTAAAAGACATCTGAAGGCAACCTTGTTTAGGGAAGTTTTTAAGGTTTAATGCTGTATTTTTGTGTTTTTAATATTCAATTGGGAGCTGCCCAGAGTGGCTGGGGAAACCGAGCCAGATGGGCGGGGTATAAATACCGTATTTTTTGCTCTATAAGACTCACTTTTCCCCTCCTAAAAAGTAAGGGGAAATGTGTGTGCGTCTTATGGAGCGAATGCAGGCTGCGCAGCTATCCCAGAAGCCAGAACAGCAAGAGGGATTGCTGCTTTCACTGCGCAGCGATCCCTCTTGCTGTTCTGGCTTCTGAGATTCAGAATATCTTTTTTCTTGTTTTCCTCCTCCAAAAACTAGGTGCGTCTTGTGGTCTGGTGCGTCTTATAGAGCGGAAAATACAGTAAATTATTATTATTATTATTATTATTATTATTATTATTATTATTATCAATAATAATTTGGGGCTTTCCAAATACTGTAATGCAGTTCTCCAGTCACAAAAATGCCCATATTAAAGAGTGCTTTTTATGCATATATTACTAAAGGAATTAAATGCATTATTTTAGGGGGAAAGTTGGCTTTGCAAATAGGTGTACATTAGGTAACTTAGAATTATTTCTAGAACTTCTATAACAATTTCTACTTCATCTTCAAGTTCATTCTTTTATGTGTGGAGGTTTTCTTTCTTTACCTTGGTTCTCAATCTGTTCTGGAAGTCCATTCCAAAACCAAAGCGTTCCAAAACCAAAGCAAGCTTTCCCATAGAAAGTAATGCATAATGGATTAATCTGTTCTGGACTTTTAAAAACGACCCCTAAAACAGCAGTTTAACATGAATTTTACCATCTAACAAGACCATTGGTCCATAAAAAGAAAGCAATAAACAATGTACTGAAGTCACACAATCAGTCCATCAGTAGCTGGACTGGGTTCCACACAGTCACAAAAACAAAATGAAAAAGAGCCACAAAAACAGAAACGCAAAATAAATAGCAAAAACAGACAAACCTCAGCGTAACACTCAAAACAGAGCATGTTCAGCTTCTGGAAAAAATTGGCAAACCAGAACACTTACTTGTGGGTTTGCAGTTTTTGTCAGTCTCAGTCTCAGTCAGTTTTATTGCACATAGCCAAAGGCTGCCGCAATGTACACAGAATTATTTGACAATTAAAAGAAAATATACTGAATTGGTAAAAAAAGACTTAAAACATTTATATTATTAAAACATTACGTACTCTAAACAAAGCTATAAAAGTACCCCAATGTACAAATAAAAAACTTGGGTTCCAAGTTGTTTGAGTATCAAGGCATTTGAGAACCAAGGTACCACTGTATAGACTCTTTTAAGCTTAAATCACAATTGTTGGGGGAAGTAAATCAAACAATGTGTGAGTGTGTTTTGGTGTTTTCTAAACCTATGTAAGTACCGTATTTTTCGCCCTATAGGACACACTTTTCCCCCTCCAAAAATGAAGGGGAAATCTGTGTGCGTCCTATGGGGCGAATACAGGCTTTCACTGAAGCTTGGAGAGCGAGAGGGGTCGGTGCGCACCGACCCCTCTCACTCTCCAGGCTTCAGGAAGCTATCCGCAAGCCTGGGGAGCCCGCGGGAGGTTCCCGCAGGGCTCCCTAGGCTGCGGATAGCAGCCTGCCGCCCGGCGCGCGGGGCAGACATCGGCCAGCCCCACAAGCTCGGGGAACAGCGGGGAGGCGCAGCACCGCCATTCCTCGACCTGGTTTTGGGGGGAAAATAAAGGAATTTTTTCCCCTTTATTTCCCCCCAAAAAACTAGGTGCGTCCTATGGGACGGAGCGTCCTATGGGACGAAAAATACGGTATATTTTATAATTCAGCACAGCGGCTGATAATCGTTTGGATGAACTAGTTCATTTGTAAAGGGATGAACGTGACCGACACTTAGTTCTTTATTGGAAACTTTGAATGTGCAGCTAGGGTTGCCATACGTCTGGGGAAATCCGGACATATCGGCATATCGGCATAAGTGGCAATTTTGGCGATTTATATGAATAAAAAGCTCTAAAAGCTCAACAACTTTTTGGTCTGGATTTTCACTTTCTGATATATGGCAACCCTATGTCCAACTCATTTCCTTTTTTCGAACGAGCTTCCCAGGCTCTGGGCTTCCAATAAGCTCAAGGCAGCGTCCTTCAAGCCAAAATCTGAAATATTTGCATCCATCAATTACTGCTGATTTATTCAGCATGGCAGCAGAAGAAAAGCTATGCTAGATTGTTATGAGGGGCAGGCAAACTGTCTATGCAGTGTGGCATATATTTTTAAAAATACAGAAATACAACGCCCACCGCTGTAGCAAATATCTGAAATCTATAGAAAACTGAAATGCTGTCTTTATAGTAAACACGTGGGGTTATCTGTTAATTCTTTCCTGTTATTTCTTTCCAGCTATGATATATATTTTTTGCCTCTTTTGCCACTTCTTCCGATTTTCCAGAATTCTGAAAACTGTGGCATTATTAGACCCCTTGACCCTGGTAATGTAAGGCAGGGGGGAAATGTGGCAAATAAATAAATTGACAAAACATTGATGCATTGTACAGTTTTCCCTTCCCATAGCGTATGATGTGTGTATAAAATATATATTGCTGTAAGTTGCTTGGATACCTTTGGGTCACAAGCGACGGGCAAATTTAATATATGATTATGGTGATGATAATGATCAGTCCACGTGGGATTTTGGACAGAGCGGAATGAAGGTGAATGACAGAATCGTAGAGTTGGAAGAGACCCCGTGGGGTCATCCAGCCCAACCCCATGCAATGAAGGAATCTGGAACCCACAACCCTGAGATTAAGACTCTCATGTTCTATCGATTCAGCTTATCCCCCCCAAAAAAGTGGGGTGTGTGGTGTTGCTTTATCCATTAGATTCACATCCTGCCTTTCCTCTCAAATTATTTTTAAATTGTGGCTACTTGGTGGGCCTCTTAAATACACTCTGTGCATGCCCAGAGGGCCTCCCTGACCATATTGCTGTTCGTCCACTGAAACCGAGCCTAGCCACTACAAAACCCTCTCCTAAGGCTAGTAGTTGTTTAGTCGTTTAGTCATTTTGACTCTTCGTGACCCCCTGGACCAGAGCACGCCAGGCACTTCTCTAGGTGATGGTCAACAATTTGGCTGCAAAAGGCAAGTCAAATGACACACAAAAAATTGTTGTTATTTAGTCGTTTAGTCGTGTCTGACTCTTGGTGATCCCATGGACCAGAGCACGCCAGGCACTTCTGTCTTCCACTGCCTCCCGTGGTTTGGTCAAACTCATGCTGGTAGCTTCGAGAACACTGTCCCACCATCTCGTCCTCTGTCGTCCCCTTCTCCTTGTGCCCTCCATCTTTCCCAACATCAGGGTCTTTTCCAGGGAGTCTTCTCTTCTCATGAGGTGGCCAAAGTCTAGGAGCCTCAGCTTCAGGATCTGTCCTTCCAGTGAGCACTCAGGGCTGATTTCCTTCAGAATGGAGAGGTTTGATCTTCTTGCAGTCCATGGGACTCTCCAGAGTCTCCTCCAGCACCAGAATTCAAAAGCATCCATTCTTCTGCAGTCAGCCTTCTTGATGGTCCAGCTCTCACTTCCATACACCACGACTGGGAAAACCATAGCTTTAACTATACGGACCTTTGTTGGCAAGGTGATGTCTCTGCTTTTTAAGATGCTGTCTAGGTTTGTCATAGCTTTTCTCCCAAGGAGCAGGCGTCTTTTAATTTCGTAACTGCTGTCACCATCTGCAATGATCATAGAGCCCAAGAAAGTAAAATCTCTCACTGCCTCCATTTCTTCCCCTTCTATTTTCCAGGAGGTGATGGGACCAGTGGCCATGATCTTCGTTTTTTTGATGTTGAGCTTCAGACCATATTTTGAGCTCTCCTCTTTCACCCTCATTAAAAGGTTCTTTAATTCCTCCTCCTTTTCTGCCATCCAGGTTGTGTCATCTGCATATCTGAGGTTGTTGATATTTCTTCCGGCAATCTTAATTCCGGCTAGGGATTCATCCAGCCCAGCCTTTCGCATGTATGTATAAAATACATATTGCTGTTAGTTGCTTGGATCCCTTCGGGTCACAAGCGACCGGTAAATTTAATAAATGATTATGGTGACGATAATGATCAGTCCACATGGGATTTTCGACAGAGCGGAACGAAGATTAATGACAGAATGATAGAGTTGGAAGAGACCCCGTGGGGTCATCCAGTCCAACCCCATGCAATGAAGGAATCTTTTGCACACCGTGGGGCCGGAACCCACGACCCTGAGATTAAGACTCTCATGTTCTACCGATTCAGCTTATCCCCCTTCCCAAAGTGGGGTGTGTGGTGTTGCTTTATCCATTAGGTTCACATCCTGCCTTTCCTCTCAAATTATTTTTAAATTGTGGCTACTTGGTGGGCCTCTTAAATGCACTCTGCACATGCCCAGAGGACCTCCCTGACCATATTGCTGTTCGTCCACTAAACCCGAGCCTGGCCACTACAAAACCCTCTCCTAAGGTTAAATCGAACCTAAATATGACCACAGATTAAATCCTGCCCGCAAATTATTTCCCCTTTTTTGGGGGGTGAGTGTCTCTTTAAGAGCCGGCTGGGCGTGGCCACGCCTCGTCCTCGCTCTTTCTCGGGAAGAGGAAGCGGGCAAGGCGGGTTGGCTTGCCGCCGCTGCGCGCATGCGCCGCCTCTCCCCTCTTCTGGCGGAGGAGAAGCGAGAGGCCGGCCCGAGAAAGCTTCGCCGGGTCGCTTGGCGCGCATGCGCTCCTCGTCTCCGGCGTCGCACGTCAGGAGAGGTTTTTTTCGTACGGAGCGTCGACGCTGATTGGAGAAAAGAGGGCGGGGGCGGGGAAAGAAACCACAAGACGCGCGCTCCGGATTGGCCGAGCCGGGGCGCTTAGCCGTTGACGTCCCCCCCGTCACGTGACGCGGGCGGCTCTTCTCTTTCTTCTTCCCTCCCCCCGCCCCTCCCTCCACCTGTTCCCGGCGCGTTGGATGCTGGAAGCCAAGATGGCGGCGGAGCTGGTGGAGGCGAAAGTGAGTGAGTGAAAGAGGAGAGGGAGGGAGGGGAGGGAGGGAGAGGAGAAGCGGGGGTCCGAAGGGGCGCCCCGTCCCCCCCCACTGAGGTATGTTTTTTTGGGGGGGGGAACCCTATGAATCTGTGCCACAGGGAGGGGCACCTGAGGAGGAAGGGGCGTGGCTAAAGGGGAGGGGCGGCCAGAAGCCCCGCCCCCGTCCCGAGGGACGACCCCCTCCAGGGACGACCCCCCCTCACCAATCCCCCCCACTCTCACATCTCCCCTCTCCCTACCTCCTGCTGCTTTCCCACCCCCCTTCAAGACAGCCCTCCCCTCCCCCCATGCCAGAGAAGACCCTCCCCATTTCCTCTCACCCCCCCAGGAGGGTTTGTTTGCCTGTCTGTTTGTTTACATGCCTTTTATCTCGCCCTCATGCCAGCCCTCCCTTTGGGGCACCTTTTGACAGCCAGGAGGAGTTGCCACCAACCCTGCAAGGTGGATTTTTCTTGGGGGGGGGACACGGTTTGTTTGGAGCTGATTTAATCCTGATTGATATGTGTGTGCGTGTGTTGAAAGCGAAAACAAAACAAAAACACAACAGCAGCAAAGTGCGATCTTACGCAGGTCTTACTCAGAAAGTAAGCACCCCTTGGGTTCACCAGGGTGGTGTGAAAGGTAAGGTAAAGGGACCCCTGACCATTAGGTCCAGTCGTGGCCGACTCTGGGGTTGCAGCGCTCATCTCGCTTTACTGGCCGAGGGAGCCGGCGTTCAGCTTCTGGGTCATGTGGCCAGCAGGACTAAGCCGCTTCTGGCAAACCAGAGCAGCGCACGGAAATGCCGCTTACCTTCCTGCCGGAGCGGTACCTATTTATCTACTTGCACTTTTGGGTGTGCTTTCAAACTGCTAGGTTGGCAGGAGCAGGGACCGAGCAACGGGAGCTCACCCCGTCATTGCGGGGATTCGAACCGCTGACCTTCTGATCGGCAAGTCCTAGGCTCTGTGGTTTAACCCACAGCACCACCCATGTCCCATTGAGGGTGGTGTTACTCGCTGGTTAAGTCGCCTGGAATAGCAGCTTGGCAATCATATACAGTGGTACCTCGGGTTAAGTACTTAATTCGTTCCGGAGGTCCGTTCTTAACCTGAAACTGTTCTTAACCTGAAGCACCACTTTAGCTAACGGGGCCTCCTGCTGCTGCTGTGCCGCCGGAGCACGATTTCTGTTCTCATCCTGAAGCAAAGTTCTTAACCCGAGGTACTATTTCTGGGTTAGCGGAGTCTGTAACCTGAAGCATATGTAACCTGAGGTACCACTGTACATGCCTAATTGGAAATCGCTAGGTAAATTCTAGGTAAGGGTTGCAGCCTTCGCCTGCTGCACAGCCAACACGGGCACCCACCAAGCGTGGCGGTACCTTTTTGAAAGTGAAACAGGTTTATTCTGCTTGAAGCACGTTTGTGAACTGGATTTGTCAGGTGTTGGCTCTCTCCTGCCAGATATTTATTGTGCATACATGTGTGTGTGTTTATTTGTTAATTTGAAACCTTAGCTGTTTTAATGGAGGAGGGTGAATCTGAAACATTTAACAGATCAACACATCTCTTAGTCGTTCCCTTGTTTACCTTGTATATGCACCCATGTGGATAATAACAGAAAAAGCTATAAATGCATTTCTGTGGCACATAAGGACCTATGAAGGGCCCTGCTGGATCATGCCAGGGGCCCATCTAGTCCAGAATCCTATTCTCACAGTGACCAACCAGATGCCACGATGGGAGGCCTGAGTGCAACTGCGACTCTCCTCTACCTGAACTGGCATTCAGAGGCATAGGGTTTGTGGTCACGGAGGTAGGGCATAGCTGTCATGGCTAGTAGATGCTGATAGCCTTATCTTCTATGTAATTAGACTCTTAAGTCACAAAACCACCTGCCAAAATGGAATATCTGTGAGATACTTTAAGGCTCCTTCTCTGTGTGTTCTGTATTAAGTTGAACCATGCAGAGCCAGTTGTGAAACCAATGGACACCTCAGATAGCATGCAAAGTCATGTATAGGAAGCCACAATTATAAGTGCTGCCATTTGTATTAATGATTGCACTTTTACTTTACAAGAGTAGATTTGGCTTGTTTCGTGAATATTCAGAAACAAAGACTTTAGGGTAGTTAACTTCTTTGAGTGAATTTGGAATGGTTGGCTTCCAGTTTTTTTCAGTAAGCTGTGGACACAAACTGGGAAGTCTTCAGTTGAAACCGTGAATTTCTACGCACTTACGTATTTGTTACTTATTTAGAGCACTTTTATCTCTCCTGAAGACATCTGGCTTACTAGAAGTACATGTAAAAAGGATCTAGGGGTCTTGGTGGACCACAAGCTTAACATGAGTCCGCAGTGTGTTGCAGCAACAAAAAAAGCTAATGCCGTTCTAGGCTGCATCAACAGAAGTATAGTGTCTAGATCAAGGAAAGTCATAGTACCACTCTATTCTGCCTTGGTCAGGCTACACTTGGAGTACTGTGTCTAATTCTGGGCACCACAATTTAAGAAGGATGTTGACAAGCTGGAATGTGTGCAGAGGAGGGCAACCAAGGTGACCAACTAAGCCTTATGAGGAGCACTTGAAGGAGTATGTTTAGCGTGGAAAAGAGGAAACTGAGAGGAGATATGATAGCCATCTTCAAATATTTCAAGGGCTGTCACACGGAGGAGGAAGCATGCTTGTTTTCTCCTGCTTTGGGGGTAGGACTTGAACCAATGCCTTCAAGTTGCAAGGAAGGAGATTCCGACTAAACATTCGGGAAAAAACTTTCTGACAGTAAGAGCTGTTCAGCAGTGGAACAGACTCCCACGAGAAGTGGTGGGCTCTCCTTCCTTGGAGGTTTTTAAGCAGAGGTTGGATGGCTGTCTGTCATGGATGCTTTAGCCGAGATTCCTGCGTTACAGGGGGTTGGACTAGATGATCCGTGGGTCCCTTTCAACTGGTAAGATTCTACGAGTCTATGAACCATACGACGCTCCCAGAGCAGCGTATAAATTTCAATAATAAGACAACCCCGGGCCTCAGACTCAGAATCTGATAGATAAAACACAAATGGGAAAGGAGTGTGCAAGGGGCCCTTTATCTCAGCTACAGTTAGTGTGAAGGCTGCAAGGAAAGTCTTGCTGCTGTCAGACCCAGCTCTAACAGGGGGGAAATGAGGCTAGCCCATCTCACAGGGCTGTTGTAAGGAGTACAGCATCTTTTAGTGCTATGGAGGCTTGGCGCTCTATAAATGTCAATTATTATTGTAGCAAATGAATATCTGCAGTAGACTTGTCCAGTCTGATACGGACAGCAGCAGATTTTCTCAAACTGGTGTGCATGAGGTGCGACAGGCATCGCTGTCTCCTCGCTCCCTTTTCCAACCCGAGGGCCTTCTGGGAAACCTTCCAAGAGCCACGTGCCAGTCGTGGGCAGAAGTGGGTGGAGCAATGAATGCAGATTACAGCTTTGTGAAGCAGGGTGCTTCCAGCACACTCTGCTCCATCCCGTCATCCAGACAAAGCAAGAGGACACATTCCAGCCAGGCAAAGTCACTCCAGGAGGGTGCAAAGCAAAGGCTGGTGAGAGTATGTGGCCGGTGGAACACTCCAAGGCCCAGCTAGAGAGCCCTGGGATGGTTGGATTTGGCACTGAGGAATCCCATTCTGCCTCCACTGCCAAGTCCTTGCTTGCTTGCCTGCCTGCCTGCCTGCCTATCTATTGCTCTTGTCGTTTTTGCATGGGCTTCCCTTTGCTTGCGCTGTCCTGAGCGGCTGGAGCTTCGGTGGTGCAGCTGTGAAATGGTGAGGTTTGAAGGTTTGAGATTTTAAGGCAGTGGCTGTGAATCGTAATAAGCGGAGACCTACTTTTTAAATTAGGGACGCGGGTGGCGCTGTGGGTAAAAGCCTCAGCGCCTAGGGCTTGCCGATCGAAAGGTCGGCGGTTTGAATCCCCGCGGCGGTGTGCGCTCCCGTTGCTCGGTCCCAGCGCCTGCCAACCTAGCAGTTCGAAAGCACCCCCAGGTGCAAGTAGATAAATAGGGACCGCTTACTAGCGGGAAGGTAAACGGCGTTTCCGTGTGCTGCGCTGGCTCGCCAGATGTAGCTTTGTCACGCTGGCCACGTGACCTGGAAGTGTCTCCGGACAGCGCTGGCCCCTGGCCTCTTAAGTGAGATGGGCGCACAACCCCAGAGTCTGTCAAGACTGACCCGTACGGGCAGGGGTACCTTTACCTTTTACTACTTTTTAAATTAGTTGGAGCAGATAGGAGGCTTTGCTGCTGCTGCTGCTTCCTCTGTTGTTACCGTTAACCAATTTATATACCGCTTTTTAGACACAGATGACGTTCCACTATTTCAGTGCCTTAACGAGATCTGCGCAGCATTGTCAAAACATAGTGTTTAGCCAAGCCTCCTGTTCAGCACAGGATCTGCAGAAACCTCCAGTGCCTCTCAAGTCAGCCTGTTCCTCACTTAACAACCCTTACTCTAAGAAGGTCCCCCTCATGTTCAGCCAAATCTGTTTCTTTCGTCTTCTGTAAAAGTCTATCAGTATTTTGGTTTTTTTAATCTCCGTATTAAAAGGGCAAAGCAAGTTGCTGGATCTCATTATTTTTAGCATATGGAGGGCACAACATGACTGCTGCGGATTACTTCACGCATCTGATAGAGCCAACAAAAATCCAGGCCACAATACCTCTTACGCCCCAAAGTCCTGCAATAATCATGGGATCATAGAATTGTAAATTTGGGGGCATCCTGAGAGTCATTTAGTGTAAGAATCCTGCCCACAACCATCCCTGGAACATTAGTATTGCAGTGAAGGGTTAGGTGGGTCAGTATCCTGAGACAGAAAGCGTTTTTATTTGTTTATTTGCTGTGGGGGGAGCTGAGCTTAAATACAGTCGTACCTCGGAAGTCAAACACCTTGCGACTCGAACGTTTTGGCTCCCGAACCCTGCAAAGTGAGTGTTCCGGTCTGCGAACGTTCTTTGGAACCCAAACGTCCGACGTGGGTTCCGCGGCTTCCGATTGGCCGCAGGAGCTTCCTGCGGCCAGCCAGAAAACGTGCCTTGGTTCCCGAACATTTTGGAAGCCGAACGGACTTCCGGAACTGATTCCGTTCAACTTCCGAGGTGCCACTTATTATGTTGCAGAGCTATAGCTTGTTGGCGGAACACCTGCTTTGCATGCAGAAGGTTCTTGTCTGAAATCACGGAGGGCTGCTGTGTAGAGGGTCCTGAGCTACGTGGGACCATTGGCTTGACCAGTAGAATGGACTCCCTGAGAAGGCGGTGGGCTATCCTTTGTTGGAGGTTTGTAAACAGAGGTTGGATGGCCATCTGTCAGGGATTCTTTAGCTGTGATTCCTTCCTTTCAGGTGACCCTTTAAAAGGTGCCTTCCAATCTGATTCTATCACTTTCTACCTCATGCACTTTTCAGGGGTCAGCAAACTTTTTCAGCAGGGGGCCGGTCCACTGTCCCTCAGACCTTGTGGGGGGCCAGACTATATTTTGGAAAAAAAATACGAATGAATTCCTATGCCCCACAAATCACCCAGAGATGCATTTTAAATACCGTATTTTTTGCCCCATAGGACGCACCGCCCTATAGGACGCACCTAGTTTTTTGGGGGAGGAAATAAAGGGAAAAAAATTATTTCCCCCCCAGGCACAGGGCTGGCGCGGGGGAAGCCCAAGCTTCCCCTGACCCCAGCCCCCAGAACAGCCTGCTATCCGCAAGCCTAGGGAGTCGCGCCGGTCTCCCCAGGCTTGCGGAGAGCTGCGTGAAGCCCGGTCGCGCTCTTTAGCGCGCCCGAGGCTTCGGAATGCAGGCAGCTCTGCGCAACCTTTGGGAGCCCGGCGCGGCTTCCCGCCGGGCTCCCTAGGGTTGTGCAGAGCTGCACGAAGCCCGGGAGCGCAGGCAGCTCTGCGGAACCCTCCGGAGCCCGGCGCGGCTCCCGAGGGTTGCGCAGAGCTTCCGGCCCCTCTCGCTCTCCTGTATTCGCCCCATAGGACGCACACACGTTTCCCCTTCATTTCTGGAGGGGAAAAAGTGCGTCCTACAGGGTGAAAAATACGGTAAAAGGACACATTCTACTCATGTAAAAAAACACTGATTCCCGGACCGTCAGCGGGCCGGATTGAGAAGGCGATTGGGCCGGATCCGGCCCCCGGGCCTTAGTTTGCCTACCCATGTCTTAGCTGCTGTGCTGCACCAGCTTTCAGCTTTCATTTTTGATGCTTTAAGAGTGAGGGTGCAGGTAACAACCCCTGTATAAATGGGCATTTTCTGCTGCTAGTATCATGGAATGGCCTTCCCTCTGCCATATGTGAAGGAACATACGCAGCTGACTTATTCTTGAGCCAGTCCTTGGTTAGTCTGGCTCAGTATTGTCTACACTGACTGGCAGCAGCTCTGTAGGGTTGCAGACAGGAGGCAGAGGCAGCAGCCCTCAGTTGCTTTACACAGCTCGTGAAGTTTTTGCTCAGGCTTTCCCTGTTTTAGGTGCATGGCTCCCTTGAATAATTTGCTTTCATATGTTTTAAATGCTGCTTTGCTGCTTTTAGACTCTGTTTTTAAAATATAATATTTGGAGTGTTTTGGACTAGAGATTTTCGAAACCTTAAGAGGTTTAAGGTAAAGGTACCCCTGCCCGTACGGGCCAGTCGTGTCCGACTCTAGGGTTGTGCGCCCATCTCACTTAAGAGGCCGGGGGCCAGCGCTGTCCACAGACACTTCCGGGTCATGTGGCCAGCGTGACAAGCTGCATCTGGCGAGCCAGCACAGCACACGGAAACGCCGTTTACCTTCCTGCTAGTAAGCGGTTCCTATTTATCTACTTGTACCCGGGGGTGCTTTCGAACTGCTAGGTTGGCAGGCGCTGGGACCGAGCAGCGGGAGCGCATCCCGCCGCGGGGATTCGAACCACCGACCTGGCAAGTCCTAGGCGCTGAGGTTTTACCCACAGCGCCACCCGCATCCCTTAAGAGGTTTATAAACTCTTTAAAACAAACCAACCAGTTTCAGAGATCACTCTTGCGTCCTTTCCCATTCAGCGTTTCGGGCTGCAGAAATAGTCCCAAGTTCTGAGTTGCATTCTTTAAGTTGGTTTCACGTCTTTGGTCTTTCATGGGCCGCCAAGGTGGCATCTTCAGGATCTGCAGAGAGAGTTGTTTTCGTGACTCTCAAGTGATCAGTCGCACCCCCACCCTGGCATGCCACTGTGTTTGTGGTTGGCATGTGCAAGTTGTGACTCAGCCGCCTGCCATCCATGTATGGCAAGCAGCCCCCCCCCCCGCCGCCCCCCAGTGCTTGATAAACCTGGTTTGGCTCCCAGGCTGCAAAACAAGAAGGACCGTTGAGTCCTTGGCAGGTCTGCTTGCTGGAGGTGGGCTGCAATTTGGCTTCCTGGTCCACATGCTGTGTTGTTTTAACCAGCGAAATATCTTCCCGTTTGTAAGTGCTGGAGCACCGCCTGTATGCCTTCACTTGCCCTCCTCGCTGCTTTGGTAACTCGGTTGTGCAGGTCCGTTTGCACTGGAGGGTGTAGGGTACGGTTGGCAGATACCCCTGGTGTTGCTCTTGTGAAAGAACAAAACCAGCAGACGTCTGAAGCAGCAACAAAGGAGGATTTGCTGCACCAGCCCTACTCCGAGTAGTAATAATAATAATAATAATAATAATTTTTTATTTATACCCCGCCCTCCCCAGCCAAGGCCGGCCTCAGAGCGGCTTAAAAGCAATAATAAAAACAAGTTGAATGATTACAACTTAAAAACAAAATTAAAATACAACATTAAAATATTGAAACATTAAAATATTAAAATGTAGCCTCATCGCGGGAGGAGAAGGAAAGGAAAAAAGAAAGAGAGGGAGGGAATCAAATTGGCGCCAAGCCAAAGGCCAGGCGGAACAACTCTGTCTTACAGGCCCTGCGGAAAGAAATCAGATCCTGCAGGGCCCTGGTCTCATGAGGCAGAGCGTTCCACCAGGCCGGAGCCAGTGTTGAAAAGGCCCTGGCTCTGGTTGAAGCCAATCTAACTTCCTTAGGGCCTGGGACCGCTAGGGTGTTGCTATTTATGGACCTTGAGGCTCTCTGTGGGGCATACCAGGAGAGGCGGTCCCGTAAGTATGAGGGTCCTAGGCCGTGAAGGGCTTTAAAGGTCAAAAGCAGCACCTTAAATCTGACCCTGTACTCCACCGGGAGCCAGTGCAGCTTGAAAAGCACTGGGTGAATATGCTCCCATGGCAGAGACCCCGTGAGGAGCCTCGCTGCAGCATTCTGCACCCGCTGGAGTTTCTGGGACAGCTTCAAGGGCAGCCCCGCGTAGAGCGAATTACAGTAGTCAAGCCCGGAGATGACCGTCGCATGGATCACTGTGGCCAGGTCGGGGTGGGAAAGGTAAGGGACCAACTGCTTGATGCGGTGAAGGTGGAGTAGAGCCATTGGCATGGATGAACTTTGGCCTGTTAACTTCAGTGGGTCTAGCAACCCATAACTTGGTGGTAGGGACCCTACTTTGCATGCGGTGTGGTCCAGGTTTCAGCCCCCACTCTCTCCAGTTAAAAGTAGCAGTGAGCTGGTGATGCAAATGATGCTTAAATGTCTGATATCGAAGTACAGTGGTACCTTGGGTTACAGACGCTTCAGGTTACGTATGCTTCAGGTTACAGATTCCGCTAACCCAGAAATAGTACCTCAGGTTAAGAGCTTTGCTTCAGGGTGAGAACAGAAATCGTGCTCCGGCGGCTCAGCGGCAGCAGGAGGCCCCATTAGCTAAAGTGGTACTTCAGGTTAACAACGGACCTCCAGAATGAATTAAGTTCTTAACACGAGGTACCACTGTAGAATGTTAGATTACTGCAACACATCGTACGTAGGGCTGCATCTGAAGACGGTTCGGAAACTTCTGCTGGTGTAGAATTCAGCGGGGCTCACCGGGGCAAGATGGTTTCAGCATATTACACCTGTCCTGGCTTCACTGCATTGGCTGCTGATTACGGTATTTTTCGCTCTATAGGACGCACTTTTCCCCCTCCAAAAATGAAGGGGAAATGTGTGTGCGTCCTATGGAGCGAATGCAGGCTTTCACTGAAGCCTGGAGAGCGAGAGGGGTCGGTGCGCACTGACCCCTCTCGCTCTCCAGGCTTTAGGCAGCTATCCGCAAGCCTTGGGAGCCCGGCGGGAGTTCCCGCCGGGCTCCCAAGGCTTGCAGATAGCGGTCTGCTGTCCCCGAAGCCAAAACAGAGAGACGGGGCGCTGCGCAGCCCTCCGTCTCGCTGTTCCAGCTTCGGGATGGCTGCGCAAAGCCTCCGCAGGGCGGCGGGGTGAAGGCACCCCGCCGCCCTGCGGAGGCTTGAAAGGCTGTCCCCGAAGCCTCAAGCCTTTGGAGTGAGATCTTTGAGGCTGGCGGTAGGGGAAAGCAGCGCTTCCCCCCACTGCCAGCCCCACAAGCTCAGGGGGCAGTGGCACAGCCTTTGTGCTGTTCCCCGACCTGCTCTTGAACGCACTTTGAACGCACCTTGTTTTTGAGGGGGAGAACAAGAATTTTTTTTTCCTTTCCTATTCTCCCCCTCCTATGGTCCGGTGCGTTCTATGGTCCGGTGCGTCCAATAGAGTGAAAAATACGGTAGTTTCTGGACCCAATTCAAAGTGCTGACCTATAAAGCCTTAAGTGGAGCAGGACCACAATACCTCTTACCATATGAACCCACCCGGATCCTGAGATCATTTTGTGAGGCCCTTCTTCGTGTGCCTCCTTCACAAGAGGTGCAGAGGGTGGCAACATGAGAACGGGGTCTTTTCTGCAGTGGCTCCCTGTCTGTGGAATGCTCTCCCCAGGGCCTTCATTATGCACCTTTAGGTGCCAGGCGAAAACATTCCCCTGCAACCAGGCCTTTAGCAATCCAGTGCCCTTTTAAAATGTTCTGTGGAGGCGGGGATTATTGGTTCGTCGTTATTCTTATTTTTACTATGCATTTTGTGGTTTCGATGCTGTAATTTTATATTACGAGCGCTGCCCTTAGATCCACGAATGAAGGGCTGCGTACAAATTGAATAAATAAGAATTTCCTTGCTGGCTCAGGCCAAAGACCCATCGAGCCCAACGTCCTGTCCTCACAATGACCAATCAGATGCCACCCCTAGGATGCCAACAAACAGAACTTGAGGGTGGCAGCGGCAGCAATTCTCCCTCTTGAGATTTCCTGCGACTGGCATTCATATGCATACATACGTGCACACAAGTCATCACGGCTGGTAGAGGAAAGAGAGAGGTAATAGAATCAGAGTTGGAAGGGATCATCTAGCTAAACCCACTGCAATGCAGGAATCTTTCACCCAATGTGGGGCTCAGACCCCACAATCTTCACATTAAGAGTCCCGTGCTCTCTGCATGCCAGATGGAGCTCCATCCTCCTTCACGAATTTGTTGTTGGCCATTGTGGGAAACAAGGAGCTTTGGCCCAGAGCGGCTGTTTTCCCTTGTGGTTTCCAGTGGCATTCATTGGATCATAGACTTGTAGACCTGGAAGGGACACTGAGGATCACATTTCATATTGAAATACAGTGGTAACCTTGGGTCAAGTACTTAATTCGTTCCGGAGGTCCGTTCTTAACCTGAAACTGTTCTTAACCTGAAGCACCACTTTAGCTAATGGGGCCTCCTGCTGCCGCTGCGCCGCTGCTGTGCAATTTCTGTTCTCATCCTGAAGCAAAGTTCTTAACCCGAGGTACTATTTCTGGGTTAGCGGTGTCTGTAACCTGAAGTGCCTGAAGCATCTGTAACCTGAGGTACCACTGTACTGCTCCTCAATGAGGCCAAACTTAGATTCACAAAATGCAATGCAGCAATATGCGGCTGTCCCATACGGGGATTGAACCTGCGGCCTTGGTGTTATCAGCACCACGTTCTCACCAACCAGAGGCTTGGAGCGACTGGAATGGCAAAGGGTCCAGGGTGCCATTGGCTCCCGGGGCTGTTTTTCAAGCTGCGGTTGCCTGGGAAACCGTAGCACACCCAAGCTTTAACTTGGGTAGGCAATGTGAACGCATGAAGGTGTTGACGATGGTTGACCAACCGGCAATTCCGCCCTCTGTTTTTCCTTGGTTTCCTCAACCCAAGAGCTTGCCACTTACCGTGTGTAAGGCTCGTTCCCAGTTTGGTTTGGCAGGTGCAGGGTCTGGGCAGGTCCGGCCCACCCATGAGGCAAAGTGCAGCAAGCGCCTCAGGTGGCAGGATCCACAGGGACAGCAGATCCCAAAGTGCATCTGTATCCCCCCCTTGTTCCTGATCTTCACTCACCCCTCCTCCCACACCCATTTTGTGGTTTGCCTCGGGTGCCAAAATGCCTTGGGCTGGGTCTGGAGTGAGGTCGTCACCCTATGCCAGCTGTTCTACCACAGAGGCTGGATTTTTGGCCACAAGGGCGTGAGCGTCAAGGGGGCAGTAAGCCCCTGGAATGCAGATGCACCACCCACTGACCTTTGGGACCTGCGGCTAACGCTTAAAAGCAGGGAAAAGTTCTGGAATTCCACCGTGTGCTTTTCGAACTCGTTTCCATGAGGGCAAGCGACTTGGTTTCGTTGAAATAGAGGTAGGGGTAAACATGCAGTCCACCACCAGACACGCACGTGTTTGCTTGTGGGTAGCAAGATGTAACTGGTGTGGGGTGAAAGGAAGGGTGGCAGTTGGCTCCTTACCTCTCTCGCCCTGACCTAGCCACTGTGATCCACGCGACGGTCACCTCCAGACTGGATTATTGTAAGTCGCTCTACGTGGGGCTGCCCTTAAGACTGACCCAGAAACTCCAGCGGGTGCAGAATGCTGCAGCGAGACTCCTTATGGGGTCCTCGCTGCGAGATCACATTCACCCGGTGCTATACCAGCTGCACTGGCTCCCGGTGGAGTACAGGATCAGGTTTAAGGTGCTGGTTTTAACCTTTAAAGCCCTATACGGCCTAGGACCCTCGTACCTACGGGACCGCCTCTCCTGGTATGCCCCACAGAGAAACTTACGGTCTTCAAATAAAAACATCTTGAAGGTCCCAGGCCACAGAGAAGTTAGGCTGGCCTCAACTAGAGCCAGGGCTTTTTCGGCTGTGGCTCCGACCTGGTGGAACGCTCTGTCACAAGAGACTAGGGCCCTGCGGGACTTGACATCTTTCCGCAGGGCCTGCAAGACAGAGCTGTTCCACCAGGCCTTTGGCCAAGGCGCAGCCTGACTCCCTCCCTCGGCAATCTTCGCAGAGCTCTGGCCCAATGGTGGCCAGTGGCTTGAATTTAATTAATTTTATAATGAATGATTTTAGAGTGTTGTTTGTGTTGTACTTTTGTACTGTTTTATTGTTGTTAGCCGCCCTGAGCCCGGCTTCGGCTGGGGAGGGCGGGATATAAATAAAATTTATTATTATATTATTATTATTCTTACCCGCCTTGCGCGGATCGGCTTCCAATAGCCCCGCCTCCATTGCCTTGTGATGGTGGGGCATCTCTGTGGAGTGGGGGGGTCCCAGGGGTTGTGGGTGCCTTCCCCAAACCTGATTGGCCCCTGCGAGAAGGAGTTTGCTAGAGCGAATGCATGCTCACCTTGATCCAACCCGCTCTGTCCTTTGTAACATTGTGCATGGCACAGAGCAGAGAGGCAGAGGGCGACTGGGTGTAAGGTAGCTTCTGATGTTCCTGCTTAAATCAGCCTTTCGTTCGGAACCATGAGGACTGGAATCTTAGTTCATTTCAGAGAGAAGGATCGGAGCACCGTGTAGAGCGTGTGTTGCATTGTGTACACATTCAGAAAGCCACTGCCAATCATTGTTGACAATGCTGGTCTAGGTGGACAAATGGTTTGACCTCCTAAGCAGTGCTTTTTTTCTAAAAAAAAATGTTTAGGGGTACTCTCAATTTCCTACTCATATTGCCCCTCAATGAGGCCAAACTTAGATTCACAAAATGTTTAGGGGTATGCATACCCCTGCTTCCCCCCAGAAAAAAAATACTTCTCTTAAGTACTGACGCACAATCGTTCCTAATACAGTGGTACCTCGGGTTACATACGCTTCAGGTTACATACGCTTCAGGTTACATACGCTTCAGGTTACAGACTCCGCTAACCCAGAAATAGTGCTTCAGGTTAAGAACTTTGCTTCAGGATGAGAATAGAAATTGTGCTGTGGCGGCGCGGCAGCAGCAGGAGGCCCCATGAGCTAAAGTGGTGCTTCAGGTTAAGAACAGTTTCAGGTTAAGTACGGACCTCCGGAACGAATTAAGTACTTAACCCGAGGTACCACTGTATTTTGAATGTGGGCACCTCTGTATTTCCAGAAAACACAGAAGAATAAAGAGAACGTACGACCTTTTTGTTACAACCATGATACTTGACCCTAAACGCTTTTCCCATATGGTCTGTTCTGTGGCATAAAATTGGTGTGTGTGTGTGTGTAAATAAATGTATAATGGTCTTTGCAAATGTATAATAATGCTATAACCACAAAACATTTTTAATGGTATTCAGAATAAATACAGCCACAGGCAAAGCAGCATGGCAAGAGGAAGGCTGGTTAATAATTCCTTCCTTAAGTTGGGGTTACCTAAGCCAGATCTTGGGGAATGTTTGCTGCCAGCCCCATAAACGGTGCTTTGATTTATTCGCTATCTTTGACTTCAAATGTCTCTCTGTCTGTCTGTCTGCCCTCCCTCTCCGCCCGCAGAACATGGTGATGAGTTTCCGAGTCTCGGACCTCCAGATGTTGCTCGGGTTCGTCGGCCGGAGCAAGAGCGGCTTGAAACACGAACTGGTGACCCGGGCCTTGCAGCTGGTCCAGTTTGACTGCAGCCCCGAACTGTTCAAGAAGATCAAGGAGATTTACGAGACGCGCTACGCCAAGCTCTCCGATGCAGGGCAGATTCCGCAGCAACAACAGCAGCAGCAGGCGCCCCAGCACAGACCTCCCCAGGAAACCCTCTCCATCCATTCCTCCTACGACCGCAGCAGCAACGCGGTGGCCAGGACTGCTCTCTCCACCGCCAACATTGACTACCCCTCCCTCTACGGGAAGTACTTAAACGGACTGGGGCGGTTACCCGTCAAACCGGCGAAGCCCGAGGTTCAGCTGGTGAAGCTCCCCTTCTACAGCATTTTGGACGAACTCCTGAAGCCCACCGAACTCGGTGAGTTGGGGGGGCGGGATCGGGATGGCCCTGGACGGCTGGGACGTTGCCTCGTCCCACATTTGCAGGTGGCCGGTTTGCTCATGGCAGCTGGCGCTGCTTCTTCTGCTTGCATGCACAGGCCCTAACCCAGGGGTCAGCAAACTTTTTCAGCAGGGGGCTGGTCCACTGTCCCTCAGACCTTGTGGGGGGGGGCTGGACTGTATTTTGAAAAAAAAATAAATGAACGAATTCCTATGCTTCACAAATAACCCAGAGATGCATTTTAAGTAAAAGCACACATTCTACTCATGTAAAAACACCAGGCAGGCCCCACAATAACCCAGAGATGCATTTTAAGTAAAAGCACACATTCTACTCATGTAAAAACACCAGGCAGGCCCCACAAATAACCCAGAGATGCATTTTAAATAAAAGGGCACATTCTACTCATGTAAAAACACCAGGCAGGCCCCACAATAACCCAGAGATGCATTTTAAGTAAAAGCACACATTCTACTCATGTAAAAACACTAGGCAGGCCCCACAAATAACCCAGAGATGCATTTTAAATAAAAGGGCACATTCTACTCATGTATAAACACTCTGATTCCTGGACCGTCCATGAGTTGGATTTAGAAGGCGGTTGGGCCAGATCCGGCCCCCGGGCCTTAGTTTCCCTACCCATGCCCTAACCCTTACTGTCTGAAATCTTACAGCGTTAGAAACTCAGATATATAACCTAGGCTCCAACTGGCTCCTTCAACCAAGGTTACGGTTGCCAGAACGGAATGTCTAGTTGCCGTTTTGGGGCAAGATGGCTCTGAAGTTTTATTTTTCAAGTGATGGACTGGACTGCGATTGATTATCAGTTAAAATACCTGGCTCGTTCAGATTGCAGCCTCGTTGAAGAGCTTTGAGAACTGAAAGAAGAAAAGTCACTCGATCCAGGGACATTCCGCTTATATATTGGCCTATTCCGACCTCTTTTTCTTAATGGTGACATGGACCATTTGTAACGTAGGAATATTCTTCACAACATTGAGCAGGGCAGTGGGGTGGGGTAAGCGAAAACCAGCGAAAACAATTAATTATAACGTCGTTCCATGCTCCTGCTAGGGCTGCACAGGCAAAGCATTTTGGTTCCTGAAACTCGTTTCAGTTGTACAGATAAAATAGAACGGATAGAATTCTACAGGGTGGGGTGTTAGTGTGTGAAAGCAGTGCAAATCCAATGATCCCCAGATAGTGGAGATGTCAGACGCCATCCTGGCACCCAGGTATCTTCACTCTGTTGCAAGCGGTCGAAAGCCAGGTGCAAAATGGCTAATTTCGAATGCTGCTTGGGGAGCAGTGGTTTGGCGCCGAGGGCCATCTGGTGGTTCCCTCACTGCGAGAAGCCAAGTTACAGGGAACCAGGCAGAGGGCCTTCTCGGTGGTGGCACCCGCCCTGTGGTTTGGACCCAGTGGTTTGGCTCGGTGTTAGGCAGCGTCCTGTGTCCCTAAACACCAGTGGTTAAGCACCTTTGTTCTTGAGCACTAATCGCAATACCCTTGGAAGACAGAAAGACATGGTAGACTTCCGTAGAACCACAGAATTGTATGGTTGGAAGGAACCCCAAGAGCATATCAATTACCTGTTCTGCATATCAAAGGTAAACTGGTCATGTAGACAATCTACATGTGGGGCAGAACCCAGCACTGAAACCTTAACCCTGATCGGCTATTTTTCTACATGCGAGGAAGCTACTTGCCTGCCCTCCCCCTGTGGAAGTTATTCAAAACTCAAGCTGCGGAGTTAAGAAGGGACTCCGTTTTATTTCTGAACCGCCACTTTTCAGGTACGCAACCTTACCAACGCAGTTTACAATATTTCAGAAATGATACAGGGTCCATTGTCCATTCCAGTGCTCAGAGGTGAGTGCCTCTGTGTATATGTACAAAATGGCAACACACACACACGAGGGAGGGATCAGCAGGTTTGTGCAAAAAACGTTTTTGCAAAAGTGCAAAAAGTCCGAAGGAGGAGCCCAAGAGCTATTTAATGTAGCCTGTCCTTCATTGGAGGTTTATATATGAGACAAGCTAGAGATTGATTTGCCTCATGTGCTAGGCACACTGTCCCTAAAACCATATTGGGTGGTGCAACATAGTGGTTGCAGGGCCCGGCTATTAATCTGCTGCCCCTGGTTCTTGGTCTTGACATGATTTGAATCGTAGAATCATAGCATCATAGAGTTGGAAGGGACCACAAGGATCATCTAGCCCAACCCTCTGCAACGCAGGAATTTTTCGGCCTAAACGGCCTTGGTCCAGTGTATCTGAAGGAGCGTCTCCACTCCCATCATTCTACCTGGACACTGAGGTCCAGCGCCGAGGGCCTTCTGGTGGTTCCCTCACTGCGAGAAGCCAAGTTACAGTGAACCAGGCAGAGGGCCTTCTCGGTGGTGGCACCCGCCCTGTGGAACACCCTCCCACCAGATGTCAAAGAGAACAACAGCTACCAGACTTTTAGAAGACATCTGAAGGCAGCCCTGTTTAGGGAAGCTTTTAATGTTTGATGCATTACTGTATTTTAATATTTTGTTGAAAGCTGCCCGGAGTGGCTGGGAAAGCCCAGCCAGATGAGCGGGGTATAAATCATAAATTATTATTATTATTGTTATTATTGTTATTATTGTTATTATTGTTATTATTATTATTATTATTATTATTATTATTATTATCCATACAGAAAACACTGGCCTGCGTAAGTGTCTAAGTGTTCCTTATAAGCTAAACCCTGAGCTAAAACAGCTGTTCTCCCAGCACCTGTCCTCCAGTTAAGATATATGGCTTTTAACTCCACATAAAAGTAAAACAGAAATGCTCTTTGCCTGTCTGCTGCAATTACCATTAACTGCTGACTCAACTGACTTTGAACCTATTAAACATTAAAACAAATGAAAACCAGGGAGGAGCATGGAGCTCAAGGGCCTTACTTGCTGCCATCTTCAGCCCATATAGCTTTAATTCTATCAATGTATAAATTTTTTTAAACAGTTATTTTTCTATGCTTTTAGCTGTTTTTATTCTTGTCTGTGGGGACGCGGGTGGCGCTGTGGGTAAAACCTCAGTGCCTAGGACCTGCCGATCGCATGGTCGGCGGTTCGAATCCCCGCGGCGGGGTGAGCTCCCGTCGTTCGGTCCCAGCTCCTGCCCACCTAGCAGTTCGAAAGCACTCTTAAGTGCAAGTAGATAAATAGGTACCGCTTTATAGCGGGAAGGTAAACGGCGTTTCCGTGTGCTGCGCTGGTGCCGGCTTGCCAGAGCAGCTTTGTCACGCTGGCCACGTGACCCGGAAGTGTCTCCGGACAGCGCTGGCCCCCGGCCTCTTAAGTGAGAAGGGCGCACAACCCTAGAGTCGGACACGACTGGCCCGTACGGGCAGGGGTACCTTTACCTTTACCTTTACCTATTCTTGTCTGTAAGCGGCCTTGAGTCCCGTTAGGGAGAAAGGCAGGGTAGAAAGAAAGAAAGAAAGAAAGAAAGAAAGAAAGAAAGAAAGAAAGAAAGAAAGAATTTACATGCCACCTTTCATTTCAAGGAGAAAAATACAGTGGTGCCCCGCAAGACGAATGCCTCGCAAGACAAAAAACCCGCTAGACGAAAGGGTTTTCCGTTTTTCGATGCGCTTCGCAAGACGAAAACGTCTTGCGAGTCTTGCGATTTTTTCCGCTTCCCCCCCTTTTTCTAAGCCGCTAAGCCGTTAATAGCCTTTTAGCCGCTAAGCCTTTAATAGCCGCTAAACCGCTAATAGCGCTAAGCCGCTAAGCCGCTAATAGGGTTGCTTTGCAAGACGAAGAAACCGCTAGACGAAGAGACTCGCGGAACGGATTATTTTCGTCTTGCGAGGCACCACTGTACCAAGGCAGTTCACAAGCAGGTTAAAAGCCAATGGGAAAATAACACCACCAGTTATTAAATAAAAATTCCCATAAGGTCAGTTGGAACTGCAATCAAAGCAGGAGAGTCGAGTCGGGAGGTCAGGAAAATGCTTGTCTAAACAGGGAGCGGTCAAGAGCCAAGGGTCAGGCGTTCAGCAGGGAGGACATTCCACAACACTGGCGCCACCACTGTAAAAGCCTGGCTCCGTGTTACCACAGTAGTCTTGCCTAGTGCCCTGCTGTTGCTGTTGGATTTACATTGCCCTGACCACTCTCTCAATGTGAGTTGCCGTCCAGAACCACTTGGGGGGCACCAGGTTGGAGGAGACTGAAATGCACCGGCGGTCGGATTCTGCATAAGGCAGTTGATTGGTCTGCAGATAACTTTCTGAATCGCCCCTTAAGGCTAAGAGGTTGGATGTCTCAGAAGGCTTCTTAGCTGTTTATTGTTTCTTCCCACCCCTTAAGAATTGCTGTTGTAGCGTCACGCTGAATTGGGTGCCGTATGGAAGCTACTTGTGGTTTTGTGATATTTACTTGAGCTCAATTAAAGGTATCATGTCCCTCTCCCTGTTCTTGGTTGTCTCCTCTCCCACGCTGAATTAATATGACTGTCTGCATTTTTCTGCCTGCGGGTTTGTTTTACATGCAGTGGTACCTTGGTTCTCGAACTTAATCCGTTCCGGGAGTCCATTCGACTCCCAAAACAGTTCGAAAACAAACCCGTGGCTTCTGATTGGCTGCAGGAGCTTCCTGCACTCAATCGGAAGCTGCGCCGGATGTTCGGCTTCCAAAAAACGTTTGGAAACTGGAACACTCATTTCCGGGTTTGCAGCGTTCGGGAGCCGATTCGTTCGGGGGCCAAGCCGTTCAAGTACCAACGTACCCCTGTATTTATATCCCACTTTTCGGGCAGAAGAAACCCGCCCCCCCCAATGTGGCTCTCAGCAGTTGCCATTCAGTCGTGTTAACGGAGAGGTATCTCTTGTCGAAGGCAGAGGGCCCGGTGGGTGTTGGAACTGGGGTTTCAAGGGATGATTGCGGGAGGGGGCACATCTCCCAATTCGTTTCCCCCTGTGGTGAAAAATTCATGTGCGTAAAGGTTTGCAGCAAAGTGGCTGAGGCAACGCCAGTGTTTTGATTGCAGGAGGAGCCGAGAGCCTTCATATCCTCTGAGAAATTATTTGTTGCTCTGACTCCAAAAACCTGCTGGGCTCTCTGAGACGGGTTCTGCCAGGGATTCCATGTGAACACATGAGAGCCCTGTTGCGTTCAGCTGAGTGGAGTGCATAAATCATATGCACGCCCTCCCGGTGCAGCTGCAGATATGATTTTAGGCTGCTGTCGATAGAACCACAAAACCCCAAGTTACGGGGATTACTGGCTTGTCTTGAGCTAAGTTCCATTCCCCTATCAAATATCTTACGGGCTGTCACATAGAGGAAGGTGCAAGCTTGTTTTTTCCTGCTCTGGAGGGTAGGATTCGAACCAATGGCTTCAAGTTACAAGACAGGAGATACTGTTTGACAGCAGAGCGAACTCCATCGGAAAGTGGTGGACTCTCCTTCTTTGGAGGTTTTCAAACAGAGGTTAGATGGCCATCTGTCACGGATGCTTTAGTTGTGGCATGCACCCTTCGTTAAATAGAACACTTGCAGGAAGGCTGTTCACCTTCCATAGAAAGCATTGTTGCTTACAATCCCTGCAGCTTACAGTGGAAAAGTCCTTGCAACATTTGGATAAATCTTGCTGTATGAATTCCCCCCCAGTTTTTGAAGTCCTTCTGAAAGGCAGGAGGCGACCCAAAAGCTTGCAAAGAAGCGCATGGTTTCTCTTTCTCCCCCCCTGCCACTGCGCCCCCCCCATGAGGCTGCAGTTCAGGGATTTGACAAGCCTTGAGCAGATTTTGTTTTTTTAAAAAAAATATATTAAGATTTTCAATTTTTATACAAACAAAAAACAAACAAACAAAATTAAAAAGACATATAGTTCGCAATACTTAATTTTCAATAACCTATTTCTCTGACCTCCTCATACCTCCCCTTCTTGTAGTCCAATTTAAATTATTTGTTCAGCAAATCCTTATCTCAAAGCATTACAGCTTATAAAAACACCTTATTTTCTATCCAACATCTTAAGTTATTATAACCTTAAATTTTTACTTATAAAGAACCATTTTTTTCGTATTCCTTTATACCATTACAGCTAGAAACCACTTAATTTCAATCCAGCATCATTCAACATTCCTTAATTTTACAATATTTCTGTAAGTAGTCCTTAAATTTTTTCCAATCTTCTTCTGCCGACTCTTCTCCCTGGTCACGGATTCTGCCAGTCATTCCTGCCAATCCCATACAGTCAATCAGCTTCATCTGCCATTCTTCCAGAGTGGGTAGATCTTGCGTCTTCCAATACTTTGCGATGAGTATTCTTGCTGCTGTTGTGGCATACATAAAAAACGTTCTATCCTTCTTTGACACCAATTGGCCGACCATGCCCAGGAGAAAGGCCTCTGGTTTCTTCAAGAAGGTATATTTAAATACCTTTTTCAATTCATTATAGATCATCTCCCAGAAAGCCTTAACCCTTGGGCACGTCCACCAAAGGTGAAAGAATGTACCTTCATTTTCTTTACATTTCCAACATTTATTATCGGGCAAATGATAGATTTTTGCAAGCTTGACTGGGGTCATGTACCACCTGTATATCATTTTCATAATATTCTCTCTTAAGGCATTGCCTTGAGCAGATTTTGGTTCTGTTGCATAAGACTGCTTCGGAGAGAGGGCCAGCTTTCTGCTCCGTTTGTCTCCCTCTTCGAGGCTGCCTGCTTGCTTGACCTCCTTCTCTGTTCCCTGTGTGCAGTCCCGCAGAACAACGAGAAGCTACAGGAGAGCCCGTGTGTCTTTGCCCTGACGCCGAGGCAAGTGGAGCTCATCAGAAATTCCAGGTATTCTGCTGGGTTCCGGGCCTCCCCTTCCGGTTTCCCCTTTGACCGGAGACTTCCTGTTTCCCTGCTGGGGTTTTTCCCTGGGTTAGGCCTTTCTCCAGGTCTTGTGAGCTGGCATCTGGAGCCGGTCGGCAGGCAACACCCCGCAACTGACCCTCGGGCATTGTCCTGAGAATGGGACCCCTTTGTTGTGGATGCTATGGTGGCAATAGAGTGCATTTGAGTTCATTGTACCACATTCAAGTGACAAACCCTCCAGCAGAGCTTTTGGCCTCTAGTCTGCAAATTGGGAATGAACAACGTCAGAGAACAGAATCTAAGCTGACAAACCAAAATTCCTCTTTGTGTGTGTGTGTCCCCGTATCCCCGCTGAAAAATCCTGGGGTCGGTCTTGGGTTTATTACTCTTGCGATAAACGTTTCCCTTCTCTGTGAACACAGGTGCTTAACCTGGAGGGGATGTTTGTCTTGTTTTCATTTGGCAGGGAGCTGCAACCAGGTGTGAGATCGGTCCAGGTAGTCCTCAGGTAAGTCTGAACGCTGAGGCTGCTAATTAAAACCCCTGAGATGGGGGCAGCGGGGTGGGGGTGGGTGGGGAGGAGTATTACAAAAGCCAGGCGTCATCGGAAGAGATCCTTGGTTGACAAACCTGCAAGCGGCTTCCCGGCATAGCGGTTCCCTGGGCCCCAGTCTCCCTCTCCTAACGCAAAGTTTCTGCTGATTCACAAGGTCGCAGCTTGCCTGTGCATCTGCTTGTTTTCCATGGCCACTCCTGATCACGAGGAAGAGCCTTGAGCTTTTGAAGGTGACAGCTAGGTTTCCAAGAGACCGGGGCTGCTTCCGTACAGTGCATTTAAGTCACATGGCTTTCCCCCCAGAGAATCCTACAAGCCGCAGTTTGTCAAGGTTTCTGGGAGGTGTAGCTGTGTGGTGGGCAAACTACAGTTCGAGGGGTTATTTTTTGCAGTGTACGCAGCATGGGGCACAGGCCTATCATTTGCAGAGGCTAATTCAGTGTTTCATGCCACTCTGCATTGGGTGAGGTAGAATCCACAGAGCACATTTTACTGAGCTGTCCCATTTACAACGATTTAAGACAGTACCTTATAACTCCACACTTACCCCAACTCAGTTCCCAACAAAGAGGAAAGCAGACAGCATATCTGCTAAATAAGTCTTCTGGGAAAACAACTTTGTCAGTGGCTAAATTCCTTTTCCTGGCACTCAAGTGTCAGAAATGTATAACTGAATGCTTTGATGTGGGTTACCTGTGAGAGGTCTAGTACTGTGGCCCTACCTTATTTATGTACCCTTATGATGTTATAGTTTATAATTATTGTGTAATGTTTTATTTCTGACTATCGGTCGAATAAAGTTACAGATAGGTAGCCGTGTTGGTCTGCCATAGTCAAAACAAAAAATTTTTTTTCTTCCAGTAGCACCTTAAAGACCAACTAAGTTAGTTCTTGGTATGAGCTTTTGTGTGCATGCACACTTCTTCCTTTATTCAGGTCAAATAAAGGAAATTGATTGATTGATAATTCAGTGTTTCCAAAAAAAATGTTTAGGGGTACAGTGGTACCATGGGTTACAGATGCTTCAGGTTACAGACGCTTCAGGTTACAGACTCCTCTAACTCAGAAATAGAACCTCGGGTTAAGAACTTTGCTTCAAGATGAGAATAGAAATCGCGTGGCAGCAGCGGGAGGCCACATTAGCTAAAGTGGTACCTCAGGTTAAGAACAGTTTCAGGTTAAGAATGGACCTCCAGAACGAATTAAGTTCTTAACATGAGGTACCACTGTATTCTCATTTTCCTACACATATAGAAATAAAGGTAAAGGTACCCCTGACCGTTAGGTCGAGTCGAGGATGACTCTGGGGTCATGTGGCCAGCATGACTAAGCCGCTTCTGGCGAACCAGAGCAGCGCATGGAAACGCTGTTTACCTTCCCGCCAGACCTATTTGTCTACTTGCACTTTGACGTGCTTTCAAACTACTAGGTTGGCAGGAGCTGGGACCGAGCAACGGGATCTCATCCCGTCGTGGGGATTCAAACCGCCGACCAATCGGTTGCTACTCTGTAGAATTTTATTTTGTTACCATCTTCCTTGGTTGGTCTGTACAAACTGCACACAGGAATGCGGGGGACGCTGTGGTCTAAGCCACTGAGCCTCTTGGGCTTGCTGATCGGAAGGTTGGCGGTTCGAATCACTGTAACGGAGTGAGCTCCCGTTGCTCTGTCCCTGCTCCTGCCAACCTAGCAGTTTGAAAGCACGCCAGTGCAAGTAGATAAATAGATACTGCTGTGGCAGGAAGGTAAACAGCATTTCCATGCGTTTTGGTTTCTGTCACGGTGTTCCATTGTGCAAGAAGTGGTTTAGTCCTGCTGGCCACATGACCTGGGAAGCTGGCTCCCTCGGCCTGAAAGCGAGATGAGCGCCGCAACCCCATAGTTGCCTTTGACTGGACTTAACCGTCCAGGGGTCGGTCCTTTACCTTTACAAACCGCTATTCTGAATAACGCTTTTTAGGGGGAACTGGGGATGGGTTTGTGGAACTGAGCAAAGAAGCATGGAAACGACTGGTCTAGAGCCTTTGCTTTCTTTCCCCCGCAGAATCTGCTACACAGATACCAGATGCCCTCAGGAAGACCAGTATCCCCCAAACATCGCTGTGAAAGTGAACCATAGTTACTGTTCTGTCCCGGTAAGTCAACCCAAATCCTCTGAAACACGTACAGAAGAGGACAGGGGTGTCCACTGCCCATTTTTTGTGAGATGGGCTGCCTCCCGTTGCTGTTACCATCCGTCAGCAGCGTGGAGGGTGGGCTGTCTCATCATTTGCAGAGGTGAAAGCTGCCACCGCTTTCTCCAGGCCAAGACTTTGTCCTCAACCATAGCCAGCCTCCCCGGATGGGGCAGAGTTTTGCACAATTCAAAGTGTTGGTGGATGTTACGAAAAAGGAGCAATGCAGAAGCGAGCTCCAGGTGGCTGGGATGCAAAACAGGATGTTGATGTTATGGGACTGTACCGTGGGAACCAGGGACGGTCTATTCAGTGCACTGAGCACCGGATGTTAGCTCAGAGTGGCACATGACCCTGTACTGGAAGTACATGGGTGGAGTTATTCTCTCTCTGCAGCTGGTGATGAGAGGGTACAGACATGATTTCTCTGTACTGCTGGAAAGACAGGAATAAAAGCATGTAAATATATTTCTGTCTGTCTCTTTCCCCTCCCTGGCTATGGGAGGGGGAGGAATGGTGTGTTCTTCTTCACGTTGGGAAGAATCGCCGATTGGAGACCTCCCCTGGTCTTGCCGGGAGTCGCTGGCAGGGAGGTCAACAAGAATTCAAGCTGGCTTTATTGGCTTGAATTCGACAGTGCTGACCTTCAAAGCCCTAAACCAGGCTTCCTCAACCTTGGCCCTCCAGATGTTTTTGGCCTACAACTCCCATGATCCCTAGCTAGCAGGACCAGTGGTCAGGGATGATGGGAATTGTAGTCCCAAACATCTGGAGGGCTGAAGGTTGAGGAAGCCTGCAGCCTAAATGGCCTCGGCCCAATATCCCTGAAGGAGCGTCTCCACCCCCATCGTCCAGCCCGGACACCGAGGTCCAGCTCCGAAGCCTTCTGGCGGTTCCCTCCCTGCAAGAAGTGAGGTTACAGGGAACCAGGCAGAGGGCCTTCTTGGTAGTGGCGCCCTCCCCATGGAATGCCCTCCCATCAGATGTCAAGGAAATAAACAACTATCTGACTTTTAGAAGACATCTGAAGGCAGTCCTGTTTAGGGAAGTTTTTAATGTTTGATGTTTGATCGTGTTTTTAATGTTCTGTTGGGAGCCGCCCAGAGTGGCTAGGGAGGCCCGGCCAGATGGGCAGGGTATAAGTAATAAATTATTACTATTACATGATTATATCCAGCTGCATCCAGTTTGGGGTGGCTTTTCCTGAGTGTCCTTGCTGGGAATCTTGTGCTCTGCAGGATCTTTGAAACGGACGGTTTGTGAGCAGATTGCAGAGAAACAAATAAGCCTTGAAGGTTCTTGAGCAGAAATTTAGCAAAAGACAGGCATCTTGGAGATGCGTTCTTCTTCTTCTTTGTTTACATCATTGGCTGCTTCCTGCTTTTCGGGTGTGTGCGTGATTTGTGTCTTTTGCTGGCAATGAAACAAGCACCTCTCCCTCTCCCTCTCTTTCTTTCTAGGGCTATTATCCCTCCAACAAACCAGGTGTGGAGCCCAAGCGGCCTTGTCGTCCTATCAACCTCACTCACCTCATGTACCTGTCTTCCGCAACCAACCGCATCACCGTCATCTGGGGCAATTACGGAAAGGTGCGGGGCAAGTTGGGCGGGCAGTCGCAAAATTGCCGCTGCCCCTCTTCTCCTCCTCCCTTAAATGTTTGTCCTGCTTTGCGTGTGCAGACGTGTTTTCAGCTGTGCCCGGGTGTGGTTATGCACGCCCACTCGCTCTTTCGGTAGGTGTGCCAATGTCAAAATTGAGTTGAGCCGCTGACTCTCCCTGTTCCTTTAAGAAGCCGGCTGCGCAAAGTGCTGACTGGCCACCCCTTGTGTGACTGTCACAACCTTGGCTCAGAGCAGAGTGGATTTGATTTAAATCATGGGTAGGCAAACGTATGTCCCGGGGGCCGGATCCGGCCCAATCGCCTTCTCAATCTGGCCCTCCGGTGGTGCGGGAATCAGTGTGTTTTTATATGAGTAGAATGTGTCCTTTTATTTAAAATGCATCTCCGGATGATTTGTGGGGCCTGCCTGGGGTTTCTACATGAGCAGAATGTTTGCTTTTATTTAAAATGCATCTCTGGGTTATTTGTGGGGCATAGGAATTACCGTAGTTCTTTTTTTTTTCTTTCCAAAATATAGTCTGGCCCCCCATAAGGTCTGAGGGACAGTGGACCGGCCCCCTGCTGAAAAAGTTTGCTGAACCCTGATTTAAATCAAATCGATTTAAATCGCGATTTAAATCTCTAGTCAGTAAGGCTTGATTTAAATCTTTTCTTTTTTTTTTACAGAAAGACTCGTTCTTGCTAGTATAAGCTTAACATTTACAACCAGAGGAAGGTTTCATTTTTGGAATGATGAATTTCCAGAGAAGTTTTTTACAGTTATATCAAAAATTACTAATTTGGTTATACTGTTAGAAATACATAGACCGATAATTATGAAATTGTTGTGAGGTTTAATTAGGACAGTCCACATATACATTGGTACTCCGGGTTACACACACTTCATGTTACATACGCTTCAGGTTACAGACTCCACTAACCCAGAAATAGTACCTTGGGTTAAGAACTTTGCTTCAGGATGAGAACAGAAATTGCGTGGTGGTGGCATGCAGCAGCGGGAGGCCTCCTTAGCTAAAGTGGTGCTTCAGGTTAAGACCAGTTTCAGGTTAAGAACAGACCTCCAGAACGAATTAAGTTCTTAACCCGAGGTACCACTGTATATTGGCTTCCTCCGGCCTCTTTTTTTCAATGGTGAAACAGACCACTGGTAATGTAAGAATATTCTTCACAGCTGAGCAGGGCAGTGGGGTGGGCTAAGCGAATTCACTGTGACGTTGTTCCCTGCTCCTTCTTAGGCCGCACAGAAAAAGCATTTTGATTCCTGAAATTCATTCCAATTGTGCAGATAAAATACAGCGGTACCTTGGTTTAAGAACAACTTAGTTTATGAACAACTTGGATTAAGAACGCTGCAAACCCAGAAGTAGGTGTTTTTGTTAAAGTTTGTGGGTCATAAATCCTTTGACCCACTGAGTCTGCTGCAACGGCCCTCTAATAAATTTGATTTATTGCTACTCCGACAAACTTCCAATGGCGCCCACACGCTTCCACTCGCGTGCTGCCTCTCTTCTCAGTTGCCGGATGATAGCAGAGTTCACACCCAGCGTAAAATGGCTTGTCTCTGCCATAGCTGTCAAGCGTCCCTTATTTAGCGGGACAGTCCCTTATCCCAGCGCCATGTCCCGCTGCTGTCCCTTATTGATGATGTCCCTTAAATAAGCTACTGAAGGTAATGGGGCCCTTTCTATGTCCAGCTGTCCTTTGCCAACAACAAATTGTTGCTTTTGTGTGTGTTGAATATATGCTATATGGTAATTTATGGACCCAATAGGTATCTAAAGCCATTTGCACGCAACAAAAGATGTATTTTATCAAAGTAATTGTTGTTCCCTTATTTTGGCTGCTGATCCCTTATTTTCGAGGCTGCTGGCCCCTTATTTTCAAATCTGTAAGTTGGCAGCTATGGTCTCTGTCGACGTGGTGTCTCCGATAATTCAGCTCGACACCAGTGCTTCTATTCTAACGCTCTTTATTTAGAAGCATTCAAAAACAGAAAAGAAAAACCTACAGAATCTAGCTGCATGCTTGCAGCTTTTGGTCTAACAAAAACGAAACTATCTTGCTCACGTTCTCAGACAGACTGCTCTCCAGAGAGAGCTCAGCCCCCACAGAGCACAGATCAAAGGGAAATGCCCGGGTCATGTGGGCAATGCACCCAGCGAATAAGAACGCTTCCTGGAGTGTTAACTCTTAACTGTCCAGAACCACAACAGTTTTGGTTTGTGAACTTTGCCTTGGAAGCAGAACATGTTGAGTGTGTTCCATTTGTAAATTGTCAATCTGCTATGGGAAAGCTCGCCTTGGTTTAAGAACAGACTTCCGGAACGGATTAAGTTCGTAAACCAAGGTACCATTGTATAGCTGATAGAATTCTACAGGATGTGATATAATACTGTCAAAACATTGAAGATCCAGTGATCTCCAGGCGTTCTCCTCCAGATGGTGGAGAGGTCAGGCACCCAGGCATCTTCACTTGATCGCATGCCCTGAGAGGGTCAATAATGAGCAGAGCAGGAGATGCGAATTTTGCCTTTGCACAGTCAGCTAGTTCCGTCGCTCTCACGTTTCTCCACCCAGGAAAGCAGGAAGCATTCAGGAAACACATTCTAGCCTGGCGCGCATACGCAAGAAGCGGATGGGCAAAGCAAGGCCAATGACAAGTGTGGCTCCGGAGGGTATATGGCCTAGAGGGCTGCATTTGCCGCCAAGTCTGGAGGTTCCCCTCCCCTGGTTCATATAATACCCTGTTTCCCCGAAAATAAGACAGTGGCTTCTATTAATTTTTGCTCCCAAAGGTGCGCCAGGTCTTATTTTCAGGTGGTGTCTTATTTTTCCACGAAGAATACGGTACACATTTATTGTCTAATTGTGAGTCAGCCAGACTCCGTCAGGGCAGAGCGAGCAGCAGGGATCTCTGATTTAAAGAGACCTTGCCCTGCCTGAACAGCTCTGGCTGCGCTGCGGCCAATCAGTGGGCTGCGTGGCGGCGCCCACCGCTACGGTCCAGAGGAGCCAGGCGCCTTATGGTAGCTTCGGGGGCCTTATATTCCGGGGAGGCCTTATGTTCGGAGGAGGCCTTATTATCGGGGGATGCCTTATATTACAGCCAGAGGCAAAACTGGAAGTACCGTATTTTTCTCTCCGTAAGGCGCACCTGACCATAAGGCGCACCTACTTTTTGGGGGGGGGGCAGTTCAAGAAAAAAAATATTATTCAAAGGGAGCGCTGAGCAGAGCCTGTATGCATCCCAGGCTCTGCTCAGCGCTCCCTTTCATGAGCCGCGTGGGCGCGCTTGCAGGCTTTTCCCCAAGGAGGGAGAAGGGCGGCCGATCACTGACTGCTTCCAGTCTTCCCACTGCTCCTTAAACTTGTGGGGCTGGCGGGGGAAGCCCAGGTCCCCCCCCAGCCCCAGGGACCACACATTCGCTCCATAAGACGCTCAGACATTTCCCCTTAGATTTTAAGAGGAAAAAAGTGCGTCTTATGGAGCGAAAAACACGGTAGGTCTTATTTTTGGGGGATGTCTTACTTTCGGGGAGAGACGGTAAGCACAGGAACTGAAACACAGGAAGGATCCTTTGCAAGGTGATAGGAGGGATGCTTTGAAGACCAAGGAAGCTTGCCTCGCCCTGCGGTTTCTCACAAACCCTCTGTTCTCTTCCCACTCTTCAGAGTTATTCTGTGGGCCTCTTCCTCGTGAGACAGATGACGTCGGCAGAGCTGCTCCAGAGGTTGAGAGTAATCGGCATTAAGCACCCAGAGCTGTGCAAGGCACTTGGTGAGTTGGCACGCTTCTCTGTAGAATCGTAGAGTCTCAAGGGACCCCTGAAGGCCATGCAATGCGGAAATATTTTCCCCAACGTGGGACTCGAACCCACAGCCCTAAAATTAAGGGTATCGTGCTCCTGTGGAGGGGGGGCGGTACATGAAGAAGGGAGTTTTGCAGATCGGGAGTTGCAATCTGGCAGTCTCCAGAAGGCTGCCGGTTCGCCACCCCTGAGCCAGTGTTAGAAACTCAGGTATGTAAACGAGGTGCAAAATGGCCCCTTAAACCAGTGTTGCAGTTGCCAAAACAGATTGTCCTAGTTGCCATTTGGGAAGGCCAGACAACTAGGAAGTTGTATTTTTCAGTGCAACTCTCTGGTTCCTGAAATCTGTCCTGATTGTGCGGATAAAATAGCACAGATAGAATTCTACAGGGTGTGTTGTTAAGTACAGTGGTACCTCGGGTTACATACACTTCAGGTTACATACGCTTCAGGTTACAGACTCCGCTAACCCAGAAATAGTGCTTCAGGTTGAGAACTTTACTTCAGGATGAGAACAGAAATCGTGCAGTGGCAGCACAGTGGCAGCGGGAGGCCCCATTAGCTAAAGTGGTGCTTCAGGTTAAGAACAGTTTCACGTTAAGAACGGACCTCCAGAACGAATTAAGTACTTAACCCGAGGTACCACTGTATTTGTGTTTTTAATATTCTGTTGGGAGCAGCCCAGAGAGGCTGGGGAAACCCAGCCAGATGGGCAGGGTATGAATAATAATAATAATAATAATAATAGTAATAGTTATTATTATTATTATTATTATTATTATTATTATTATTATTATTATTATTATTATAATGCTGTAGCCCCTCTGAACAGCACGCTATCGGGGAAGAGCCTCAGCACAACCAATAAATCATAACAAGCCCAACCCCTAGCTCACAATGGTTGTGCCAAAAAACACGTTGCGGAGTACCCCTGCTGTAAAACACTGGTCTAGAGGAGCCCTTTTTCTTGGGCAGAAGCAGGTCAAGGGGCGAACGAGACAGATTCTTCCACTGCCTGATTTCTCCGTTCGCTGGGGAGTGGTGAAAGTCGCTAACAAAGGACCACCGCTTTGTTCCCTCTCTTCTTCCACATATTCTCCTCCCGACTCAACAACTGTAGTTAAAGAGAAGCTTCGCCTGGACCCAGAAAGCGAAATCGCCACCACTGGTGTCCGAGTGTCTCTCATATGCCCGGTAAGTGATCCATGTTGTGTTGTAAAGCGCTCGCTGTGTGTGTGTGTGTTTAGAGGTGGCAGCCACAGCACAGCTCACATGCCTTGGGAACAGCTGATTGGTGAGAAGGACAGCTCAGCTCACATGCCTTGGGAACAGCTGACTGGCCATTGCAGGAGATGCTTTGACACTTTCAAGATTTCCTAAAGTCCAGTAGCCTTGGAACGTTTATTATTTGTTTACCCCATTTATATCAAGGTGGCATCCTGGTTTCCCCCACTCCTCATTTAATCTCCGCAACAACCCTGTTGGGAATCTCCCCGAGATCTTCGGAGGAAGGGTGGTATATAAATTTAATAAATAGATCTCTGCTGTTTTCAAGCTCCTTGAGGCTACTGAGTCTTCCATCCTCCCTTTGGAAGCTGGGTTTTGCTCAGCAAAGGCATATCCCTGTCCTTAAAGGGACCCCTGAACGTTAGGTCCAGTCGTGGACGACTCTGGGTTTGCAGCGCTCATCTCGCTTTACTGGTGGAGGGAGCCGGCGTCCAGCTTCTGGGTCATGTGCCCAGCATGACTAAGCCACTTCTGGCGAACCAGAGCAGCGCACGGAAACACCGTTTACCTTCCCGCCAGAGTGGTACCTCTTTATCTACTTGCACTTTGACGTGCTTTCGAACTGCTAGGTGGGCAGGAGCAGGGACCGAGCAACGGGAGCTCACCCCGTCGCGGGGATTCAAACTGCCGACCATTCGATTGGCAAGCCCAAGCAGCACAGTGGTTTAACCCGCAGCGCCACCCGCGTGCCTGTCTTACAATTTCCCTTTGAGATCCTGCATCGGCAAAGACTTAGGCAGGCATACAATCTACCCTGGCCTTAGGGCTAGATAGGTAAAGGTAAAGGGGCCCCTGACCATTAGGTCCAGTTGTGGCCGACTCTGGGGTTGCGGCACTCATCTCACTGTATTGGCCGAGGGAGCCGGCGTACAGCTTCCGGGTCATGTGGCCAGCATGACTAAGCCGCTTCTGGCAAACAGAGCAGCGCACGGAAACGCCGTTTACCTTCCCGCCAGAGTGGTACCTGTTTATCTACTTGCACTTTGACGTGCTTTCGAACTGCTAGGTGGGCAGGAGCAGGGACTGAGCAACGGGAGCTCACCCCGTGGCGGGGATTCGAACCACCGACCTTCTGATCGGCAAGTCCTAGGCTCTGTGGTTTAACCCACAGCGCCACCCAATTTTAAAAGGGGGTAGCCCTGCACACACACTGCTCTGCACTCTCCTTGAGTGCCTCTACATGGCTAGAATGTGCCATTGAACTCTGAAAAGGCGTCTTCCTTGCCTGGATGGAGTTTGGAGGGGGTTGTGTGTGTGTAGGAATTCACCTTCTATAGAAAGGCAAACATTTGCATCTGTTGCTCCGCCCACCTTTGCTCAGGCCCCGCCTACCACCACCAGGTGGCCCTCGGGAGGCTGCCTAGAAGTAAGTGTGGCCCTCAGGCTGACAGTGGTTCCTAGAGCGCCAAAAGAGCTGCCCCAGGCCTTCCTCCTTTCGGTCCGTTCTGGGGCTTTCATAACACTTCCTCACCTTTCTCTCCAAAGCTTGTGAAGATGCGTCTGTCGGTGCCGTGTCGGGCCGAGACCTGCGCTCATCTCCAGTGTTTCGACGCCGTTTTCTACCTGCAGATGAATGAGAAGAAGCCCACCTGGATGTGCCCAGTTTGCGACAAACCGGCCACTTACGACCAACTGATGATTGATGGGTGAGTTGAGCTGATTGCCTCATTGGAAGCAGTTCTCTCTTTTTACCTCTGTGTGTGTGTGTGTGTGTGTGTGTGTGTGTGTGTGTGTGTGTCAACTGTCAACTTACAGATTTGAAAATAAGGGACCAGCAGCCTCAAAAATAAGGGATCGGCAGCCAAAATAAGGGATTTTCCAAGCACAGGTATGTTCAACTTCCGAGCCCCTCCGAGCCAAAGGCAGAAAGCCCAGCCAGCAGCCAAACGAAGCCTCAAGCGGTGGTTCCCACAGCGCAGCAACCCGGCAAAGGGGACGCAGCAAGGAAAACCACTGTCACTCTCCGCTGGGAAGCGCTGAGCAAAGGCGAGTCCCCAGGCAACGTGGCTGATGTAACTGGCACAAGGCATGCAAGCTCCACCCCCCCAGTCGTTCTTAGACTCCTTATTGGGTGAGCAACGCAGCCAAGCAACACAGTTGGAGCCTCCCTCCTCCCTGGCCGGCAGGGAGGGAGGGAGGAAGAGGAGCTGCTTTCTTTGAAACCCGGGAAATTTAAGGGACATCATCAATAAGGGACAGCAGCGGGACACAGCGCTGGAATAAGGGACTTTCCTGCCAAATAAAGGATGGTTGACAGCTATGGTCTTGAGGCCTGCCTTAGAATAACAGAACCGCAGAGTTGGGTCACCTGGTCCAACCCCCTGCAATTCAGGGAACATAATGGAAGAATTGCCTGATGGACGGCCATCTGTTCGAAAACCTCCAAGGAAGGAGAGGCCACCGCCTTCTGAGGGACTCCACCGTCAGACAGCTCTTCCTCTTCGAAAGTTCTTTCTGGTGTTTTGTCTGAATCTCATCTCTCGTCCTTTGAATCCGTTGGTCTGGTTCCTGGCCCCTGGAACAGCAGCAGACAAGCAAGCAAGCCAGCTTGCTCCATCTTCCATGCAGCCACCATGCAGATCTTTGAAGATGGATCTCACTTCAACTCTCGGTCTTCTCTCCTCCTGGCTAAACGAAGTATAATAATACTTATTATTATTATTATTTATACCCCGCCCATCTGGCTGGGTTTCTCCAGCCACTCTGGGCAGCTTCCAACGGAATATTAAAAGGTAAAGGTACCCCTGCCCGTACGGGCCAGTCTTGCCAGACTCTAGGGTTGTGCGCCCATCTCACTCTATAGGCCGGGGGGTCAGCGCTGTCCAAAGACACTTCCGGGTCACGTGGCCAGCGTGACAAAGCTGCATCTGGCGAGCCAGCGCAGCACACGGAACGCCGTTTACCTTCCCGCTAGTAAGCGGTCCCTATTTATCTACTTGCACCCGGGGGTGCTTTCGAACTGCTAGGTTGGCAGGCGCTGGGACCGAGCAACGGGAGCGCACCCCGCCGCGGGGATTCGAACCGCCGACCTTTTGATCGGCAAGTCCTAGGCGCTGAGGCTTTAACCCACAGCGCCACCCGCGTCCCTTATTAAAATATTATTAAAATATAGTAACCTATTAAACATTAAAAGCTTCCCTAAACAGGGCTGCCTTCGGATGTCTTCTAAAAATCTGGTAGTTGTTTTTCTCTTTGACATCTGGTGGGAGGGTGTTCCACAGGGCGGGCGCCACCACCGAGAAGGCCCTCTGCCTGTTTCCCTGTAACTTGGCTTCTCGCTGCGATGGAACTGCCAGAAGGCCCTCGGCACTGGACCTCAGTGTCCGGGCAGAACGATGGGGTTGGAGACGCTCCTTCAGGGTTACAACTTCAGAGTTATAACAATACAAAATATATATCCGTATTTGGAGACTTCTCCGAATCTCTAGACTTCCCACCTTTCCCCTCCATGGGTCCTATTATAAACCTTTTCAACTGTGTATTATTTCACCATCCAAATTTTATGTCTCTCCAGTTGATCCATAATATCTTCTACATTGCAAGTGCAAGCCTGCTAATGTTTTAATTTGCTTACAGTGGTCTCTCAAGTAAATTATAATTTCCCCCCATTCTTTATTGAAGTTTTGGTCTTCTTGGTTCCTGAGCTTCCTCGTCAAGTTTTGCCATTTCGGCATAGACCAACAGCTTAGTTTGCCATTCTTCCCTGGTAGGGACTTTTGTCTTCTTTCCATCTCTGGGCTTTAAAGAGAGGCAAAGCCTTGTGTGAGGAATTAGGATACTGATATGTCACTTTCTAACAAGATCTCCAAGTGACTTTCATTTAAAAACATCATGATAAAGCTAATCATCCTCATATGTGTGTGCGTATATTTATATTACATTAGAGATATTTCACATCTGGCATATATTTCACATTCGGCAACCAATGTGCCCCTTTGGTTTCACATAGTACATGGGTAAAATGGTAAAGGGACCCCTGACCATTAGGTCCAGTCGTGACCGACTCTGGGGTTGCGGCGCTCATCTCGCTTTATTGGCCGAGGGAGCCAGCGTACAGCTTCCGGGTCATGTGGCCAGCAGGACTAAGCCGCTTCTGGCGAACCAGAGCAGCGCACGGAAATGCCGTTTACCTTCCCGCCAGAGCGGTACCTATTTATCTGCTTGTACTTCGATGTGCTTTCGAACTGCTAGGTTGGCAGGAGCAGGGACCGAGCAACGGGAGCTCACCCCGTCGCAGGGATTCGAACCGCCGAGCTGCTGATCGGCAAGTCCTAGGCTCTGTGGTTTAACCCACAGCGCCACCCACGTCCCTAGTACATGGGTAGGCAAGGCAAATTTTCATGGCTTCATTTACCTGAAGTATTGTATTTAGCGTTAACTCTGAAAGTGCATGCTTGACACATCTCAGAATTAAATCGGCAGCTGTGCTGGCTCTTCCCCCACAGGCTCTTATCGAAGATCTTGACGGAATGCGAAGATGCCGACGAGATTGAATACTTGGTGGATGGCTCTTGGTGCCCTATCAAAGCAGAGAAGGAGAGGAGCTACAGCCCCCAGTGTCCAATTTTAGTTGTGGGCGGGTCCACAGGTGAGTCTAAAAATATTTGCTGGTCACTGCTGTGTTTCCTTCCTAAACGGGGACCAAAGGGCCAGTAACCCTGGTGCCGCAGAGCTTTGAAAGTTTCAGCTGCACCCAACGTTACTCCTGCCTGATCAGAGTAGACCCACTGAAGGACTTGACCATGGGTAGGCAAGCTAAGGCCCGGGGGCCAGATCCGGCCCAGTCGCCTTCTAAATCCGGCCCACAAATGGTCCAGGAATCAGTGTGTTTTTACATGAGTAAAATGTCTCCATTTATTTAAAATGCATCTCTGGGTTATTTGTGGGGCCTGCCTGGTGTTTTTACATGAGTAGATGTGTGCTTTTATTTAAAATGCATCTCTGGGTTAGTTGTGGGGTATAGGAATTCGTTCATTTCCCCCCCTCCCTCAAAATATAGTCTGGCCCCCCACAAGCGCTAAATCGCGCTTTGCACATGCGCACAAGCTCCAAATTGCGCCGTGCACCTGTGCAGATACAACGCTTCAGTTTGCACTCTTTTCATGTTGCGAACGGGCCTATGTAACAGATCCCGTTCCGCAACCAGAGGTAAGGTAAAGGTAAAGGTACCCCTGCCCGTACGGGCCAGTCTTGACAGACTCTGGGGTTGTGCGCCCATCTCACTTAAGAGGCCAGGGGCCAGCGCTGTCCGGAGACACTTCCGGGTCACGTGGCCAGCGTGACATCGCTGCATCTGGCGAGGCAGTGCCGCACACGGAAACGCCGTTTACCTTCCCGCCAGTAAGCGGTCCCTATTTATCTACTTGCACCTGGGGGTGCTTTCGAACTGCTAGGTTGGCAGGCGCTGGGACCGAGCAACGGGAGCGCACCCCGCCGCGGGGATTCGAACCGCCGACCTTTCGATCGGCAAGCCCTAGGCGCTGAGGCTTTTACCCACAGCGCCACCTGCGTCCCAGAGGTACCACTGTACATAATAGATGTACCTATTTTAGAAAGATGATGATGATGATAATTCTTAACATAATACTACTACTACTAATAATGCATGTTATTTCCCCCTGGCTCTCCTTCCCCCTGCTTCCAGGTGGCACTTCGGAGGCCAACGGTGTGCCGCCTCCCGCCCCCAGCGTGGAGAACGGCAAGGTCCCCGCCGATGTGGTGGACTTGACGCTGGACAGCTCGTCCTCCGAGGAAGAGGACGACGACGACGAAGAGGAGGACGACGACGGCGGACCCAAAAGGAAACTGCCCCGCCTATACAAGAACGGCTTGGCATCCGCCTGCTGACTGCAGGGGGCGCTCCGAGTCCTCCGCGTGGGAAAAGCTTGAATACCTTGGTGCTTATTCAGACGTGGGAAGAGGGGCTTTCTCTCCCTTCCCCCTCTCCATCTCGCCCTCTTGCAAAGCTGCCCCTTGTGACTTCCCAGTTCCAAGTTAATTTTTTAAAAAAAAAAAGAAAGAAAGAAAAGAAAAAAATTAAGAAGGCCTGCCAGGGGCGAGGGTGTGGCGGCGACGTTGGCGGAGCTCCTGCGTGGCTGGAAGACGCCGCCCGGCGAGCCATCCTCTTTCTGGGGTCTTTTGCCAGCTCATCTTGCACCGCCGCGAGAAGCAGGGCCGGGACGGCACACACCTCTCTTGCATGGAGGAGTCGTGTCGGGAATTGGCCACTGGCTCTCCTCTCCTTCCTCGCGCCCCCGACCCCCGGCTCTCCTCTCTGCCCCCGTTGCTTCTTGGATGACCTGGTGCCAGCTGCTCGGAGCATGTCTGAGCGCCGGCGGGCAACCTGAACTCTTCTGGGCCTCCCAAAAGCGGCATGTGTCTCTTTGGTCTTGCCTTGTTCGACAGCCATTCCTGACTCCTCCTCAATCTCTCTCTCTCTCTTTCCCTTTCTCTGACACGTGCGAGACCCCTCGCTGGACGTTTTAAGGGAGTGCTGTGTGTTGCCCTTCGATGCCCGGAGGCTCCTAGAACCAGCAGGTTTCCCTGGTCCCCCCCTCCACTGCCCCCCGTCCCATGGGCATGTCAGGAAAGGGCTTTGGGAGGGGAGCCGGTGCAAGATGGACCTCGACTTTGAAACCAAGATGGTTTAGAGTTCCTTGGAGCATTCTTGGGAGAGAACCTCATGTAAAGAACTCTTTTTAGCTTCTCCCGAAAATAATGTAGAATTCTTACATACTGATTCCCTGTTACTCCCCACGCCCCCTTTTTTTAAGTTGAACAAAGCCATTGGGGAGGTGGGAGGTGGGGAGGGGTCGGAATGCGGAATGGGCTTGAACCACAAACCTGTCGTCTTTTCTTCCCTTTCTTTTGAAGTGCAATAACTTGGTGTGTTTTGGAAGGCGAAAAGGGCTGTGTGTCTCCCCGTCCCACCCTCTTTAATCTCACCAGGGCTTTAGCTTGAGTCGGGTGTTTTGGGGAACAAAACAGCTTTTTTTGCCAGGGGGCGGGGGTGGGCTAGGAGTGGACGGGCCGGCGGGTTTGGGGGGGGCACAATGGCCCTTTCCAAAACAGAAATACCAGGTGGAGGAACTTTTTATTATTATTATTTTTATTATTGTTTCTACCCAACTACCTCGGTTTTAAGACAAACAAACAGAAATTCAGGTGTAGCTCAGTCATGGTGGTGGACAGCATGCAGGTGACTGTTGTCTTTTTAAAAATTGCCTATGGACTTCCAGCTGCTTTGATACGTCTCCCCCTCTGTTCCCCCAAAGCGCACGCCCTCGTGTATCTGTGAACTCCTTTTTAAATATTGCCCCCTTCTGCTCTGCCTGGCCTCGGATCGCTTGCCTACGTCTGCTCTTGACTTTCATTGCTGGCAAGCGAGGAAATGCTCGCCCCTCATATCACACACACACACACACACACACACACACACACACACACACACACCCTCTGCCCAGGAGCTGGTGCACGACTAGTAACCCCATGCAGATGACCAAGGAAAAGTGTGTCTGTTGGTTTCATGTGTTTACACTAGGCCAAGACTGTGCAAGGTGGGCTTTTATTGCACACACTGAAAACTGAATTGGCCTCGCATTTTATTTTGGTGGGTCGGGGGAGTTGTCCTGTTTCCTTTGCCCCCCCTTCCCCCCCTTCCTGCCATTCCCACCTGTTGTCCGTCCGCCAGTCCAGCAAACCTGGAACGCGGGGTGCTTTTGCTGTCCCCCCCCCCCAGAAAAACAAAACCAAACCATGATGTGTGCTCAAGGCACCTCCACCTTCTGCTCTCTCCCATGAAGCTGGAGGGAACAGCACCGTCATCCTTTTTTTAAAAAAACCAGACCAGTGGTGCTTTTCTTGAGCGTTGCGTTTTCAAAAAAAAGAGCAATACCTCTTCCAAAGGACTGTGCTCCCGGGAGGTGTTGCCAAACAGAGAAATGGCAACTCCTTGACTCCAGGCTGAGAGTGCATCTCTTGTCCCCCTTTTCCAGGCTGCGCGTGGCGTGGGGGAAAGAAAGCCCTCTCCAGGGTGTTTTAAAGAAAAGCCAGTTCAAGTGTATTTTATAGAAGCCCCCAGACCTAAACGGTTGCTGTGTAGGACCTCACTCAAGGAGAAGCAAAGCGCTTAGGAGTTCAGCTGGGTCGTGGCAAGTAGTTCTTGTCGGCGGCTTTTCTCCCCCCCTGAACATCCCACCCCACTGATGGCCTCCATGCCTGGTGAAGGGCTCTTGAAGAACCCCTGGGATAAACAGCACTCGGCGGGGGCGAAGCCCTGCCCCAGTCCCTTGGAAGCCGATGTGGAGAAAAGATGGCTGCAGGAAGGGAGGTGTGGCAAGTCATCCAAACTTCCTGGCTCTTACACTCCCCCCCCCGCTCCCCGCCCATATTACCATATATATATATATATATATATATATATATATATATCCCCCGCACCCGGTCAAACATCTCAAACTGAAGCAATACGTTTGCAGTTTTTAAAACGCGCACACACGAGACCTCCAGATCCACTGAGGGTTTGCAAAGGTCTTTCCTTGTCCAGATGATGGTCGCTTGCCTCCTCAGCCACTCAGTAGTTCGTCCCACTCCTCTCCCTCAGGATTATAATTTGTGTGCTTAAACTTTTTTGGCTCCCCATCCCCATCCCAGACACTGTCCATTGAGACTTCGCATCCTTCCTTCCTTCCTTCCTGATTTCCATTCTGTACATATGTTTTTGCTTAACATCCCTGTCCTGGTCCCCCCTCCCCTCCTTTTTCTGTTTGTTTGTGTGTGTGTGTGTGTGTGTGTGTGTGTGTAAAGAAAAGAAATTATTATTTTTTCTTTCCTTCAATACACATTCTTCAGAATTCAAAAGTATAGTGTTTGTTAAATAAAATGAATTGAAAGATTTCACTTTAACCTGCTTTCACTTATGCCTGACGTTGTTGCGATGGGTCGGCTCAAAGCTCCGTCTTAGCCCAGTGTCCTGTTTCCAGCAGTGGACAACCCAATGGTTTGGAAGGCCTCGCAGCAGGATGAGTCTTTGGTTGCCTGAACCCCACCTTCTGGTATCCTCCTCCTGAACATGTGTGTTCTGTTTAGCATTGATTTAGATTTACCGTATTTTTTGCTCTATAAGACTCACTTTTCCCTCCTAAAAAGTAAGGGGAAATGTGTGTGCGTCTTATGGAACGAATGCAGGCTCCGCAGCTATCCCAGAAGCCAGAACAGCAAGAGGGATCGCTGCTTTCACTGCGCAGCGATCCCTCTTGCTGTTCTGGCTTCTGAGATTCAGAATATTTTTATTCTTCTTGTTTTCCTCCTCCAAAAACTAGGTGCGTCTTGTGGTCTGGTGCGTCTTATAGAACGAAAAATACGGTGGTTGATTTAGAGCTGTTGGTTTATTTCTGAAGAACATGGGTAAGAATTGTCTTGCAGGAACAAAACTAGTTCTAGAGCAGGGGTCCCCAAACTAAGGTCCGCGGGCTGGATAAGGCCCGAGGGACTCGTTTATCCGGTCCGTGGCGACGCCCGCTGCCGCCATCCACTCTTACTGGCGCTGCACTGCGCAGCTGCCCACTTCCAGGTCGGAGGAGCACTGAAATAGCTTGTGCGCATGCACAAGCGTTACTTCCGCATGCAGAAGCGTTATTTCCAGTGCACATCCTGGTCGGAGGAGGCCCATGCACATGCCCACAAGCTATTTCTTGTGCTGCTCCGACCCGGAAGTGCTCTGAAAATAGCGTATGGGCACGCACTCCTCTGGCCCACCGCGCGATTGGCGCTGGAGACACCGGCCTGAGGCGCGGTAAGTTTGCTGACCCCTGTTCTAGAGTACTGTTGTGAACAAAAAGCCAAACAGCTGCCTCAGAACGATAAATGGGGTGTATGTGTGTGTCTCCTAACCTGCCCCTTCCCCTTTGATTCTTTGATCTGGCGGTACTTTGAGATAGATACAGCCCCTGTCCCTAGTTTATTGACTCCATGTTCAGATAATGCTGAACTATACAACTTCTGTCAACCCTAGGAAACATGGCCCAGCGGTCAGGAATGATGGAGGCTGTGGTACGGCCACATCTGGCAGACTTAGTATAAGCTGGTTTTCTCCTGCCCCAGACACTAGGACCCGAACCACTGGCTTCAAGTTATAAGAAAGGAGATTCCGACTCAACATCAGGAAGAACTTTCTGACAGTAAGAGCTGTTTGACAGTGGAACTGTCTCCATCGAGAGCTGGTGATTCTCCTTCTTTGGAGGTTTTTAAGTAGAGGTTGGATGGGCATCTGTCATGGATGCTTTAGCTGAGATCCCTGCATTTGCAGGGGGTTGGATTAGATGACCCTCAGAGTCCCCTCCAACTCTACAATTCTATGATCTTAAGACAGCTTCCTATGTCTCAAGCTGGTCTGAGGAACCTTTGATTCTCCAGATGCTGATGAACTACAAGCCCCACCATCCATGGCAGTTGGCCATGCTTGCTGTGGCTGATAGGGAGTTGTAGTTCAGTAACATTTAGAGGGCCAAAGGGTCCCCACATCTGATCTACTCATGGTGGCTGGAGCATCAGATTTCCTTTGATCTGAGAGTCTCTGTTTGCCTTTGGGATGAGTTCAGCTTGAATTTTGAAATTGTTCCATTTGCCTTTTCCCTGTTTCTGCAACCTCTTGCAATCCCCAGTCATGCTCGTACTTTCATGTGTGCCGGGGAGGGTTCTCCTGTGTGGAGTTTGGCTGAACAGGTTTCTCTATCCTTGCTTAAATAAATGGCGCAGCAGCTATGGAGAGGTGGTTGGTCCAGCTCCAGCAGCCCCTCTCGGAGAGCTCACCTTAGCTGTAAAGGCCCTTAGTCATAATTATAGATGACGACATGCAGACAAAAGGCACACACAAAAATAAAACTCTTGAGATGTTTGTTTATCATAGCTGTCCATGGAGGCACAGGTCAATTCTGTGTCCAGGGCAGCTGTCTACCAACTCCATCTGGTACGCAGGATGAGACCTTACCTGCCCGCAAACTGTCTCCCCAGAGTGGTGCATGCTCTGGTTATCCCGCTTGGACTACTGCAATGCGCTTACGTGGGGCTACCTTTGAAGGTGACCTGGAAACGACAAGTAATCCAGAATGCGGCAGCTAAACTGGTGACTGGGAGTGGCCGCCAAGACCATATAACACCGGTTGTAAAAGACTTTCATTGGCTCCCAGTACATTTCCAAGCACAATTCAAAGTGTTGGTGTTGACCTTTAAAGCCCTAAACGGCCTCAGCCCAGTATACCTGAAGGAGCGTCTCCACCCCCATTGTTCAGCCTGGACACGGAGGTCTAGCTCTGAGGGCCTTTTGGCGGTTCCCTCCCTGCGAGAAGTGAGGTTACAGGTAACCAGGCAGAGGGCCTTCTCAGTAGTGGCGCCCACCCTGTGGAACACCCATCAGATGTCAAGTAAATAAACAACTATTTGACTTTTAGAAGACATCTGAAGGCAGCCCTGTTTAGGGAAGTTTTTAATGTTTGGTGTTTTATTGTGTTTTTAATAATCTGTTGGGAGCTAATCAGGGTGGCTGGGGAAACCCAGCCAGATGGGCTGGATATAAATAATAAATTATTATTATCAACTGGCTTGAGATGACACGCTAATAAAACTCTAACCTTGTGCCATCGTAACCCATGTATTTTTAGGAACATTTAAAACTTGTTTGATATGACAAGGTCTATATCCGTTAACAAAATAATTGCGTCTTTCGCCAAATCTGAAAAGCAATCTGCAAAACCGATCAAATGCCAAAAAGTAATGTTAAAGCGTGTCTTAAGTTTGAGGCCCCTTTGGAGCTGGGGGGCCCAGGTGAATTGGCCCCTTAATTGCCCCCCCCCACAAGCCATAAGGCAGGAATTGGGAGTCCAGTACCCAGCACACATCAGCCCCAAACAGCATGATCAGTAGTTGGGGGTTGTTGGCGTTACAGTGCAGTGATTTCCCCAAGGAACAGCCGTGTGAAAAAATGTCTTGTGGTCAGCTAACAAATTTTATTGCCGCGTAAGCTTTTAACGTGGTCTAGAGCTAGTCCTCTCTAGGTGATGGTCAACAATTTGGCTGCAAAAGGCAAGTCAAATGACACGCAAAAAATTGTTGTTGTTATTTAGTCGTTTAGTCGTGTCTGACTCTTGGTGATCCCATGGACCAGAGCACGCCAGGCACTCCTGTCTTCCACTGCCTCCCGCAGTTGGGTCAAACTCATGCTGGTAGCTTCGAGAACACTGTCCAACCATCTGACAAACTGACAAACTGGAACGTGTCCAGAGGAGGGCAACCAAAATGGTCAAGGCCTGGAAACGATGCCTTATGAGGAACGGCTAAGGGAGCTGGACATGTTTAGCCTGGAGAAGAGGAGGCTAAGGGGTGATATGATAGCCATGTTCAAATATATAAAAGGATGTCACATAGAGGAGGGAGAAAGGTTGTTTTCTGCTGCTCCAGAGAAGCGGACACGGAGCAATGGATCCAAACTGCAGGAAAGAAGATTCCACCTAAACATTAGGAAGAACTTCCTGAGAGTAAGAGCTGTTCGACAGTGGAATTTGCTGCCAAGGAGTGTGGTGGAGTCTCCTTCTCTGGAGGTCTTTAAGCAGAGGCTTGACAACCATATGTCAGGAGTGCTCTGATGGTGTTTCCTGCTTGGCAGGGGGTTGGACTCGATGGCCCTTGTGGTCTCTTCCAACTCTATGATTCTAAGATCTCATCCTCTGTCGTCCTCTTCTCCTTGTGCCCTCCATCTTTCCCAACAGCTGGGTTTTTTTGCAGGGAGTCTTCTCTTCTCATGAGGTGGCCAAAGTCTTGGAGCCTCAGCTTCAGGATCTGTCCTTCCAGTGAGCGCTCAGGGCTGATTTCCTTCAGAATGGAGAGGTTTGATCTTCTTGCAGTCCATGGGACTCTCCAGAGTCTCCTCCAGCACCAGAATTCAAAAGCATCAATTCTTTGGCGATCAGCCTTCTTTATGGTCCAGCTCTCACTTCCATACATGACTACTGGGAAAACCATAGCTTTAATTATACGAACCTTTGTTGGCAAGGTGATGTCTCTGCTTTTTAAGACGCTGTCTAGGTTAAATAGAGGTTTTAAAAAAATAATGAAAATAGGTACAAATGAGCATTATTATTTTTAAAATATAAAATGCCTGCGAATGGGATACAATAACCACACAGAAATCAAAATAAAAATCAGTGCTAATATGATTCCTTTATTACCATAAATAAAAAATATAGCAGTTTCTTCATCGCCTCCCCTTTGCAATCAGGCACCGTACCCACGTGCCCGCTCACTTCCGCACTGATCAAAAAGTTCTCACTGCGCAAGCGCGAGAACCATCCAAACATTCCTTCCGTCCTCTTTTTTTCCCGCCTCTAGGATCAAAGAGCTGCGTCGAAGGGGCTAGAGCGGCCGTGTTCCGGATTCCTTCCCCAGGCCCCTCCTCCTTTCCTTACGAGCCACGGCCCGCCCCTTGCCGGCTCCTATAAAAAGCAGCTTGTTGACGTCAGCGTCCTCTTCCGCCCGCTCGGCCCCTGCCAACGAGACAGGGCTACCCGAGCCGCCGCCATTGTTGCCGGCCTTTCTTTTTCCCCCCTGCCCCTTCTGAAGCGCCTGCGGAGAATCCGGCGCCATCCGCCAACATGGTGAGGCATCGGAGGCTGGGGTTGGGCTGAGGGGAAGCGGGGGGCCTGGGGCGAAATGCGGGGCCGGGTAAGGCCGCGGGGGAAGCGGGGCTGAGGCTCCGGGGCCTGCTGTGGGCTTGGAGGCCTACGGAGAGGGAGCGGGGCCGGTGGCGAGAAGAGGCCCAGGCCTGGGAGAGGCCTGGAAAGGAAGCAGATAAGCTAAAAGGGCGAATCAGAACCAAAGCAGCTCTGTTATAGCGACGGGAAAAGCTGCTTGCTAATGTTGTGGCCGGGGAATTGGGGGTGAAAAGAGGGGCACTAATAATAAAATAATTAAAATTAAAAATATGGGGCTCCGAAGGGTGTGGCTGGACCTTAATAATGTGGGTGGGAGAGGACTCGCCCCCAAAACCCCATGTTAGTCCTACTCGAGAGTAGGCTCATTGCACTGATAGGTAACTCGGGGCCCTTCAATTTCATTTTTTTATAAAAAAGATATTTATTGAAGTTTTCGAAAAATAGAGAAAAAGCAAAATTTAAAAACACATAGAATTTACATTCCTTACTTTCAATAACATATTTCCCTTCAATTTCAGAGAGGTTCCACTTAGGTGGATACAAACCTCTTTTTTAAAGTAACCGTTTAAGGTAGCATTTATTTCTCTCTATGCTCAACGTTTTGTTTTTTTTAAGGGTTCCCCTTTATTTTTCCTTCCCCTTGTTTCTGCGGCAGAATAAGCCTACCCCCCTTTTTCAAATACAAAAAGGATTTTGGATTGGAGGATATGCTAGGGCAAATAGGTGAATTTCATTTTTACATGAAATGCGTGCTTAATGTATGTAGTATGTACACATGCATGTTAAGGGTCCTTGAGCCTCAGCCTAACCTCACAGGGTTTTTAGGGTAAAAAATGGAAAAGGAGAGGTCTAACCTCACGGGGCTTTTAGGATAAAAAGTGGAAAAGCAGAGGGTCACATACACAACCTTCAGTTCCCGGGAGGAAAGGTGGGGTTTAAATGTAATAGCAAGAAATGAATTGATGGAAGGGGGTCACTGGATGACATATTCAAGCCGTGGCGAGTTCTGTGTACGTTTGAAGATAGGGGAGGCTTCCCTTTGGGGAGCTACGAAATAGGGGGAGAATAGGTCTTGGAATCACAGTGAAAACTAAAAGAATCCCAAAGCTCTGTATGCATCAGAATATATTTGGTTGGCAGGTAAAAATATCTGTTGCGGGGGGAGATAACTTGGGGAAGTGAAGTGATGTGGCATAGTATGAGGAAGCTGGGAGAATGCCAGGATGTTATCTCGGCCAAAGGGAGGTACTGCAGCGTGCAGAGTGGAAATTGTATTTTCACACACTCTTTCTCTTCCCTGCGTTAAAGCAGCCGTCTTATGTAAGCCCTGCGGTCTTTGGCGGGGAGGAGACGCCTAGAGACTTCGGAATTAGATTTTCTCCCGTCCCTAAAGCCCAGTGAACCTGGGTGATTCGTGCCGAAACGATCTGTTCATCCAAACTAGAGTTCTGCGGGTGCTGTTTTAGGAACTGCGACGGGTGGTTTTGTTTCAACCAGACTCCATAGTTCAGAGGGTGTGGAGGCGATCCCCAGTACAACTTGAAAGATTTTGTATGCCCTTTTTTTTTAAGCACATTGAGAACGTGTGTGTCTTTTTTAATGTATCTATAGGCCTTCATGTTTGCCTTGCGATGCCCTTGGAAAAAATTGTGTTTGTTCTGTAATAGCAGAATTGGCACACAGAGGGGCCGGCGTGACTCAGTGAAGTTACGTACTTTATTATACCAGGTCAAACTGCTGATTCATCTAGTCCAGTATTGTCTACTCTGACTGAGGATAATAAAAGGGCAGTTCTTTCTAGTTTGTGATAGGCTGGGCTTTCTGGAATGGAAGGCAGATTAGTGCTTTGCCCACCCTGATGCTTAGCAACAAAACGGTTCATATCTAGGCTCCATTCAGAGCTGGCGACAGCTTGGCAACGAGAAACACGTGCGCAGTGCCTTCCCTCTCGCCTTATGAGAGAAACAGTCATGCTTGCAACTGCAGCAAGCAGAAGGTTCATTGGTAACAGGAGTTTGGGCAGATCCACACCATATTAGACTTCTCCCAAAGAATCCTAAGAGCTGTAGGTCGCTAATGGTTCTGAGAATTGTAGCTCTGCTGGAAGTTGTAGCTGTGTGAGCGGGGTGGATTGCAGTTCACAAGATTATTTGAGGGAAGTCACGTGTGTTGGATGCACTTTAAATGTATGGTGTGGGCCTGCCCTAAGCAGGATCTGAAACCACATGTTTCCAAGTTTGGAGGCAAATTCCGTAGAGCAGTTATAGCCAGCTTCCTGATACAGAATGACACCTCAGTGCTTCCTCTCCACCCCCCCCCTTCAATAAAGCAGTCCAGGAACGGCCTGTTGTCTGAAGCAGCCACATTAACCTCCCTTCTGTTGCCCCAGGTGAACTTCACCGTAGACCAGATCCGGGCCATCATGGACAAGAAGGCCAACATCCGGAACATGTCAGTGATCGCTCATGTGGATCATGGGAAATCTACCCTCACAGACTCGCTGGTTTGCAAAGCTGGGATTATTGCCTCTGCCCGCGCTGGAGAAACCCGTTTCACCGACACGAGAAAAGATGAGCAGGAGAGGTGTATCACTATCAAGTCCACGTAAGTCCTTTCCAGAGTCGTCTTCCCCCCTTCTCTATTCCTAAAACTTCCAGAAAAGGAATCCCAAGCAGAAGGCTCATCCAGGCAGGTTTCTTTCGGCTGGGGAAGATTCAAATAGGGGTTTAACTCTCCCATTAAAATCACATAGGAGGTTGGTGGTTTGCACCACCCAAGGGTGGCTGTTGAGCAGAATTCCTGCATTGCAGCTCTGTGTAAGGGGGGCGGGTTACATCAGTCAGCAAAGCCTGAGACTCTTAATCTCTGGGTCATGGTTTCAATCCCCACATTGGGTGAAGGATTCCTTCATTGCAGGAGGTTGGTCTAGATGACCCTTGGGATCCCTTCCAATTCTAGAATTCTGTGATTCGAAAAGGTCTGAAATATTGCTGATTTATGCTGTCAGCATCTCAAGTTGGTAGTGGAAAGGTAGAACTTGTCACTCTTGATGTAATTCAAGTATGTATGCATTAATTCAGTGCTTTTGAAGACAAGCCATAGGCCCTCGATACGTGTATATTGTATTTTATTTGTCTTCTTTTAATGTCTGTAAGCAACCTTGAGTCCCAGTTCAAGGAAAAGGCAGGATTATTGTTATAATTTTATTAAATTTGCATTCTGCTCTGTAACCATAGATTTCAGGGCAGTTCGCAACAGTAAAAAACACAAAATACATAATTAAAATAATGGCAATTCAGTAATTCCCTTCCCTCTCCAACGCACTTTAAAAGGGCATTGGGTGTCAATTAGCCAAAGACCTGGTTAAAGAGGAACATTTTTGCCTGGCGCCTAAAGCCAAACCTCCCTGAGGAGAGCCTGTTCCACAAATGGGGAGCCACTGCAGAAAAGGCCCCGTTCTTGTATGTTCACCCTCCCGACCTCTCATGGAGGAGGAGGCACGTGAAGAAGGGCCTTAGAGGGTTCTTGTGGTGGAACGGTAGTTTAACTGTTAGGAATTTATGCATCTTCTTCCTCCAGGGCAATTTCTCTCTTCTACGAGCTTGCGGAGAATGATTTGGCATTTATCAAGCAAAGCAAAGATGGCTGTGGCTTCCTGATCAATTTGATTGACTCCCCGGGCCATGTGGACTTCTCGTCGGAGGTCACTGCTGCCCTGCGTGTCACCGATGGTGCCTTGGTCGTCGTGGATTGTGTTTCTGGTGAGATGTCCCCCTTTGCCTTGAGATCTAGAGCTATGGCCCCTTGCTGTGGCCTGTCTCCCAAGGACCATATGCCCCATAGGCTGGAGAGGGAAGCAAGGGTGTCCATAGGCTGAAAGAAGCCCCACCTTCTGCATTAGGAAGTTTCGGAGGATGCGGCCCTAACCCCAAGTGCTCGTAGCCCCATAGCGATGACTTGAGCCTTTGTTTCCTCTTCCTCCCAGGGGTGTGCGTCCAAACAGAGACCGTTCTGCGCCAGGCCATTGCTGAGAGGATCAAGCCTGTCCTGATGATGAATAAAATGGACCGGGCTCTGCTGGAGCTGCAGCTTCAGCCAGAGGAACTGTACCAGACCTTCCAGCGCATTGTGGAGAACGTGAACGTCATCATCTCCACTTACGGGGAAGGCGAGGGCGGCCCCATGGGCAACATTATGGTAAGGCAGGCCGTGTTGATGTGCAGTCTTGACCTTTCACCTCTGTGAGCAGCTGTATCATGTTGACCTGTTGAAATTGGGCCTGCTCCAACTGGCTTAAATTATTATTCGTAATCAAGTCACATTTTTGTGTTCTGGTTCCTCAGAACAGCTTGTGCGGTGAGAATAGAAATGAAGTCCATTAAAACCGGGCATATAATGAGTGCTAAACACAAATTAAATACTCAAAATGTATTTTGAAGGTACAAATCCTGCCCGATCCTATTAATGGATCATCGCATCAAAGTCCAGTGACATGTTTTAGGTACCCCTAAAAGCCAGTTGCCCGTGAAAATAATTGATTTTGCCTGGCACCCATAGACGAGACAAATGGTGTGCTTCCCTTGTGGAGAGTGGTCCACAAACTGATCCACCGCTGAGAAGGTTGTCAACCTCTTTATCTCCCTTGAAAAAGGGCCTCAGTGGTTGTACTCAGGAGTGTGAATTGGATGTAACCCCTATTGCATGCCACAAATGGTCGCTAGAACACAGTTACATTGACACTTGAGCACCTCGGTCTGTTCCAAAGCGCGACAGAGAAATCAGTATTGATGTTTAAGCATTAGAATGCTTAGAATCCTAGAATTGTAGAGTGGGAAGAGATCGCCTAGTTTAACTTCCTGCAACACAGGAATCTTTCGCCCACATGGGGCTCAAACCTTGAAATAAAGAGGTCTTATGCTCTACCAACTGAACATGTTTTATTTCTTCAAAATGCATGCCTCACAGGCATTTATTTTCATTGCCTCTGTGGAAAGGTCATATGAAGTTAGCCCAAATTTCTTAGAATAGCCTCACTTTTAGGGAGTGCTGAAGTGAGCTTTCATTCTGTAACTTGAATATGTAATGGAACATTTTCAAAGTCTGTACCCTTCATGGTTTGTTTTTTCCTCTTTGAGAACAGCTAAAATGATAAATGACATATTAAAAGGCGAGCTTCCAGCCCGTCAGGAAGTTGACTCCCTAACTCCATACCTTGATGTGTTCTTCTCCTTGCCTTCCAGATTGATCCGGTTCTGGGCACCGTCGGCTTTGGCTCCGGCTTGCACGGCTGGGCTTTCACGCTGAAGCAGTTTGCCGAGATGTACGTGGCGAAATTCGCAGCCAAGGGCGAAGGGCAGCTGAGCACAGCTGACCGTGCCAAGAAAGTAGAAGACATGATGAAGAAGCTGTGGGGAGACAGGTGAGGGCGGCTTAGGCTTCTGGAGCTACGGCTCTCCTTTAGAATCCACTCTGCAGGTCGGAATGCAGTGGGGAGAACACTTAGAGCTGACCTCCCTTGCAGACAGGCAGGATCAGAGCAAGCACTTAATCCTGAGACTAGTCCTGAAAATTGTCCCCTATCTGTTGACTTGGCTTGGCCACCAAGGGTCAGATCCAGGCCATACATGTGAGGCATGTAGCTTTCTCTAGAGAATGGGGATACAGTGGTGCCTCGCTAGACGAAAAACTCACTAGACGAAAAGGGTTTTCCGTTTTTTGAGTCGTTCCGCAAGACGAATTTCCCTATGGGCTTGCTTCGCAAGACGAAACGTCTTGCGAGTTTGTTTCCTTTTTCTTAAAGCCGCTAATAGCCGTGCTTCGCAAGACAAAAAAACGGCAAGACGAAGAGACTCGCGGAACGGATTAATTTCGTCTTGCGAGGCACCACTGTACATAGCCCTCGAGACCCCACGGATTTCAAGGCGGTGTCAATTTGCAGCACGCCAACTAGGCTCAGAGGACTGCAAAAGGCACAGAGGAGGCTGACTGCTTTCGAGGGGGGCAAGTGAGGAAACGGCAGCCTGTCAAAGGAGTTGGGCGCCTCGGAGCGTAGAAATTTGGCTCTTCCAAAAGATGGTCTTGCGGGCAGCTTCCAGGAGGCCACCCACTTAGGTGGGTACTCTGAGAAGGTGGTAGGCTGGGTGGAAGAAGATTGGAAAAAAATTAAAGTATATTTACAGAAACATTGCAAAATTAATGAATGTTAGAAGGATGCTGGAATGAAGTTGCATGGTTTTAGTAGGAAGGCTTATAAAGAACTAAGTAAAAATGGACTGTTAACGGGTCAAAGTGTAGAATTTAAGGCCAAATTGTGTTAAGATAAACTATAGAACAAAAATTGAGAAAGATGGAAAGGATTTGCTGAAATAGCTATTTGAATTAGAATACAAAAAAGGGAGGTGTGAGGAGGTCGATGAAACAAGTAAATGAAAGATAAAGATATGGAAATACTGGATATGTTTTTAAATGTTTTTGTTTTCAAATGTTTTTGTTTTTCTTATTGTTTTTTTATTGTGCTTTTTATTTTTGAAGTATTGTAATTTTTTATTTTCTTTTTTCTGTAACTTAAACTTTTAATAAATATCATTTAAAGGGAAAAAAAGACACTGCAGAGCTGAAGCTCACATGCCTTTTCGTCCCTAGGTACTTTGACCCAGCCACTGGCAAATTCAGCAAGGCGGCCACCAGCCCAGATGGGAAGAAGCTGCCAAGAACTTTCTGCCAGCTGATCCTGGACCCGATTTTCAAGGTGATGTACTCCGCTCCCAGTTTTCCCTATAGAGTTTCTCGGTGCTCTTTGTGGTTTGGCGCAATCTGACCATGATGATGGAAAAAAATTCTTCACTTTGACCTGACTTGTTAAGTTTGAAGAAGTTTTTGTAGGTCTGACCCAGAGTTTGCCAATCCACACTACAGAACCTCCCGATAAAATGTCTGAGAACCTCCCGGTCGTGCCTTAGTTTCTTTTGGCACCAATAGAAGGGTTCCACTTCCCTCTCTGTGTGAAGGTCCAGGCTTGAGAGGGGCTTCCAACTTTAAAGCACTTGGAATAAGAACGTAAAAATGGTGGTTCTGGCTAATTTTATTTATAGAAGTACAGTCGTACCTCGGGAGGTGAACGGAATCTGTTCCGGAAGTCCATTTGACTTCCAAAACCAAAGTGCAGCTTCTGATTGGCTGCAAGAAGCTCCTGCAGCCAATCAGATGTTCGGCTTCCAAAAATAGTTCACAAACTGGAACACTTCCGGGGTTGCGGCATTCGGGAGCCAAAACGAGCGCTAAGCTGTTCGAAAACCAAAGTACGACTGTACTGATTCTGTTATCCCACCATATAAGAAAATATCAAGGTAGTCTTAATGAGTTAAATTTTAAAAATCGAGATGGTTATTAAGCTGATAAGCCAATGAAAATTAAGTAGCTGCATAGGCCTGGTGTCATAATGTCTTGAAGAGACGCCTGAGAAAAAAACGAGGGTACTCGCTGGAAGAGTGTTAACCAGAATGGGGCTGGATGCCTGACTTCTGTTTGTGGTCATTTGAGCCTCTGTAAACGAGGGGGAACACTGAGCAGCTTTCCTCCGGATGATCTCAATGATCAAGTCTGGGGTATGAAGGCTCTGGTGCTCGTTAAGGTATCCCAGGACCCAGTTGTTCAAGTCTTTGTTATATGAACAAAAAAACCTTGAATCTGCCGTGGCAGCCTATGCACAGACAGTGTAGATATTTTAGTTGCGGCTTTTTTCAAGCCAAAAGTCAGGGCAGCCAGCACGGTGTGAAATACAAATGGACTTGTGCATTAGCTGTATTGCCTTTGCCTGTTGCAGTTAGTGGGAAGGAAGCCTGATGAGTGTTTTTCCTTGCTTTGGGAATATTGCTAGAGGAGACATAACCCGCTGCTTCTGTGGGAGCTGCACCCAGCCTAGCCTAACGTCCGTGCAATTATTTCTCCTTTGAAAGGTGTTCGATGCGATCATGAACTTCAAGAAGGAGGAAACCGCCAAACTGATAGAGAAGCTGGACATAAAGCTGGACAGCGAGGATAAAGACAAGGAGGGCAAACCCTTGCTGAAGGTGAGAGGGCGCGTGGCTCATGCCCTAGGAAGGGTAGGGGGGTAGAAGTTAAAACCCCTGCTGGGGTAGGAAAGCCTTCAGTAGGCGCCAGAGGATGAAGCTCAGAGTTTTAGCACACATGGAACACTTAAAACAAATCCTTATTTCCTGATGAATAGCCTTTGGACCAGGCACCCCCAAACTCGGCCCTCCAGCTGTTTTGGGACTACAGCTCCCATCATCCTTAGCTAACGGGACCAGTGGTCAGGGACGATGGGAATTGTAGTCCCAAAGCCGCGGTAGGGGGTAGAGTTTGGGGGTGCCTGCGTAGGGCTATAATGCAACTTAAATAGAAAACTATCTTTGGAAAGGTTTTCCTCCAAAAGCATTTTGTTTTAAAAATCCAATTTAAAAAAAAATCGATTCAAATCAACAAAATTGATTTATATAAAAAAACCAATTTATATTTAAAAAAACCCCAGTTTAAATTAAAAGAAGTTTTTTTTTAAAAAAAAAGATTTTTACCCACCCTGGTGGGATTTACTTCCCCAAAAACATGCATACATGTTTTAATTTAAAAATCCAATTTAAATTAAAAAGATGCAATCCCCTCCCCCCAATTTTTTAAAATAAAAAACCAATTGGTTTTTATCCACCCTGATTCGTGGTGACCTCGCTATGTGACTGGGATAGATGGCTCTCCTCTCTGAACTCAAAACAAAAAATTTTTTTCCTTCCAGTAGCACCTTAAAGACCAACTAAGTTAGTTCTTGGTATGAGCTTTCGTGTGCATGCACACTTCTTCAGATACAGAAGAAGATATGGTATCTGAAGAAGTGTGCATGCACACGAAAGCTCATACCAGGAACTAACTTAGTTGGTCTTTAAGGTGCTACTGGAAGGAAAAAAAATTTTTGTTTTGACTATGGCAGACCAACACGGCTACCTTTCTGTAACTCTCGTGGTTCCTCCCTCTCCTTCCCAGGCTGTGATGAGACGCTGGCTGCCGGCCGGGGATGCACTGCTGCAGATGATCACCATCCACCTGCCCTCTCCTGTCACCGCTCAGAAGTACCGCTGCGAGTTGCTGTACGAAGGGCCCCCTGACGACGAAGCTGCCATGGGTAGGTAGCAGCCCCCCTGAAGAGGAGCAGGGTGCCCCATCCCCAGAAAGAGGTTGACTCTCTAGCGAAGAGAGTGGCCGAACAGAAACGGTTGCAGTTTTTTCTGGTCCCCTAGAGCCTTTAAATGGGACGCTGGTGGTGCTGTGGGTTAAACCACAGAGCCTAGGACTTGCCGATCAGAAGATCAGCGGTTCGAATCCCTGCGGCGGGGTGAGCTCCCGTTGCTCGGTCCCTGTTCCTGCCAACCTAGCAGTTCAAAAGCACGTCAAAGTGCAAGTAGATAAATAGGTACCGCTCCGGCGGGAAGGTAAACGGCGTTTCCGTGCGCTGCTCTGGTTCGCCAAAAGCGGCTTAGTCAGGCTAGCCACATGACCTGGAAGCTGCACACCGGCTCCCTCGGCCAGTAAAGCAAGATGAGCGCCGCAACCCCAGAGTCGGCCACGACTGGACCTAATGGTCAGGGGTCCCTTTACCTTTATTGTCCTCAATAAAAGGCTGATCGCCAAAGAAAAACAAAAACCCCTACATTTGTATAACCTTTCCCCCCTTAATTCAGGCACAATTTTAATTGTTCAATGGAAAAGCACAATAACTTCTGTGTGGCATTTGTTATCCGATATACTTCCTCTACCAGCATTTCCGTGTGCTGCTCTGATTTGCCAGAAGCGGCTTAGTCATGCTGGCCACATGACCCGGAAGCTGTACGCCGGCTCCCTCAGCCAGTAAAGCGAGATGAGCGCCGCAACCCCAGAATCAGTCACGAGTGGACCTAATGTTCAGGGGTCCCTTTACCTTTAGAGCCTTTAAATAGTCTTTTTTTCCCTTTCCTCCCCCAGGAATTAAGAACTGCGACCCCAAGGGCCCCCTGATGATGTACATCTCCAAAATGGTGCCGACCACCGACAAAGGCCGCTTCTATGCCTTTGGGCGCGTCTTCTCGGGCATAGTGTCCACCGGCCTGAAGTGCAGAATTATGGGACCAAACTACACCCCAGGCAAGAAGGAAGATCTCTACCTGAAGCCAATCCAGAGGTCCGTTTTTCAAAAACCGCCGGGCTTTGCTTCGCGCTTCCCGTCCCTGTCCGCAGGCTCGCGTGGGCTTTGGGGTGGCAGGAAGTAGCAGCTGAAAAGAATATAAGAGTCCAAGAGCAAAATCCCACCTTATCCAGCAATTCTGTTCTGCAGAGCCCAGCTACATGTAGCTCTAGAAAACATAACCAGGCTGGGTGTGAGTGGGTTTAACACACTTGCGATTCCAAGGCCACCGCCTTAAGTGAGTGGAGAAGCGGAGAACTGAGTGAGTCTTAGTTTGCCAGCCCATGCTTTAGATCAGGGGTCAGCAACCTTCTTCAGCCGTGGGCTGATTCTTTTGAGGGGCCAGACTATATTTTTTTGGGGGGGGAAACGAATGAATTCCTGTGCCCCACAAATAAACCAGAGATGCATTTTAAATAAAAGCACACATTCTACTCATGTAAAAACACGCTGATTCCCGGACCGTCCGTGGGCCAGATTGAGAAGGCGATTGGGCTGCATCCAGCTTGCGGGCTTTAGGTTGCCTACTCCTGCTTTAGATGTTCATAACCTGTCCCTGGGGAGAGGGGGGATGTGTCAATAGTTTCCCCCTGGCAGTGGCTCATTCCAAAAGACCGCCAGTCCGCCCCCAGAGCAGACTTTCCAGCTCCCATCCCCCCCAAGCTGCTTTTGCTGTCCTGCACCTTCCCAGCGGACGTGGGTGGTGCTGTGGGTAAAACCTCAGCGCCTAGGACCTGCCGATCGTATGGTCGGCGGTTCGAATCCCCGCGGCTGGGTGAGCTCCCGTCGTTCGGTCCCAGCTCCTGCCCACCTACCAGTTCGAAAGCACAACTAAGTGCAAGTAGATAAATAAAGGTAAAGGTACCCCTGCCCGTAGGGGCCAGTCTTGCCAGATTCTAGGGTTGTGCGCTCATCTCACTCTATAGGCCGGGAGCCAGCGCTGTCCGCAGACACTTCCGGGTCACGTGGCCAGCGTGACAAAGCTGCATCTGGCGAGCCAGCGCAGCACACGGAACGCCGTTTACCTTCTCACTGGTAAGCGGTCCCTATTTATCTACTTGCACCCGAAGGTGCTTTCGAACTGCTAGGTTGGCAGGCGCTGGGACCGAACGACGGGAGCGCACCCCGCCGCGGGGATTCGAACCGCCGACCTTTCGATCGGCAAGTCCTAGGTGCTGAGGCTTTAACCCACAGCGCCACCCGTGTCCTAAGGAGATAAATAGGTACCGCTTTATAGCGGGAAGGTAAACGGTGTTTCCGTGTGTTGCGCTGGTGCTGGCTCGCCAGAGTAGCTTTGTCACGCTGGCCACGTGACCCCGAAGTGTCTTCGGACAGCGCTGGCTCCCAGCCTCTTAAGTGAGATGAGCGCACAACCCTAGAGTCGGACACGACTGGCCCGTACGGGCAGGGGTACCTGTACCTTTACCTTCCCACCACTTCTCCACAATTCCCCCCCCCCCCCATTCCGCACGCTTTCCCCTCCTTCCGAATGTCTCAACAAATGAAACTGATCTGTAAAAAAATGTTACTTGGAGAGGAAAAAAGGGAGACATTGCACGTACTTTTGTAAACTAAGAAAATCTTCAATAAAAATACATTTTTTAAAAAAAATCTCTCCCCCTCTAGAACCATTCTCATGATGGGCCGCTACGTGGAGCCCATCGAGGACGTGCCTTGCGGCAACATCGTGGGGCTGGTTGGCGTGGACCAGTTCCTGGTCAAGACGGGCACCATCACCACCTTTGAGCACGCCCACAACCTGCGCGTCATGAAGTTCAGCGTCAGCCCCGTGGTGCGCGTCGCCGTGGAAGCCAAGAACCCCGCCGACCTGCCTAAGCTGGTGGAGGGGCTGAAGAGGCTGGCCAAGTCTGACCCCATGGTGCAGGTGAGCCGGGGTGAATAGCCTGCGTACAAAAACCCATTGAACCCCTTCAAAGGGTTTTTAGGTGTGGGAGATGACGGGGGGCAGCACATTGTGGGTTGGGGGTGGGGGACGCTTCTCGGTTTGGGCTGGGCCTCATTTCTGCTTCATTCCTTTCACTCTCCCCCATCTTCCAGTGTATCATTGAGGAGTCTGGGGAGCACATCATAGCTGGCGCTGGGGAGCTGCATCTGGAGATCTGCCTGAAGGATCTCGAGGAGGACCATGCCTGCATTCCAATTAAGGTAATTGCACCACGTGACGAGTCTCTAGCCCGGTCTTGGGGCTGCAGCTGTCCGGGAGTTGAGAGAAGGTGTGGCTCTAAGACACCAGCGAGCAGGACCCGACCATAAGGGCATCCTCATGGTGCCAGTGTGGTGTAGTGGTTAAGAGAGGTAGATTCGTAATCTGGTGAACCGGGTTCGCGTCTCCGCTCCTCCACATGCAGCTGCTGGGTGACCTTGGGCTAGTCACACTTCTCTGAAGTCTCTCAGCCCCACTCACCTCACAGAGTGTTTGTTGTGGGGGAGGAAGGGAAAGGAGATTGTTAGCCGCTTTGAGACTCCTTCGGGTAGTGATAAAGCGGGATATCAAATCCAAACTCCTCCTCCTCTTCTTCTCACCCCCCTCCCTTGGTTTCCAGCAAGTGGTATTCAGGAGTATTACTAGAATGAATAATAATAATTTATTATTTATTTTTTTTTATTAAATATTTATTAGCATTTTCCAATAACACACTACAAACAAAAACAAAAAATAAACGAAACAAAAAACACAAAAATACATAACATTCAAAACTAAACAAAAATAAAAATAAAAAAACACATAAAGTTTCTAATACTTATTATTCTTAACCTTATTTCTCAGACTTCCTCACACCTCCCCTTCTTGTATTCCAATTTAAATTGTCAGTTCAGCAAGTCCTTAACTTATTTCTTTACCTTAGCTTAAACATTTGTTCCAACATACTATTGCTTTACTTTACTTCTTTTTTCCATTTCTTCAATTTATTTTTAACAGCCTTATTTTCAATTAATTTAAAAAGAAAAGAAACCAATTTTACCTTATTAAAATTACACATCAATACTTATACCTCATTGATTATTTCTAAACCTTTTTCCTAAAGTCGACCAAAATTTCCCTTCCACGATTTACCCAATTTCCTTACCACTAACAAAAAATATAAAAAGCAAATTATCCTTATGTACCCTTTGGATTCCCAACCTCCACCCACCCTTTTCCCGGTTCCAGTCCCCAACCAATATCCATCAGTCTTTATATTATTATTTTTTTTTAGCCTGGAGATCTCACATCCGAGGCCCTTATATCTCTCTCAGTTCCTTTCTGCCGGTCTCTTTGATAGTCCTTGATGTTAAACCCCAAGTCTCGGAGGGGCTCCGGCCCAACAGAATCCATGTCGCTTCCAGCCAGTCCTCCATACTTAAAGGCAAAGCCTATGGGGTGCTCCAACTCTTGTTTCAAATTTCTTTCAAATCCAGATGTCCCCAAAGCTCCAGCTTTCACCAACAAATTTGTAATCCTCAGGTCTTCAGATCTCCTCCAAAAGGGATCTCTCCATTTTCCAGACTCCCATTCAGACCAGGCTTTCCACATCCACTTTTTATTATCCTTTTTTATCATCATGTCAGGCCTCATATTGTAACTCTCCTTTGACTCCTGCAAATCTCCTGCTCCTCCTTCATTTTCTTCAAAAACAACATATTGCTCCATCATATCTACACTTTCAGTTTCATTTATTTGTTCAGTTGAATGGGCTTCCTGTTTCAAGTCCTTATCAGGCTCAAAACTGTTGTTTACTGTCCAGTGTAGTAGTGATACCTTTGTAGACAAAGCATTGTACTCATCTTGCAAGTTTCCCAAGAGAACGAGTGCTCTGTCCAATTCTGCTTGGATTTTACATACTCCAGCCATTTTTGTGATGTAATGTCCCTATTACCCCTCTAGGGGGATTTTAGTTCCTTGTTGTTCCTTTCAGCTCAAAACCAAAAGTCCAGTTATTTTGTATCAGCCCTCCTTATTTTCAACAAGTTATACCAAGTAAACCAGCAAAAACAGCAGAAACAATGTTCTCTTTTTCCAGCTGACAGCTAGCTGACTAGCAGCTCACTTGACAGCTGTCAAAATCTTCAATGCAACAGGCTTTCTCATAGGACGTTCCCGGGTCTCGGGGGGGGGGTGAAATTTCAGCTCCCAAAATTCTTTTTATCCTCCAGTAAATCTTCTTATAGTATCAAAACCGTGAAGTCAGGATCTTTCATTAAAAAAACAAAAAACAGATTCTCTCGACCTTAGCTGCCCAGTCCTTTGCTTTAAATTGTTTACAAAGAGGGGGGGTGAACTTCCTTTTTAGCCCCTTCCCGCTCGTTCCAAATCCAAAATTACAAATTTTTAAAGTTCCAATCTCCGTATTACTCACGGGTTTATATTTTAGAGTCCAATCGGTCTTGGAAGAAGTTGGCGCTCTCTGTCAATGGCTTGCGGCTTCACTCCGTAGGCGAGGGAGTACTCTCAGCACCACGCCTCACCCTGCCTCCGTTCCGAAGCCTTTAAAAAGGCTCCGTCGCGGATTGGGGGGGCGCAAATGGTGCCCGCCGAGTCTCTGTGTTCACAGGCATCCGCGCCTGTGATTTTAAGGGTCCCCGCTTCGCCGCAGCGGCCAGACCCAGACGCTACGGAGCCGATTCCCTCCGGAGCTCGGAGGGAATCCGCCATTAAACAATGGCGCCAACCCGGAAGTTGTAATAATAATTTATTATTTATACCCTGCCCATCTGGCTGGGTTTCCCCAGCCACTCTGGGTGGCTTCCAACAAAATAATAAAATACAATAGTCCGTCAAACGTTGAAAGCTTCCCTAAGCAGGGCTACCTTCAGATGTCTTCTATATAGAATAAGAGGCCAAGGAGAGCATATGTTTAGAGAAGATTGGAAAACATTTTTTGAATATACGGGGTCAGAATTGTGTACACTTTGAAAACCCTGTCAGCATTAAGATAAATTCAACAGTGTCAAAAAGTTTTGATGGATGCAATAATGGAATACTGAATGGCATAGCTTTTGTAAAATATGCAGGGATTTATAAACCGCCAAAAGAGAGGAAGGGATGTCATTGATCTCTTAAGAATGTAAAAAATGAGAAAATTAATAAAAAAATTATAATAAATAAAAACAAAGCCATTGCTACAGACTATCTCAAGGCAATGTACAAGATGCAATAAACAGTCCGCATTGGCTTTGAAGCGGCTAGGGACTTAAATTTTTTTTAAAAAAATCTTTCTGGCAGAAATCCGACCCAGTGGTCTCTTACCGTGAGACGGTCAGCGAGGAGTCGAGTGTTCTGTGCCTTTCCAAGTCTCCCAACAAGCACAACCGCCTGTACATGAAAGCCCGCCCCTTCCCCGACGGCCTGGCCGAGGACATCGACAAAGGAGACGTCTCCGCCCGCCAGGAGCTGAAGACACGGGCCCGTTACCTGGCCGAGAAGTACGAGTGGGACGTCGCCGAGGCCCGCAAGATCTGGTGCTTCGGCCCGGACGGCACTGGCCCCAACATCCTGACGGACATCACCAAGGGGGTGCAGTACCTCAACGAGATCAAGGACAGCGTTGTGGCAGGCTTCCAGTGGGCCACGAAGGAGGTAAGCAAGAGTGGGCGCCCCTCATCGCAGGGCGGCGGGCTGTCTGCGCCCTGCCTTCTTGGAATGGAGCAGAGACTTGCTGCAGTTTCCAAATAATAATTTATTACTTGCACCCCGCTCATCTGGCTGGGTTTCCCCAGCTGCTTTGGGCGGCTTCCAACAAAATATTAAAATACAATAGTCCGTCAAACATTAAAAGCTTCCCTAAACAGGGCTGCCTTCAGATGTATTCTAAAAGTCTGGTGGTTGTTTTCCTCTTTGACATCTGGTGGGAGGGCGTTCCACAGGCCCTCTGCCTGGTTCCCTGTAACTTTTGAGTGCTTTGTCACATCAGCCCCTCAAGGCTGTGTTCCAGCTTTAGGAAGTTGAATCAGCCTCGTATGTGATTTCCTCTTGCCCCTCCCCCTGAGTTGCGATGGGGCGTCCTTTTCAGGTGTTCACTTTTCCTTGCTGGTTGTTGCTTGGCGTGCGTTTCTCCTCCTTGATCGAGGGGGGTGGGGGTGTCGTCTCCAAATTCCTCTACCTCCTGCTAGGTGCTCTGTCCATTCCCCCTCTGAGGGCATGGGTACTGCCCAGCACACACACACTACCTCTTCCTCAGGAGGAGCTGCCATGGGCAGTGGTAGAGGATGAGGCTTTCAACCTCAGGGTCATAAGTTCTGGTCCCACATAGGGGAAAAGATTCCTGCATTGCAAGAGGACAAGACCTCTGGGATCCCTTCCGAGTCCATGGGACGACTGTACTGCGGGGCAGGGATGGAAAGGGAATCAACGGATATTTGCACCTCCCCTGTTTCTAGTCTCCAATTCTCTTTTCATATATAATAATCATCATTAGTTTTCAATTACAATAACTCAGTAACAGCCTCATTATAACAATGGCGAATTATATACAATTGCTAATTCCAATTATTCAGATGCCAGATTAAATAATTTAGGTGGCCTCCCATGTGCTAGAATTGATGGTTTGATTATTTGCTTTATTTCTGTGTTCCAAAATCTTACCCATCTCAATTACACTCCAGTTAAAATAACAGTCCCTCTTGCAACAACTGCAGTACTAACGACATCTATTCGTATTGACATGTTACCTTAAACCTCCTGTGTGTGACAGTTATTCTGTCCATGATGTTCCTTCCCACCCTTGTAAAATATTACGCCTATCCTTTCTCAGTTGTTGCTGCTCTCCATCATATCTAGACTCCGATTCTCTGCCCCTTAGTAGATCACGCTCTTCCCATCCTCTGCTCCCCCTGGGCGACTCCTCCTCCTCCTGGCTCTGACAGTTTGCAGGAAGAAGGCTGACCATGAGCTGAAGGAGGCATTGGCTATACCTTTGCTTCTTGGCTGCTATGGCAGAGTGCTTAATTGCTTTTTTTAAAAACAACTACGTTGCCTGCTTCAGAGAGGAAGGACAGAAAAGTTGGGTTGAATGCAAACTAGAAAATGATTTTCTCTCCCACCCCCAACCTCTCTCTTTTCTCCAGGGTGCCCTTTGCGAGGAAAACATGCGCGCCGTCCGCTTTGACGTGCACGACGTGACCCTGCACGCGGACGCCATCCACCGCGGAGGTGGCCAAATCATTCCCACGGCCAGAAGGTGCCTCTACGCCTGCGTGTTGACAGCTCAGCCCCGCCTCATGGAGCCCATCTACCTTGTGGAGATCCAGGTGGGAGACTAGAGCCAGGCTGTGTTCTTAAGAGGCGGCGGCGGCCCGCTGGCTTGACTCTGTGCAGTCCTGTAACGTATGCCCACTTTCTTCCCCTTTCAGTGCCCAGAACAGGTTGTGGGTGGCATCTATGGCGTGCTGAACAGGAAGCGGGGGCACGTCTTTGAGGAGTCCCAGGTGGCCGGCACCCCCATGTTTGTGGTCAAGGCCTATCTCCCTGTCAACGAGTCCTTTGGTAAGTCAGCACTTATCAGCCTCCCTTGGCACTTGCATCTTCCAGGTAACCTTTGTCAGCAGCTGGAGGTGTGAAGGATCGATCAGAGGTTCTCTCCCAGGCTAATCTGAGATGGCTGCTACAAAGTTGAGCAGGTCTTGCCTTGGTAGCAGACTTCTCTTCCTCTTAAGTACCGCATTTTTCACTCTATAAGACGCACCAGACCACAAGACGCACCTAGTTTTTGGAGGAGGAAAACAAGAAAAAAAATATTCTGAATCTCAGAAGCCAGAACAGCAAGAGGGATTGCTGCGCAGTGAAAGCAGCAATCCCTCTTGCTGTTCTGGCTTCTGTGATAGCTGCGCAGCCTGCATTCGCTCCATAAGACGCACACACATTTCCCCTTACTTTTTAGGAGGGAAAAAGTGAGTCTTATAGAGCAAAAAATACAGTACGTTTCTGAGCACAGTTCAAAGTTTGGGAATGACCTTTAAAGCCCTAAATGGCCCATTATACCTGAAGGAACATCTCTACCCCCATCGTTCAGCTTGGACACTGAGGCCCAGCTCTGAGGGCCTTCTCGGTAGTGGCGCCGTCCCCGTGGAACGCCTTCCTATCAGATGTCAAGGAAATAAACAACTATCTGACTTTTTAGAAGACATCTGAAGGCAACCCTGTTTAGGGAAGTTTTCAGTGTTTGATGTTTTCTTGTGCTTTTAATATTTTGTTGAGAGCCCCCTACAGTGGCTGGGGAAACTCAGCCAGATGGGTTGGGTATAAATTAATAAATTATTACTAATATTATTTATTAAGGTAGATGCCTCCAGCATGCTGCTTTTAGCTAAGACAATGTGGGGTGTGTGGGTAAACTTGAACACCTGTATTTCTGTCTTACGGTTTTGTTTGCTTATAGTATAAACTCTTCTCTCTCCTTCTCTCTTCACAGGCTTCACTGCTGACTTGAGATCCAACACAGGTGGCCAGGCTTTCCCCCAGTGTGTGTTTGACCACTGGCAGATTCTGCCCGGAGACCCGTTCGACAACACCAGCCGCCCCTGCCAGGTGGTCGCCGAGACCCGCAAGCGCAAAGGGCTGAAGGAGGGCATTCCCGCACTAGATAACTTCCTGGACAAATTGTAAAAACCAATCAACCAAGCAGAATTAAAAATGCCACGCCAGATGTAAAAGAATAAATTTAAAAATGTATGTTGTGGGACTCCAAATTTAACTTGCACAATAACATCAGTGCCGCAGGTGTCTTGCAAAAGGCATTGGGCCACTTCCTTACTTGATCTTCCGTCTCGGGGCAGATTTTAAAAAGAGCCGTGTCTGCATTCAGCCTTAGAGGTTCCAGGCCGTCTGCACACGAACTAGCGGGGCCGCTCACCCAGTGCCATTATAACTTCCAAAAATACATTTCCATTTGATGCAACTGAAACGTTGCCCGTCTCCATATTTATTTGACGCTCGGAGCCAAGTGAAGGGGGGGAAACCTGGTTTTTCCTCCCTTGGTTTGCAGGTTGGGGGAGGACAGGCAAACTTCTGAAAAGAAAAGGGTGCGTGAAATTTCATTCCATACTCAAATACTGGATTCGATGGGGAAGGGGGGGCAGTCTGGAGGAATTAGGATTGGGAGAGAAAAGGGGGGGGAGGCTTTTCTAGTTGGGCAAAAGCTAGAAGGCCCGCAGCCTCTCTGCTAAATGGGTGTCATTGTGCAAATCAATGTATTAGTACCACTGGAATAATAAATTTAATAAGACGAGGCTGCCTGTTGTGTTGGATGTCTTTAACAGCTGTTGAGACCTGAGCCCACACACTTGGAAGCAAGGGTGGAGCTCATCTGTGCCGTACGAAAGCAGTTTTATTTAGAAAACGGTGCGCTTAGTGCAGGGGTTGTATGTGTGCGCACAGTCCTTTGCTGGCGCCTGCAGGACTGTTGCAATGAGGCCTGCGGCAAGCATTCAGCTGTAGCTGCAGTGTGTGGTGCCCAAAACAGTTTATCTGGTTCGGCAGATAATGCCCACAGGCCTCAAAAAGATGAGTGGTCCTTGACTTGAAGCTTCACAGCTCCCTGATTTTGGCGTAGGTTACTGTCATACGACCCAGGGTTGGTCTTTCCAAAAGACAATAGAATTGAAGCCTGTAGAGCATTAGCGGCTGAAGGCCTCTGGGTTTAATTTTTGTGAATAGCTGGTCAAAAACACACACGATGGTTTTCGAAAACTCCCAGCAATCACATCAGGATGAGTGCTCATTAACTTGTAACCACCCCCTCTTCCCTTGCAAACGACAGGCTCCATGAGGAATAGATATAATCTAACCTGTTCGCAAGCAATCGAAATAGGTTGCCTGGGGACTCTCACAGGCAATGAACAAAGGCCAGTAGCAATTGAGTGAATGATATATTTGCGATAATTAAGAGGTATACACACTTCACTGAATTAAGTGGACTTGTTTCAAGTTTCCTGAAACAATAGGCCAACCAAAACAATGGCTATCCTTTGAAAGTCACACTTCTCTGAATTAGCAAATCCAGCCCAACATATGCCATAATGTCTAAATTAGGCTGAAGTGGACATTGAAACGAGTGGCAGAAAACTGCATTGCTGTATATTACAGGAAATTGCTTGCATAATGTGTGTATGAGCAAAATTGCATATGAAAATCTGGATGTTGGGAGAAACTTTCATTAGAACTTTTAACAAGCAAGCAAACGCCCCACCCCGAAAAACAAATGTGCAACTGAATGTGTGATTGGGGAAAATGGGAATCAAATTGCCATTTTTTATTGGTTTCCACATATCACAGAAAAAAAGAAAATACTACAAAACACACAACAGGAAAAGAAAAACACAAAAGAGAATTCTTACTTCAAATCTCTAATTCTCGTTACATTGATACCTGACTTCCTCAAATCCCCTCTAACTGAATTTCATTATAACCCCTGTATAATAGTACTCCAAATTCATATTTCTAATAATATTCACTCCTTTCATTTACTATCCTCATCTCTTTTATTAATATTCAAATCCTTAATATTTACTACCACCTATTCTTATTCTGCCCCTAAGCCTATTTGTTCCAATAATTCCCTTATATCACAATATTTAGTTAAATATTCTTTAAATTTTTCCCATCAAATTGTCATTTGTCTTAATCACTAATCATGGTATGGCCAGATGGGGCTTATTAACCTGGGAAGGAAAAGGGAAACTCATCCTAAACCTCCCATGCCTTGCAAAGATACTTTGGGGAAAAGAAAGGGTTAAGGAGTAAACTGCACAAATCCTCAATGGATTCCCTAAAATGGTTGGGTGGTGCTTGTACACTGGCAACACCTGCATCCAGGTGTCTTGCTCTGCTTTCCTTTGGACCCCATCAGCGAGTCTTGTCATAGAATCATAGAATCATAGAGTTGGAAGAGACCACAAGGGCCATCGAGTCCAACCCCCTGCCAAGCAGGAAACACCATCAGAGCACTCCTGACATATGGTTGTCAAGCCTCTGCTTAAAGACCTCCAAAGAAGGAGAGTCCACCACACTCCTTGGCAGCAAATTCCACTGTCAAATAGCTCTTACTGTCAGGAAGTTCTTCCTAATGTTTAGGTGGAATCTTCCTTCTTGTAGTTTGGATCCATTGCTCCGTGTCTACTTCTCTGGAGCAGCAGAAAACAACCTTTCTCCCTCCTCTATGTGACATCCTTTTATATATTTGAACATGGCTATCATATCACCCCTTAACCTCCTCTTCTCCAGGCTAAACATGCCCAGCTCCCTTAGCCGTTCCTCATAAGGCATCGTTTCCAGGCCTTTGACCATTTTTGTTGCCCTTCTCTGGACACGTTCCAGTTTGTCAGTGTCCTTCCTGAACTGTGGTGCCCAGAACTGGACACAGTACTCCAGGTGAGGTCTGACCAGAGCAGAATACAGTGGCACTATTCCTTCCCTTGATCTAGATGCTATACTCCTATTGATGCAGCCCAGAATTGCATTGGCTTTTTTAGCTGCCGCGTCACACTGTTGGCTCATGTCAAGTTTGTGGTCAACCAAGACTCCTAGATCCTTTTCACATGTAGTGCTCTCAAGCCAGGTGTCACCCATCTTGTATTTGTGCCTCTCATTTTTTTTGTCATCTGGGCAGGCTTACGTCCTGGGGTTGTTACTTGGGTGTTGCTAACACAATGGTTTGATTTCACCCCTGGAGGTGCACTCCATTGTCTTTTGAGACAGCCTGATATCTACAAGCATTGAGGTCACACAGTCTGGCCTGCTGGTAAAAAGTAAAGGTAAAGGGACCCCTGACCATTAGGTCCAGTCGTGGCCGACTCTGGGCTTGCGGCGCTCATCTCGCTTTATCGGCCAAGGGAGCCGGCGTACAGCTTCCGGGTCATGTGGCCAGCAGGACTAAGCCGCTTCTGGTGAACCAGAGCAGTGCACGGAAACGCCGTTTCCCTTCCTGCCGGAGCGGTACCTATTTATCTACTTGCACATTGACATGCTTTTGAACTACTAGGTGGGCAGGAGCAGGGACCGAGCAACGGGAGCTCACCCCATTGCGGGGATTTGAACTGCTGACCTTCTGATCCACACGTCCTAGGCTCTGTGGTTTAACCCACAGCGCCACCCGCATCTGGCCTGCTGGTACCTGCCAGCCTAATGGCTCTTAGGGTAGACTCAGAGGCCTGAAGTTTGTGTTTGGGGAGGCTCATGTTAGATATATTCAGGTGTGGAATCTTTTGGGCTTTGGGGTCCGGACCTTTACTATCTGGCCCCACCGAGTGGGTGGACTGGCTGTGTGGGGCAACCCACAGGTCAATCGCATGGCATCATGTACACGTGAGTTGTCTCCACCTGTCAAAATTCCTTATGGAGGGCTCTCAACAGCTGGCTGCACAAAGGGCATTGTGTATTGCCAGTCCCAATCCTGCATTTTGCCCAGCTGATGGACACTGGGAACACAGTGTTACATGCAAGAAGGAACAACACGTCCCTTGTGATCTGTGTTTGCTATCTAGCGTGGGACGATGTGGTTTGTGGGAAACAGCCTCGCGAGCAGAATTATTATTATTTAATAAATGCATATAACTGCCCTTTATCCATAGATCTCGGGGCAGTTCCCACTCCTGATTTAGGAAGTGTAAGGAGCAGCTGGAATTGGTCCAGGAAACAAAAGCAACCGATAACTGAGCGTGGTATGGTGCAAGAACCAGGTATCCACAAGAATTCTTGCTGCCATTCCTGGTTTGTGAAGCATCTACAAGCCTCCACGCCGAGAGCTCTGCATTCTAAACTAGATTTGCCCAACGCTTGGCACGATGGCGGCCAGTTTAGCTGGAGGCATCCTGGAGAAACATTAGCTGCCTTGAGGTTTCCAGAGGATGTTGGATTCATGCCCAAGGATTAGGAGCTGTTGGAGTTTGTTGTTTAGTCGTGTCCGCCTCTTCGTGACCCCCTGGACCAGAGCACGCCAGGCCCTCCTGTCTTCCACTGCCTCCCACAGTTTGGTCAAACTCATGCTGGTCGCTTCGAGAACACTGTCCCACCATCTCGTCCTCTGTCGTCCCCTTCTCCTTGTGCCCTCCATCTTTCCCAACATCAGGGTCTTTTCCAGGGAGTCTTCTCTTCTCATGAGGTGGCCAAAGTCTTGGAGCCTCAGCCTTAGGATCTGTCCTTCCAGTGAGCACTCAGGTCTGATTTCCTTCAGAATGGAGAGGTTTGATCTTCTTGCAGTCCATGGGACTCTCAAGAGTCTCCTCCAGCACCAGAATTCAAAAGCATCCATACTTTGGCGATCAGCCTTCTTTATGGTCCAGCTCTCACTTCCATACATCACTACTGGGATAACCATAGCTTGAACTATACGGACCTTTGTTGGCAAGGGTGATGGAGTTTATTGTCCCATAAAGTCACCATTAAAGAACCTCTAAATGAGGGTGAAAGAGGAGAGTACAAAATATGGTCTGAAGCTCAACATCAAAAAAACGAAGATCATGGCCACTGGTCCCATCACCTCCTGGCAAATAGAAAGGGAAGAAATGGAGGAAGTGAGAGATTTTACTTTCTTGGGCTCCATGATCACTGCAGATGGTGAAATTAAAATACCTTTACCCATGTACTGTCTGAAACCCAAGGGATGCCAGTGAATCATCCCCCCCCCCGCTTTCCTCCCCCTCTACATTAAGTGTAAACTGTAAGCAGAAATGCGGACGTCGGTCCCATGTTGCAGCTTGGGTGTAAGGTCTGGACAAGCTGATCCCCACCGCTTTAGGGAACATGGTGACTTGTTTTTGTTTAGTCATGTCCGACTCTTCGTGACCCCCTGGACCAGAGCACGCCAGGCACTCCTGTCTTCCACTGCCTCCCGCAGCTTGGTCAGACTCATGCTGGTAGCTTCGAGAACACTGTCCCACCATCTCGTCCTCTGTCGTCCCCTTCTCCTTGCGCCCTCCATCTTTCCCAACATCAGGGTCTTTTTCAGGGAGGAAAAAAAAATATTTAAAAGAACATACAGTTATAGCTTGGATCTCAAACGCCTTGCATTCCGGTCCCCCAATACTTCAACCCCGGAATGAGTGTTCTGGTTTGCAAACGTTCTTTGTAAGCCAAACATCTGACGCAGGGCCGGATTTAGGATTGATGAGGCCCGAAGCTACTGAAGGTAATGGGGCCCTTTATACGTCCAGCTGTCCTTTGTCAAAAACAAATTGCAGCTGTTTTTTGTGTTGAATATATGCTACAGTACAGTGGTACCTCGGGATGCGAACGGGATCCGTTCCGGAGCCCCGTTCGCATCCAGAAGCGAACGTAACTAGCGACGGCACATCTGCGCACGCACATGCGCGTCGCTTTTCGCCTTCCTGCGCATGCGTGTGACATCATTTTGAGAGTCGGCGCATGCACAAGCCTCGAAACCTGGAAGTAACACGCTCTAGTCCAACCCCCTGCAATGCAGGAATCTCAGCTCAAGAACCCATGGCAGGGGCTGTCCAAGCTCTGCTGAAAAACCTCCAAGGAAGGGGGGGTCTACCGCCTCCCGAGGGATTTCCTCCCGCTGTCAAACAGCTCTTGTTGTCAGAAAGTTCTTCCTGGAGTCGGAAACTCCTTTCTGGTCGCTTGAAGTCATGGTTTCAGGTCCTGAGGGCCTCTGGAGCAGGAGAATATAAGCTTCCTCCCTGGGACGCCCTTGAGATATTGACAGGGCTCTCATATCCATGTCCGGAGGGACAGGGAGCAAAACATCTCTCTCCCCTTTCTCCACCCCATGCAGAATGGCAAGGGGTCTGTGCATCCGGGTGGTAAGAAGGTGGTGGGAGTGTGGAGCCCAGCCAGGGCTGGCTGTGGGCAGGATCCTTGCACTGTCGGGGGTTGAACTAGATGCCCTTTGGCACCCCTTCCAACTCTGCCATGCTCTGATTCTTTCGAGCACCAGAAGGAACGGGCAGGGGAGCAAGATGCAGAAGAAGGAGAGGCACCAAACTGCGGATGATGTCAGGGAGAAAACCTTTGCTGCTGAATGTAAAAAGGTAAAGGTACCCCTGCCCGTACGGGCCAGTCTTGCCAGACTCTGGGGTTGTGCGCCCATCTCACTCTATAGGCCGGGGGCCAGCGCTGTCCGGAGACACTTCCGGGTCACGTGGCCAGCGTGACATCGCTGCTCTGGCGAGCCAGAGCCGCACACGGAAACACCGTTTACCTTCCCGCTAGTAAGCGGTCTCTATTTATCTACTTGCACCCGGGGGTGCTTTTGAACTGCTAGGTTGGCAGGCGCTGGGACCGAGCAGCAGGAGCGCACCTTGCCGCGGGGATTCGAACCGCCGACCTTTTGATCGGCAAGCCCTAGGCGCTGAGGCTTTTACCCACAGCGCCACCCGCGTCCCGCTGCTGAATGTAAAACATTCAGTGTGAGAGAGCCCCACACATTCAAAAGCAACTTGACGAATATAAGCTGACATCTGCTATGATGGAGCTTAAAGAAAAACAGGTGAATTTGAGGATCAGAACCCCACCAGAACCGGGAAAGGAATGTTTGACAGAGCTTCAGGAGGAGACAGGATCAACATCGGCTGAGAAAGAGAGGCTTTTGGGGGTCAGTAGGACCGCCAAAAATGTGAATTTACTTAAGGGTAACTGTGAAGGACGTTGGATTGAAGAGAAGGGGGATTGGGAAATATGGACAAATCTGAAGTTGTTATGGTCGGGCCGAGCTGTTGTGGTGGGGATGAGGGTTGCTGTGTTGCTGGGGATGTTGCTTTTGTATCAAAAAGTGCAAGTTTTGGATGGGAGGGATTGTTTCAGGAGGTGGCAGAGGGATGTTCCTGGATTTGTTTGGCAGGGCAGGAAGCCTCGAGTAAAACTTAAGATATTGACGGATGTTAAAGAAGGAGGTGGACCTGCCCTGCCAGACACCTAAACTTTGTTGTAAACCATCTGCTTTTTGCTGGCTGAGAGAATGGCTGTCTCTTAAAAGCATTGAAGTGTTGGATAATAATAATAATAATAATAATAATAATAATAATAATAATAATAATAATTTATTATTTATACCCCGCCCATCTGGCTGGGCCTCCCCAGCCACTCTGGGCGGCTTCCATAAAAACCAAAAATACAGTAAAATATCACACGTTAAAAACTTCCCTGAACAGGGCTGCCTTAAGATGTCTTCTGAATGTCAGGTAGTTGTTTATCGCTTTGACATCTGCTGGAAGGGCGTTCCACAGGGCGGGTGCCACCACCGAGAAGGCCCTCTGCCTGGTTCCCTGTAGCTTTGCTTCTCGCAATGAGGGAACCGCCAGAAGGCCCTCGGTGCTGGACCTCAGTGTCCGGGCAGAACGATGGGGGTGGAGACGCTCCTTCAGGTATACGGGGCCGAGGCCGTTTAGGGCTTTCAAGGTCAGCACCAACACTTTGAATTGTGCTCGGAAACGTACTGGGAGCCAATGTAGGTCTTTCAAGACTGGTGTTATGTGGTCCCAGCGGCCACTCCCAGTCACCAGTCTAGCTGCCGCATTCTGGATTAGCTGTAGTTTCCGAGTCACCTTCAAAGGTAGCCCCACGGATAATGGCAGATGAAGTTGATGGACTAGATTGAATTGGCGGAAACGACTGGCAAGATCCGAGACCAGAGAGAAGAGTCGGGGGAAGAAGACTGGGAAAAGTTTAAAGACTATTTATAGAAATATTGTAAAATTAATGAACGTTAGAAGAATGTTGGAATGAAATTATATGGCTTTAGTAGAAATGTTATAAGCAATTAAGTATAAAGAGATTAATAGAGTATTAAAGGAGAATAAGGTTAAAAGGTGTTAAGATAATTATAGGATAGAAAACAGAGGAAGATGGTAAGGAATTGCTGAAATAATTAATAGAAGTGGAATACAAAAAGGGAGGTGTGAGGAGGCCGTGGAAATATGGGAAAGAAAGATAAGATATTGGAAGTTTTTTCTTTTTTTTCCCTTCTATCTTTTGATGTGTTTTTAAATTGTTTTTGTTTTGTTTTGTTAATTTTTATGTAGTGTTTGTGTATTATAATGTATTGTTTTTTCTTTTGTAAGTGTTTAAATTGTTGTAAAAGCAATAAATATTATTTTTTTAAAAAAAACAGAAGAAGGAGAGGCACAACCACACCCCCACAAGCCCCCTCTGGCCTGACCCACAGTGGCCTCATCCCAGCACACTTTGACACACACACACCCCGGTTTTAAAGGGGATGCCTGTCAGATGACAGTGAGAGTTGGTAGAGAAAGATGGATTCTCAAGGTAGGACGCTTAGAGGAGATGAGTGGCAATATTATTATTGTGAAGTGATGCTATTACAATTCCAAAGTAGGGAGGGAGGGGGAAAAGAGAGAGAGAGTGGAATTCTGTTGGAGACGGAAGATGGAAGGAGGCTTGGAAAGGGAGTTTGAAGGGCGGGCAGGTGAGAGTCGGTTGAGAGCGGTGGGTTCTAGAAGGCGGCACGAGGGGGGGGCTGTAGCTGAGCTGGACACAGCCCCCATTGCTTCGAGAATGTGGCCGTTTAATGCAGCAAGAAGCGGGTCTCTACAAACTTGGAAGCAAGATGATTCTCTTGGTTCAGGTGAGCCATGGAGCCAGGGCTTGGCTTGTACAGAAACTGTACCTCAGGTTAAGAACTTTGCTTCAGGATGAGGACAGAAATCGTGCAGCAGTGGGAGGCCCCGTTAGCAAAAGTGGTACCTCAGGTTAAGAACAGTTTCAGGTTAAGAACGGACCTCCAGAACGAATTAAGTTCTTAACCCGAGCCACCACTGTGCTGCTAAAGCCCAGGTGCCTCACACACCCCTCCAAGCTTCACAGAACTGGCCTATGCCTGATTATTGTCTCCCAAAGCAACTTGTTGTCGTTTAGTCGTGTCCGCCTCTTCGTGACCCCCTGGACCAGAGCACGCCAGGCACTCCTGTCTTCCACTGCCTCCCGCAGTTTGGTCAAACTCATGTTCATAGCTTCAAGAACAGTGTCCCACCATCTCGTCCTTCGTCGTCCCCTTCTCCTTGTGCCCTCCATCTTTCCCAACATCAGGGTCTTTTCCAGGGAGTCTTCTCTTCTCATGAGGTGGCCAAAGTCTTGGAGCCTCAGCTTCACGATCTGTCCTTCCAGTGAGCACTCAGGGCTGATTTCCTTCAGAATGGATAGGTTTGATCTTCTTGCAGTCCATGGGACTCTCAAGAGTCTCCTCCAGCACCAGAATTCAAAAGCATCCATTCTTTGGCGATCAGCCTTCTTTATGGTCCAGCTCTCACTTTCATACATCACTACTGGGAAAACCATAGCTTTAACTATACCGACCTTTGTTGGCACGGTGACGTCTCTGCTTTTGAAGATGCTGTCCAGGTTTGTCATTGCTTTTCTCCCAAGAAGCAGGCGTCTCTTAATTTCGTGGCTGCTGTCACCATCTGCAGTGATCATGGAGCCCAAGAAAGTAAAATACCTCACTGCCTCCATTTCTCCCCCTTCTTGCATTTGCTTTTGATTGGGATGGTTTTCGTTCTCGGTCCACATACTGCTTGAGCCTTCCTTGTAGAATTTTAAGCATAACCTTGCTAGCGTGTGAAATGAGTGCAATTGTGCGGTAGTTGGAGCATTCTTTGGCACTCCCCTTCTTTGGGACTGGGGTGTAGACTGATCTTCTCCAATCCTCTGGCCACTGCTGAGTTTTCCAAAAGAAAAGAAGAAAGAAGAAAGAAAAATTCCACTTTTTAAATTTCAAAAATCCATATCCCTCTTTCCTGACCTCCTCACATCCCCCTTTTTTGTATTCCTCTTTATTCCGTCCAATTCAGCAAATTCTAACCCTTTTCCCAAACTCGTTTAAAATTATATATTTCCAGTTATTATGTCTCTAACTTCCCATATCTTGAACCTTTACACCACCTTATATACTTTGACATAATATTATTCTAGTCATACCCCCTCCTTGTTAAAATTCCTCTTTTCAGAACTCTTTTAACCATATCACCAATGCCGTGTTGCCTTCACCTCCCACATCATTTTAACACTCAAACATTTTACAATATTTTTGTAGATAGTTCTTAAACTTTTTCCAATCCTCTTCCATCAATTCTTCCCCCTGGTCACGGATTCTGCCAGTCATTTCTGCCATCTCCATATAGTTAATCACTTGCATCTGCCACTCTTCCACGGTGGGTAGATCTTGTGTCTTCCAATACTTGGCGAGAAGTATTCTTGCTGCTGTTGTTGCGTACATAAAAAATGTTCTATCTTTCTTTGACACCAATTGGCCGACTATGCCCAAAAGGAAGGCCTCTGGTTTCTTAGGAAAGGTAAATTTAAATACCTTCTTCAGTTCATTATATATCATTTCCCAGTAAGCCTTAACCTTTGGGCACGTCCACCAAAGGTGAAAGAATGTTCCCTCAGCTTCTTTACATTTCCAGCACTTGTTATCAGGCAGGTGATAAATTTTTGCAAGCTTAACTGGGGTCATGTACCACCTGTAAATCATTTTCATAATATTCTCCTTTAAGGCATTACATGCCGTAAACTTCATACCGGTGGTCCACAACTGCTCCCAGTCAGCAAACATAATGTCATGACCTATGTCCTGCGCCCATTTAATCATCACTGATTTGACCGTTTCATCCTGTGTATTCCATTCAACAGCAAGTTATACATCTTTGACAAAATCTTAGTTTTTGGTTCTAGCAGTTCTGTTTCCAATTTTGATTTCTCCACCTGGAAGCCAATTTTTTTATCCAAATTATAGGCCTCTCTTATTTGGTAATAATGAAGCCAATCTCGCACTTTATCTTTTAATTTCTCAAAACTCTGCAGTTTCAATTTTTCACCTTCTTGCTCCAAAATTTCCCAATATTTTGGCCATTTGGCCTCCATATTGAGCTTTTTCTGAGACTTAGCTTCCATTGGCGACAGCCACCTTGGGGTTTTACTCTCCAACAAATCTTTATATCTTATCCAGACATTAAACAATGCTTTCCTGACAATATGGTTTTTAAATGCCTTATGTGCTTTAACCTTGTCGTACCACAAATATGCATGCCACCCAAAAACATTATTAAAACCTTCTAAATCCAAAATGTCCGTGTTCTCAAGAAGCAGCCAGTCTTTCAACCAGCAAAAAGATGCTGATTCATAATACAATTTAAGGTCTGGCAGGGCAAATCCACCTCTTTCTTTTACATCAGTTAGAATTTTAAACTTTATTCTAGGCTTCTTGCCCTGCCAGACAAATCTAGAGATATCTCTCTGCCACTTCTTGAAACAATCCATCTTGTCCAAGATTTGCAATGATTGAAACAAAAATAACATTTTTGGCAAAACATTCATCTTAATAGCTGCAATTCGACCCAACAAGGAAAGCTTCAGATTAGACCAAATTTCTAAATCTTTTTTAACTTCTGTCCAACATTTCTCATAGTTATCTTTAAATAAATTCAGATTCTTCGCAGTCATATTAACCCCTAGGTATTTCACTTTCTTAACCACAGTTAAACCTGTTTCATTCTGAAACCTTTCCTTTTCCACTGGTGTTAAATTCTTCTCTAAAACCTTAGTTTTTGACTTATTTAATCTAAATCCTGCCACATGACCAAATTCTTTAATCAATTCCAAAGCTCTTTTCATACTAGATTCTGGCTCCTGTACTGTCAAGACCAAATCATCTGCAAAAGCTTTCAATTTATATTGTTTAGCTCCGACCATTAGCAGGTGAGAGTCGGTTGAGAGCGGTGGGTTCTAGAAGGCGGCATGAGGGGGGGGGCTGAAGCTGAGCTGGACACAGCCGCCATTGCTTCGAGAATGTGGCCGTTTAATGCAGCAAGAAGCGGGTCTCTACAAACTTGGAAGCAAGATGATTCTCTTGGTTCAGGTGAGCCATGGAGCCAGGGCTTGGCTTGTACAGAAACTGTACCTCAGGTTAAGAACTTTGCTTCAGGATGAGGACAGAAATCGTGCAGCAGTGGGAGGCCCCGTTAGCAAAAGTGGTACCTCAGGTTAAGAACAGTTTCAGGTTAAGAACGGACCTCCAGAACGAATTAAGTTCTTAACCCGAGCCACCACTGTGCTGCTAAAGCCCAGGTGCCTCACACACCCCTCCAACCTTCACAGAACTGGCCTATGCCTGATTATCATCTCCCAAAGCAACTTGTTGTTGTTTAGTCGTGTCCGCCTCTTTGTGACCCCCTGGACCAGAGCACGCCAGGCCCTCTTGTCTTCCACTGCCTCCCGCAGTTTGGTCAAACTCATGTTCATAGCTTCAAGAACAGTGTCCAACCATCTCATCCTCTGTCGTCCCCTTCTCCTTGTGCCCTCCATCTTTCCCAACATCAGGGTCTTTTCCAGGGAGTCTTTTCTTCTCATGAGGTGGCCAAAGTATTGGAGCCTCAGCTTCAGGATCTGTCCTTCCAGTGAGCACTCAGGGCTGATTTCCTTCCGAATGGAGAGGTTTGATCTTCTTGCAGTCCATGGGACTCTCAAGAGTCTCCTCCAGCACCAGAATTCAAAAGCATCCATTCTTCAACGATCAGCCTTCTTTATGGTCCAGCTCTCACTTCCATACATCACTACTGGGAAAACCATGGCTTTAACTATACTGACCTTTGTTGGCATGGTGACGTCTCTGCTTTTGAAGATGCTGTCCAGGTTTGTCATTGCTTTTCTCCCAAGAAGCAGGCGTCTCTTAATTTTGTGGCTGCTGTCACCATCTGCAGTGATCATGGAGCCCAAGAAAGTAAAATACCTCACTGCCTCCATTTCTCCCCCTTCTTGCATTTCCTTTTGATTGGGATGGTTTTCGTTCTCGGTCCACATACTGCTTGAGCCTTCCTTGTAGAATTTTAAGCATAACCTTGCTAGCGTGTGAAATGAGTGCAATTGTGTGGTAGTTGGAGCATTCTTTGGCACTCCCCTTCTTTGGGACTGGGATGTAGACTGATCTTCTCCAATCCTCTGGCCACTGCTGAGTTTTCCAAACTTGCTGGCATATTGAGCGTAGCAACTTAACAGCATCATCTTTAAAAAATTTAAATAGTTCAGCTGGAATATCATCACTTCCACTGGCCTTGTTATTAGCAGTGCTTTCTAAGGCCCATTTGACTTCACTCTCCAGGATGTCTGGCTCAAGGTCAGCAGCCACACTACCTGGGGTGTACGAGACATCCATATCTTTCTGGTATAATTCCTCTGTGTATTCTTGCCACCTCTTCTTGATGTCTTCTGCTTCTGTTTGGTCCTTACCACTTTTGTCCTTGGTAATCTTTGAACGAAATGTTCCTTTCATATCTCCAATTTTCTTGAACAGATCTCTGGCTTTTTCCATTCTATTGTTTTCCTCTATTTCTTTGTATTGCTTGTTTAAGAAGGCCCTCTTGTCTCTCCTTACTATTCTTTGGAAATCTGCATTCAATTTCCTGTATCTTTCACTATCTCCCTCGCATTTTGCTTGCCTTCTCTCCCCCGCTATTTGTAAGGCCTCGTTGGACAGCCACTTTGCTTTCTTGCATTTCCTTTTCATTGGGATGGTTTTTGTTGCTGCCTCCTGTATAATGTTACAAGCCTCCATCCATAGTTCTTCAGGCACTCTGTCCACCAAATCTAAATCCTTAAACCTGTTCCTCACTTCCACTGTGTATTCATAAGGGATTTGACTTAGATTGTATCTTACCGGCCCAGTGGTTTTTCCTACTTTCTTCAGTTTAAGCTTGAATTTTGCTATAAGAAGCTGATGATCTGAGCCACAGTCAGCTCCAGGTCTTGTTTTTGCTGACTGCATAGAGCTTCTCCATCTTTGGCTGCAGAGAATATAATCAATCTGATTTCGATGCTGCCCACCTGGTGATGTCCATGTGTAGAGTCGTCTCTTGTGTTGTTGGAAAAGAGTGTTTGTGATGACCAGCTTGTTCTCTCGGCAGAACTCTATTAGCCTTTGCCCTGCTTCGTTTTGATCTCCAAGGCCAAACTTGCCAGTTGTTCCTTTTATCTCTTGACTCCCTACTTTAGCATTCCAATCCCCTATAATGAGAAGAACATCCTTCTTTGGTGTCACTTCTAGAAGGTGTTATAAGTCTTCCCACCTGTAACCTCTTCCTCTGTTTTTTATTTTCCTTTCTGTCTCCTAGGACATAAAAGGCTCCTGAGACGACCGAACATGAAGGAGGCTGGAGGGGCACAACCTCTGGAGATTGTGGTAGGTTAATTCCATGGGGAATCCATTCCCCACATGTGCAGGGAGGTCATGGCGCTGACCTGAGTGAAACAGGGCTGGGTTGGGGGGTTGCAGTCCCATCTCGCACCAGCCCCTCGCCCCCCTCCTTCCAAGCAAGGGGTCAGGCGCCCAGGCAGGAGCAGGTTGGCAGCCTGTGGTGACGTGGGCATGGGCAGCCTGGCAGGGGTGCTTGTTCTGCCCCCGTAGAGAGTACAGCTCCGAGGGCCTTCTGGCAGTTCCCTCACTGCGAGAGGCCAAGTTACAGGGAACCAGGCAGAGGGCCTTCTCGGTGGTGGCACCCACCCTGTGGAACGCCCTCCCATCAGATGTCAAAGCGATAAACATCTACCTGACATTCAGAAGACATCTTTAAGGCAGCCCTGTTCAGGGAAGTTTTTAATATGTGACATTTTAGTGTATCTTTCATCTTTGTTGGAAGCCGCCCAGAGTGGCTGGGGAAACCCAGCCAGATGGGCGGGGTACAAATAATAAATTATTATTATTATTATTATTATTATTATTATTATTATTATTACAGTGTCCTTCTCCCTTTGCAGGGCTGTGGTTTGGGGAAGCAGCAGCAGCCCAGCGGTGCAGGAAAGCCCAGAAAAATCCGGAGGTATGTTGTGACCTTGTGTGGCAGGGGAAGTGTTTCCCAGGGATCATGGGGGTGGAGGAGGAAACCTGATTTAGAGATCCCTATAGTTTTATGGAGAGGGTTTCTCTGTGGCCCAGGCAGAGCCCTAGCGAGGGGGTGGCGAGGTGGGCCACCACCAGGGGCGCAGGTGGGGCACAAAATTGGCTCATAAATATGTCTAAATACAGTGGTGCCTGGCAAGACGAAATTAATTCGTTCCGCAAGTTTTTTCTTCTTGCGAGTTTTTCGTCTTGCGAAGCACGGTTTCCCATAGGAATGCATTGAAAATCAATCAATGCGTTCCTATGGAAACCGCCTTCAGACCAGGTCCGGGGACAGTCTGTCCCCCGACCTCTTCTGAAGGCTGGGGGGGGGGGACAAGGGCTTTTCTTCCCACCACCAGCCTTCAGAAGGCTGTTCTGAAGGCTGGCGGTGGGAAGAAAAGCCCTTCTCCCCACCTCCTACCCCGCAAGCTCCGGGGACAGGAGGGCTTTCCTCCCGACCGCCAGCATTTTAAAAGCCCCCAGGACAGCGGAGACTTCTCCGCTGTCCCGGGGAGATTTAAAAATGCTGGCGGGCGGCAGCGAAGCTTTCGCTGCCGCCTGCCAGCATTTTAAGATCGCCCGGGACAGCGGAGAAGTCTCCGCTGTCCCGGGAAGGCAGGCGGGGGGGGGGAGCAAAGACTTTTGCCCCCCGCCGGCCTTCAGAAGAGGGACCTCTTCTGAAGGCCGGCGGTGGGCGAAAGTCTTTGCTCCCGATGGCCAGCATTTTAAAAGCGGTCCGGGATAGTGGGAAAGCGCAGCACGCTTCCCTGCTATCCCGGACCGCTTTTAAAATGCTGGCGGTGGGGAGCAAAGCCTTTCGGCCCCCGCCGGCCTTCCTGGACCTCTTCTGAAGGCTGGAGGGGGGCGAAAGGCTTTGCTCCCCACCGCCAGCATTTAAAAGAGGTCCCTGGAGATTTCCCTATGGGCTTTCTTCTTGCGAAGCAAGCCCATAGGGAAATTCGTCTTGCGGAACGACTCAAAAACGGAAAACTCTTTCGTCTTGCGAGTTTTTCGTTTTGCGAGGCGTTCGTCTTGCGAGGCACCACTGTATGTAGATGATAATAAGAAATATTAGCATCTATATATTTATCTGGAACTCTTCCAAGGAAGCAGAATAACAGAGCTTGTTTCTTTCTTAGGCGAGAGGACCGCAAGAACGAGGCTCCAGCGCCTGCTCCCGGGACGAAGATCGACAGAGCACCGTGGCGGTTCCCGGCGGTTCCTGATCCTTGTCTGCCTCACCCTCCCTCCGTTCCCCGTGCGGGCATGGCTCCTTCCTGGCCGTACGTGGCGCAGAAGCAGCAGCCAAGGTTTCCCCCCATTAAGAACACCACCCGAGTCATTCCGGAGCCAGGGGAGACTTTGGCTGCTGCCTCTGTGCCACACCGGTCAGGATGGAGCCCAGACGCCCGCACGGAGGAGTTCAGGGTGGGGCAGTTAATAAGATCAGGTAGGATGAAATGCCCCCTTCCCAGGTCCCCACCCTCCTGCCCCAGACTGGGGCTCGCGTGGCTGGGAGGCAGGTGCCGGCTGATGTCTCCCTTTCTTTTGTAGCAAGGAGAAGGTTCAGCCTGGGAGCCGCCGCATCCCGGGAGGGCCTGGAGCCGAAACAACGGCCTCTCGCCTCACAGGTAAGGGGACAGGGGGGTTTCATTGCTTTGCCGCTCTATGCTTTGCCGCTCGCGATTTGCGGGTTTGGGAGGCGCGTCGGAATGTCACCCCCCTTCAGGATAGCACCTGGGGCAGCCCGCCCTCCTGCCCTCCATCGGTACGCCCCTCGCCAGAAACAGGATTCGAACCCAAGAGCCCTCTGCTCACCTGGGACTCGACTTCCTGCAACGGCTTCTTGAAGCCCCGTCCCTGGTCGTTTGGTCAGTGACAGACCATTCACACATTCAGGGATTCCTTCTTTTTTGCAGGGTAGGGCTGCTGCACCGCTGTGGCTGCTGCTGAAGCCCCCTCCCCGCAAATAATACAGGTAAGAGGAAGAAGGGAGAATTTGCACAGAGCGGGGAGAACACCTTGCTCCAGACTTCCAGACGGACTCTCCTACTTAAAACCAAGGCGTTCCCAAGAGAGCCGGTATCAAAACCACATGGAAGCAGTACAGAAATGGATAAGGCGGAGCTATAGCTGATAAGGAATGCAGTGCTCAAGGTTTGGGCAAGGAGGACAGACCTGGGCTAAAGCGAGTCTTCTTCTCCCACAGGCCACGTCGTGTATGCAACCGCCTGTACATGAAAGCCCGCCCCTTCCCCGACGGCCTGGCCGAGGACATTGACAAAGGAGACGTCTCCGCCCGCCAGGAGCTGAAGACACGGGCCCGTTACCTGGCCGAGAAGTACGAGTGGGACGTCGCCGAGGCCCGCAAGATCTGGTGCTTCGGCCCGGACGGCACTGGCCCCAACATCCTGACGGACATCACCAAGGGGGTGCAGTACCTCAACGAGATCAAGGACAGCGTTGTGGCAGGCTTCCAGTGGGCCACGAAGGAGGTAAGCAAGAGTGGGCGCCCCTCATCGCAGGGCGGCGGGCTGTCTGCGTCCTGCCTTCTTGGAATGGAGCAGAGACTTGCTGCAGTTTCCAAATAATAATTTATTATTTGCACCCCGCCCATCTGGCTGGTTTTCCCCAGCCACTCTTTGCGATAATTAAGAGGTATATACACTTCACTGACGCAGGTGGCGCTGTGGGTTAAACCACAGAGCCTAGGACTTGCCGATCAGAAGGTCGGCGGTTCAAATCCCTGCAACGGGGTGAGCTCCCGTTGCTCGGTCCCTGCTCCTGCCAACCTAGCAGTTCGAAAGCACTAAGTGCAAGTAGATAAATAGGTACCGCTCTGGCGGGAAGGTAAACGGTGTTTCCGTGCGCTGCTCTGGTTTGCCAGAAGCGGCTTAGTCCTGCTGGCCACATGACCCGGAAGCTGTACACCGGCTCCCTCAGCCAATAAAGCGAGATGAGCGCCGCAACCCCAGAGTCGGTCACGACTGGACCTAATGGTCAGGGGTCCCTTTACCTTTTTACACTTCACTGAATAAATAAGTGGACTTGTTTCATGTTTCCTGAAACAATAGGCAAACCAAAACAATGGCTATCCTTTGAAAGTCACACTTCTCTGAATTTAGGAAATCCAGCCCAGCGTATGCCGAAATGTCTAAAGTGGACATTGAAACTAATGGCAGAAAACTGCATTGCTGTGTATTACAGGAAATTGCTTGCAAAACGTGTGTATGAGCAAAATTGCATACCAAAATGCGGGTATTGGGAGAAATTTCCATTAGAATTTTTATAAAATAAGCAAACGCCCCACCACCAGCCTGAAAATCAAACATGGAACTGAATTTGTGATTGGAAAAAATGGGAAATTGACATTTGTCCTTTGACTATGACATTTGACTATGGCCATATGGGGCTTACTAACCTGGGAAGGATAAGGGAAACTGATCCTAAACCTCCCCTGCCTTGCCAAGATACCTCGGGGAGAAGAAAGAGTTAAGGAGTAAATGCACAAATCCTCAATGGATTCCCTAAAATGGTTGGATGGTGCCTTGTACACTGGCAACACCTGCATCCAGGTGTCTTGCTCTGCCTTCCTTTGGACCCCATCAGCAAGTCTTGTCATCTGGGTAGCGCAGGACCCCCACATACACTGCCCAGGCTTACGCCCTGGGGTGGTCACTTGGGTGCTGCTGACAGTGGTTTGACTTTACCCCCTGGAGGTGCACTCCATTGTTTTTCACAGAGGTCACATGTTCCTCTCTGAAGAGGAAGCCCTGCCCTGCTAATATCTGCCAGCTTAATAATAATAATAATAATAATAATAATTTATTATTTATACCCCGCCCATCTGGCTGGGCCTCCCCAGCCACTCTGGGCGGCTTCCATAAAAACCAAAAATACAGTAAAATATCACACGTTAAAAACTTCCCTGAACAGGGCTGCCTTAAGATGTCTTCTGAATGTCAGGTAGTTGTTTATCACTTTGACATCTGCTGGAAGGGCGTTCCACAGGGCGGGCGCCACTACTGAGAAGGCCCTCTGCCTGGTTCCCTGTAGCTTTGCTTCTCGCAATGAGGGAACCGCCAGAAGGCCCTCGGCGCTGGACCTCAGCGTCCGGGCAGAACGATAGGGGTGGAGACACTCCTTCAGGTATACTGGACTGAGGCCGTTTAGGGCTTTAAAGGTCAGCACCAACACTTTGAATTGTGCTCGGAAACGTACTGGGAGCCAATGTAGGTCTTTCAAGACCGGTGTTATATGGTCTTGGCGGCCGCTCCCAGTCACCAGTCTAGCTGCCGCATTCTGGATTAGTTGTAGTTTCCGAGTCACCTTCAAAGGTAGCCCCACGTAGAGCGCATTGCAGTAGTCCAAGCAGGAGATAACCAGAGCACGCACCACTCTGGTGAGACAGTCTGCGGGCAGGGAGGGTCTCATCCTGCGTATCAGATGGAGCTGATAGACAGCTGCCCTGGACACAGAATTGACCTGCGCCTCCTTGGACAGCTGTGAGTCCAAAATGACTCCCAGGCTGCGCACCTGGTCCTTCAGGGGCACAGTTACCCCATTCAGGACCAGGGAATCCTCCACACCTGCCCGCCTCCTGTCCCCCAAAAACAGTACTTCTGTCTTGTCAGGATTCAACCTCAATGGCTCTTAAGGTAGACTCAGCCTGAAGTTTGTGTTTGGGGAGGCTCATGTTAGATATATTCAGGTGGGGAATCTGGGGTCCGGATCTTTACTACCTGGCCCCACCGAGTGGGTGAACGGTGCTGGCTGTATGGGGCCAGGTATGGATTTTAAATAAAAGGACACATGTAAAAACATGCTGATTCCCGAACTGTCCGTGGGCCGGATTTAGAAGGCGATTGGGCCGGATCTGGCCCCCGGGCCTTAGGTTGCCTACGCCTGCTCAAGAGTCTCCTCCAGCAGCATAATTCAAAAGCATCAATTCTTCAGCCATCAGCCTTCTTTGTGGTCCAGCTCTCACTTCCATACATCACTACTGGGAAAACCATAGCTTTAACTAGACGGACCTTTGTTGGCAAGGTGACGTCTTGACTTCTCAAGATGCTGTCTAGGCCTGTCATTGCCCTTCTCCCAAGGAGCAGGCGTCTTTTAATTTCATGACTGCTGTCACCATCTGCAGTGATCATGGAGCCCAAGAAAGTCAAATCTCTCACTGCCTCCATTTCTTCCCCTTCTATTTGCCAGGAGGTGATGGGACCAGTGGCCATGGTCTTCGGTTTTTTTATGTTGAGCTTCAGACCATATTTTGTACTCTCCTCTTTCACCCTCATTAAAAGGTTCTTTAATTCCTCCTCACTTTCTGCCATCAGTGTTGTGTCATCTGCATATCTGAGGTTGTTGATATTTCTTCCGGCAATCTTAATTCCAGTTTGAGTTTCATCCAGCCCAGCCTTTCACATGATGAATTCTGCATATAAGTTAAATAAGCAGGGAGACATTATACAGCCTTGTCGTACTCCTTTCCCAATTTTGAACCAATCAGTTGTTCCATATCCAGTTCTAACTGTAGCTTCTTGTCCCACATAGATTTCTCAGGAGACAGATGAGGTGATCAGGCACTCCCATTTCCTTAAGAACTTGCCATAGTTTGCTGTGGTCGACACAGTCAAAGGCTTTTGCATAGTCAATGAAGCAGAAGTAGATGTCTTTCTGGAACTCTCTAGCTTTCTCCATAATCCAGCGCATGTTTGCAATTTGGTCTCTGGTTCCTCTGCCCCTTCGAAATTATGTATGCATACAATATATATATTGCTGTAAGTTGCTTGGATACCTTTGGGTCACAAGCGACTGGTAAATTTAATCAATGATTATGCTGATGATAACGATCAGTCCACATGGGATTTTCGACAGAGCGGAACAAAGATGAGTGACAGAATCATAGAGTTGGAAGAGACCCCGTGGGGTCATCCAGCCCAACCCCCTGCAATGCAGGAATCTTTTGCCCACTGTGAGGCTGGAACCCACGACTCTGAGATTAAGACTCTCATGTTCTACCGATTCAGCTTATCCCCCCCCCAAAAAAGTGGGGTGTGTGGCGTTGCATTATCCATTAGATTCACATCCTGCCTTTCCTCTCAAATTATTTTTTAATTGTGGCTACTTGGTGGGCCTCTTATATGCACTCTGCACATGCCCAGAGGGCCTCCCTGACCATATTGCTGTTCGTCCACTAAAACCGAGCCTAGCCACTACAAAACCCTCTCCTAAGGTTAGTAGTCGTTTAGTCGTTTAGTTGTGTCCGCCTCTTCGTGACCCCCTGGACCAGAGCACGCCAGGCCCTCCTGTCTTCCACTGCCTCCCCCAGTTTGGTCAAACTCATGCTGGTAGCTTCGAGAACACTGTCCCACCATCTTGTCCTCTGTCGTCCCCTTCTCCTTGTGCCCTCCATCTTTCCCAACATCAGGGTCTTTTCCAGGGAGTCTTCTCTTCTCCTGAGGTGGCCAAAGTCTTGGAGCCTCAGCTTCAGGATCTGTCCTTCCAGTGAGCACTCGGGGCTGATTTCCTTCCGAATGGAGAGGTTGGATCTTCTTGCAGTCCATGGGACTCTCAAGAGTCTCCTCCAGCACCAGAATTCAAAAGCATCCATTCTTCGGCGATCAGCCTTCTTTATGGTCCAGCTCTCACTTCCATACATCACTACTGGGAAAACCATAGCTTGAACTATACAGATCTTTGTTGGCAAGGTGATGTCTCTGCTTTTTAAGACGCTGTCTAGGCCTGTCATTGCCCTTCTCCCAAGAAGCAGGCGTCTTTTAATTTCGTGGCTGCTGTCACCATCTGCAGTGATCATGGAGCCCAAGAAAGTGAAATCTCTCACTGCCTCCATTTCTTCCCCTTCTATTTGCCAGGAGGTGATGGGACCAGTGGCCATGATCTTCGTTTTTTTGATGTTGAGCTTCAGACCATATTTTGCGCTCTCCTCTTTCACCCTCATTAAAAGGTTCTTTAATTCCTCCTCACTTTCTGCCATCAAATTGTGTCATCTGCATATCTGAGGTTGTTGATATTTCTTCCGGCAATCTTAATTCCAGTTTGGGTTTCATCCAGCCCAGCCTTTCGCATGATGAATTCTGCATATAAGTTAAATAAGCAGGGAGACATTATACAGCCTTGCCGTACTCCTTTCCCAATTTTGAACCAATCAGCTGTTCCATATCCAGTTCTAACTGTAGCTTCTTGTCCCACATAGAGATTTCTCAGGAGACAGATGAGGTGATCAGGCACTCCCATTTCTTTAAGAACTTGCATGCAGCAAAAAAGCCAAATCTGCAAGGAGCTTGCTGCTGCTGCGCCCCTGAAAGGCCGGCCCGGCTGCCTTGCTGGCTGAATGAATGACGTCACCGCCTGCCCGGGGATGCGGGGGAGGCGCCGGAGCCCGGGACTGTGACGTCACCTCCGCGCTTTAGCCAATGGGGAGAGCCGCTGCGGCCAGTGTTGGAATGCGGGCGGACGCGGCGCCTTGTCTCTCGCTGCCTCTCTCGGGGACGCGCCTTCCTCGCCTCCCGGGCGCGCTCTCGCCCTCCTAAGGTGGGCGATGGGGTGTGGGGGGCTTGGGGGGGAGGCTGCACTCTTTTGCAGGAGGATATTTTGCTTTTTGATGCCATTAAATGGGGGTTTGGCAGTGGAAATCGCCAAAGAGGTGCTTTTGTTTGGGGGGGGCCCTAGATTTATTGAAAAGGGGGCGGGGGGCAGATATGGGGGGCTCTGAGACGCGTGGGGTTTGAGGCTGGGGGAGGGGGGGTTGCTCGGGGGAAAAGGCTTTGTTAGGGAGGCAGGGGAGGGGGAGGGGGAGTTTCCAGAAATATAGGGTTGGGGTTCCCCCCCCCACCTTAGGGTTAGGTGGGGAGGAAATGTGGGGCTGG